>NW_005356608.1:132023-139068 GCF_000412655.1 Myotis brandtii
ATGCCTTTTCTGCCTCCTATGTGGGTGTTGCATCAAACTCTGCCAGGGGACTCAGAGTTCCTGCACATGCAACCTAGAAGTGAAAAGAATAATCCTTTGTGGAGCAAATGTTTAACCACCTGAGAGTGAGGAGGAAACTGGTCTTGCAAGGAGTGTCAGGCCATAAAAACTATGAACAATGCACTGCCCTGGGAGGGAGAGGAGAAGGTCGTTATTGCTGGCCCCAGGACAGATCATCGGATATGGCCTGGGGACCACCAACACCTGGGGGCCTTCCTGTAAGGCCATGGAAGGGGTGGAACCATATCTGCAAGACAAAGACCCCAGAAGGTTATAAAAAGTGAAGCCCTCTGCCTGTTACTCACTCTGATTTGTAAATTATTCCCGGAGTCCACTAGTGTTAATAAATGGGGTCCCTCCCTTTCTCTAGGAAGCCTGCTTGGTATTTTTTTGGTCTTCTGTAACAAGAGGAATGAATAGATAAAGGCACCTGCTTTCTTTCTTCAGAAGGATGTCCTCCAAAACATATTTCAAGTGGGTCTTCAGTCTCATACGGAGCAACATATTTCTCAGATCTCTGTCCAGTTGACAATTCATCTTTGTTTCTGTCTCTTTCATTTTCCCTGCTTTGCTCTCTCTGGCCCTCAATCCAGCCCTCTGGATCATATGTCTCAATAGGTACTTATGCTTACACTTAGGCTTTGCTTTCTAGGAATACCAGGTTAAGATAATTTGTGTTGAAAGTGGGGTAGTGATAACCCTTGGACTGCAGTGGCATCAGTGACTAAGAATCTCACCTGTCGTTGATTGGAAGAGATAAACGTGGATGGTGAGGTGTTGAGTAATCAGGTGGTTGTGACACTTCAGTAGTATGAGAGGAATGGTAATTATACATGTAAAGTTGGCTGGTTAACTGCTCTGGGAATTTGACAGAAAAAAGTAATAAGCTTAGGACAACCAAATACCTACTCCAGCTATACCATGAAAGCCAACAGACATTAATGGCAATGTTTAAGGAAATCCTGTATCTATTCTAGATTGTGCTGAAAATCAGTCCCAGATTTAATTGTGTTGGACCCTTTCGAGCTGGAATAATTGGTGCATAAGCCTGAAAATCTTGAGCACCTACATTTCCCTGAAAGCTCCATATGGGCAAAAGTAGTAGCTCCCTCTTGCCAGAGGAATGCAGCCTCCCTTGCATAGAGAATCAACAGATACCTTATATGAGTCAATACCTCACAAGATATTAACTCCTCAAAAATTGGTTCCCGTACCCATCATTATTTTCAGGAAAATAGCTAAGGTCAGGTCTCGGCACAGTTCGAATTCTAGCTATAACAGCAAATCACTTACAAACCAATTAGAGGATCTGGCCCTTAACCAGGGGAGCGTGTGTAGGAGTGTACCTTCAAGGCATTGAACTGGGATGGAGGAATACAAGGCTGGACAGGGAAGAATTTATGAACATGTTGCACTCATTCATGACTCCAGTTGATATTCTGGCAAGGAAACCAGGAGTTTGTCAGATGCTCTGCTGACATGGATTCTCAAACCTTTGTTACAATGTCTTATAGTATATGAGGTAAGGATGCCAAAACTTCTGTGGCATCATATTACAGAAGGAGTCAGAGGGCATATGTAAATGAAAACCTTAGAATGGTTATAATACATGAGATTAGAAAACCCATGACTGGAATCTGTTCCCTGGGAAGGCCCAGGGGACACTCCCTTCACTGAACCTGGAAGAAACACTAGTGAGGAGACACACTGGTATCTCATTGACTCACCATAGTGGTGGCTCTCTGCTTTGCCAGTCTACTCTCTGTGATCCTAAGCAAATGACGTGGCCTTTCAATGACTCCTAGGAGTGTCATGAGGATGCACAAGGCTAAATCACCTGGCATAGAGCCTGCCATGGATAAACCATTGAATAAACAACAAGTGCCTTTTCCTCCCCACATCTTCCTAAGGCCAGAAGTTACTAGCTTCTCCCCATCAAAAAGCCTACCATCCCAATGTGCCAACCCAACAAAGAAACCTAATTCAAATAGAAAATATGGTAGCATTATTTTATGTATCCAACTGTTATTAATAATGATGACTATGTTGCTATATTTTAATTATGTTAATTGCTTTCTAATATTTATAACAAGCACTGAAGCCACAATTCTGAGATATGTCTAACCCTTACTTTGATACTTTGCTTCCTTCAGCAGATAATCTTTTTCATGACAAGTACTGGTGACCTGAAATATTTAGCTAAATTACTCTGAGGGATATAAAATGGGTAAAAATCCAGAAATAAGCTGTATTCTCATTCTGAAGCAGTCAAATTGGTATTAAAAGCATAGGAAATGAGGTGGACTTCTGAGTCTGTGACAGCAGAATAACCAAATCTGTAATAAAATCAGTATCCAAAGAAACAAGAAGTTGCAAAATATTGTCATTAGCGTCATGCCATAGCTGACTTAGGATTTTAGGAATATCCTATCTAATAATAGACAAAGATTGAAATTAACCATACCTCCGCTATGCTTCCCATTGGCTAATCAGTGAGATATGCAAATTAACCACCAACAAAGATGGCGGCTGGCAGCCACACAGCTGAAGCGAGCAGGAGGCTTGCTTGCTCCAGTGATGGAAGAAGCCAAGCTTCCTCCCTCCCGCAACCAAGGCACATGCCCTTGACCAGAATCGAACCTGGGACCCTTCAGTCCGCAGGCCGACGCTCTATCCACTGAGCCAAACCAGCCAGGCCTTAACATTTTTTTTAAAAAATATGTTTTACTGATTTTAGAGAAACAAGAATGAAGAGAGAGAGAGAGATGGAAGGAGAGAGAGAAACACTGATTAGCTGCCTCCTGCATGGCCTCCACTGGGGATAGAGCCTGCAACCTGGGCATGTGCCCTGACCAGGAATCGAACCTGGGACCTCTTGGTGGATGGGTTGACACTCAACCACTGAGCCACATCAGCCAGGTGTGACCTGTCTTATTTAAGCAGAGAATCATTTTTTGCAGAAGCAAGAGAGTATAATTTAATAGAAATAGATCACAGAAAATAGAGAATTCTTGATGTTGTCTCTGACTTGCTCTGTCATCATGGACAATTACATAAACTCTTTAAGACCCATTTTTCTCTAAGAATAACAGACTTTTTGTAAAAATAAACTGAAAACTCATAGACAAAGTTAAATATAACAAAATAACATAAATCCTTCAATTTTGAGAGCATCCTAAATAACATAGGTTTTATGAGTTCCTTTTTAAAACCTGCTTATAAATAAACTGTAGGAATGAGCCAGCTCTTTCCCTAAATCATAAACACCTAAGTCCAGGTACCAGTCCATCTATAGATTCTCTTCCCAAAGGAAGTATTAGTGGGCATGCAATATAAATGAGTTTATTCACAAATCTGTCATAATTATTAATATTATTCATATTAAAAATACATTTAGATTTCAGATATAGGCAAAAGCATTTTCTTTCTTAAGTAGTTTCTCTAAATTTAGAATATGTAAATACAAAATGATAAAAATCTCTCAACATTTTAATTAGGAGGATAGATTTATTTAGATTTATTTTTGAGTTATAAACTATAGAACATATCTCTCTTCTATAAATATGCTTAGATATAAAGAAAATGTATGAAATGCTCTAATTTAGAAATTCAAAATGAAATTCTAAACTAACTGGCCTTGTGAGAATATGCAAAATGAAGATATCAATGCTGCTAAGGCTTTGTGTAACCAGCATTCATTTAAAAAGTCTATTCAGGGTTGTCTTTTCAGATTGTCAGATTAAACAAACCTAACAGCATTTGCAGCAAACCCATAATTACAGATTATTATGGCACACAAAAGCAACAAGACATAAAAAGCTGCTGCAATTCACTGCACTCTAATAGAACATGCAGAGGAAGTTAATTTTGGCAAATGCTTTAAATATTAGCTTTGCATAATATGTATAGGTGAAACTATAATTAGGACAGAATGAATTCTTTGGAGCCTCCTTTCACTCCAACTCTGCAAATGATGACTTTTTGCTAATAAGACTACTGCCATTTGACAAAAAGCCAACTTCACTACCTTTCTTTATTCTTTAGTAAATTTAATAATTACAGCTACTCCTGCCAATAGTTCTGAAATCAGACTTGTTCAATCCAATACTGAGCTTATTAGGGACACTTTATGTTTAGAAATCTTTGGCCAAAAAAGTACTTGAAGATGATGAAGCATGCCTTAGACAAGGGCACAATGATTAGTCATTTTCTCCACATTAAAAAACCCAAAATGCAGCATGTAGTCACCACAGATCACAGAATCACCTGCTGTTAGTTCACAGCTGTTCCTAAAAGCTTCTGCATTTATCTGGCCCTTAATACCTTTAAGAAAGTCCAAAGGGAATAACTGAATACATTTAGAATAGTATTCCACAGAGTATCTGGTACCAATATAAAGTTCATCTACTTAAATTTTTACCTTTGTGTCTTTAAAGTGACTGTTGTTAACAGTACAGTAAATTTGGTATGAAATACAATAAAACTTCCCTTTACATAGTAAACCATTTATTTCACTGTTTAAGAAATACACTATACTGCCCTTAATCAAACTTTCATCATTTTACACCTTTAAAAATGCAAAAACTGTGCCCACCAATAGACGAGTGGATAAAAACAGCTGAGATATCCTATATAATAAAAGGCTAATATGCAAATCAACCGAACAGCGGAACAACCAGTCGCTATGATGCGCACTGACCACCAGGGGGCAGATGCTCAACACAGGAGCTGCCCCTTGGTGGTCAGTGCGCTCCCACAGCCAGAAGCTAGGCTCACAGCTGGTGAGCAAAGCAGCGGTGGCGGGAGCCTCTCTTGCCTCGAAGGCAGCACTAAGCCGTCAGTCGGACATCCCCCGAGGGCTCCCGGACTGCAAGAGAGCGCAGGCCAGGCTGAGGGACCCCGCCCCGAGTGCAAGAATTTCGTGCACCGGGCCTCTAGTGTACACACACACACACACACACACACACACACACACACGGTCATAAAAAGGAATGAAATCTTACAATTTCTGACAGAATAGATGGACCTAGAGAGTATTATGCTAAGTGAAATAAGTCAGAGAAACAAATACCATATCCTATCTAATAAAAGAGAAACATGGTAATTAGCGTACGACCGCTACCCTTCCCATTGGCTAATCAGGGCAATATGCAAATTAACTGCCAACTAAGATGGCGGTTAACCGCTAACAAAGATGGCGGCTAATTTGCATACTGAAGGCAGGGTAGGACAGCGCAAGCCGCCATCCAGGCCCCCATGAACCATCGGGTGGGCGGGGGCTGGGGCTAAGGCAAGCAGTGCTGATCACTACACCGGAGCCCTCCCCTGCCCACCGGAGACACAGGGCCCACTCCCCTGTGCGATCCGCAGGCGGGCGGGGGCTGGAGCCAAGGCAAAGGGTGCCGATCACTTCGCCCGCCTACCAGAGACAGGGGGCCCACTCCCATGTGTGATCCGCAGGCTGGCAGGGGCTGGGGCCAAGGCAAGCGGTGATCGCTTCGCCCCCTACCAGAGACAGAGGGCCCACTCCTGTGTGCCACCGGGGGTGGGCAGGGGCTGGGGCCAAGGCAAGTGGTGCTGATTGCTTCGCCTGCCTACCAGAGACACGGGGCCCACTCCTGTGTGTGATCCGGGGGTGGGCGGGGGCTGGGGCGAAGGCAAGCGGTGGCGATCGCTTTGCCCACCTACGAGAGACACTGGGGCCCACTCCCGTGTGCGATCGGCTGGCAAGCGGGCGGGGGCTGGGGCCAAGGCAAGAGGTGGCGATCGCTTCACTGCCTACCAGAGACATGGGGCCCACTCCCCCGTGGGATCCGCAGGCGGGCGGGGGCTGGGGCCAAGGCAAGCGATGATGATTGCTTCGCTGGCCTACCAGAGACAGGGGGCCCACTCCTGTGTGTGATCCGAGGGTGGGTGGGGGCTGGGGCCAAGGCAAGTGGTGCTGATCACTTCGACTGCCTACCAGAGACAGGGGGCCCACTCCTGTGTGTGAGATTAGAAAACCCATGACTGGAATCTGTTCCCTGGGAAGGCCCAGGGGACACTCCCTTCACTGAACCTGGAAGAAACACTAGTGAGGAGACACACTGGTATCTCATTGACTCACCATAGTGGTGGCTCTCTGCTTTGCCAGTCTACTCTCTGTGATCCTAAGCAAATGACGTGGCCTTTCAATGACTCCTAGGAGTGTCATGAGGATGCACAAGGCTAAATCACCTGGCATAGAGCCTGCCATGGATAAACCATTGAATAAACAACAAGTGCCTTTTCCTCCCCACATCTTCCTAAGGCCAGAAGTTACTAGCTTCTCCCCATCAAAAAGCCTACCATCCCAATGTGCCAACCCAACAAAGAAACCTAATTCAAATAGAAAATATGGTAGCATTATTTTATGTATCCAACTGTTATTAATAATGATGACTATTTATGTTGCTATATTTTAATTATGTTAATTGCCCTCTAATATTTATAACAAGCACTGAAGCCACAATTCTGAGATATGTCTAACCCTTACTTTGATACTTTGCTTCCTTCAGCAGATAATCTTTTTCATGACAAGTACTGGTGACCTGAAATATTTAGCTAAATTACTCTGAGGGATATAAAATGGGTAAAAATCCAGAAATAAGCTGTATTCTCATTCTGAAGCAGTCAAATTGGTATTAAAAGCATAGGAAATGAGGTGGACTTCTGAGTCTGTGACAGCAGAATAACCAAATCTGTAATAAAATCAGTATCCAAAGAAACAAGAAGTTGCAAAATATTGTCATTAGCGTCATGCCATAGCTGACTTAGGATTTTAGGAATATCCTATCTAATAATAGACAAAGATTGAAATTAACCATACCTCCGCTATGCTTCCCATTGGCTAATCAGTGAGATATGCAAATTAACCACCAACAAAGATGGCGGCTGGCAGCCACACAGCTGAAGCGAGCAGGAGGCTTGCTTGCTCCAGTGATGGAAGAAGCCAAGCTTCCTCCCT
>NW_005356608.1:140316-148156 GCF_000412655.1 Myotis brandtii
ATATACACACACACACACACACACACACACACACAATTTTAGTATCAGAGGCTGTTAGTTGTTGAAAATTGACCAGTTTTTCTAAGAATTGGACCACCTTCCACCTTTGAGTAGTCTTAGTTACAGAATGTAAAGGATTGTAGACATATGTTCTATCTGAGCAACATCTGTGCAGCCCAGGCCAAAAGCCACAGGTTACAAAGGAGGTGGACATAGATACAAAGAAAAGTCAAATCAGATATTTGGTGGGTGGGGGGAACAGAGAGTAAGGAGGTAAGTTGAAGACAAGTTCATGGGAAAGTTTTAAGAATGAGTAAAACAACTGTCAAAACATGACAGAAAGAAGTTGGGAAAGAGCCAATATTTAAGGCAAGAGGTTTTAGATAAACATAAGTTGTAATAATTAGGATTCTGAGTAATCTCTGATCAGGTTAGCTGGCTGACCTTTAACTTATTACTTAATTTTTCTGATCCTAATCTCTACCCTGTTGAGTTGTTCTAAAGATTAGAAATAACATATTTAGGGCCTGGCATACAGTAGCAGCTGTATACCTAGAAAGGTTTCACCTTGCTGTAAGAATAATGCTATACTTGCCTGACCACATACTAGTACATACTCCAAAATTTTAACAAGTAATGAATTTCTTAAAGACAAACATAGGTCCCTTCTCACCTCAAATAATTAATTTTTCCAGGTGTGATGGTTTAATATAGGACACGCTTATACACCAACATCACTCCCATGACACATGTACTTGGAGAATAGCCAATCGTAATCACAGCTCTTCGTACATGAACTTTTATTGTATCCTAACCACATGATAAGATCCATCGACAGGATGTGCCAACACCAATAAAATTATGACTCAAAGATGAGGCATCTCAGACCTTGCTAAGTGACTGAGAGCATTGCCACAGATGTTTCATGCCAACAAGCTTTGTCTAGTAAAGAAACTGTAGTGAATAAGAGAAGACTTGTTCCCAGCATAACCCTGTGAATAAGGTTACACCCACCTCCATTTTTATGGATGAAAAAAACAATGACTCATGGAAAATAGATACTTGCTCTAAGTCCAGGTCTGGTGGTCAATGCTACCACCCACCCACCCCTCTAATTTTCAAGCTGATGTCCATTTACACTGCATCATGCTGCAGAGCAAACTTCTCAGCTGCATTATGCCACAGGTTGACTAGGCTGGCTCAGTGCATAGCTTGGCTCCCCCAGAGCCTAGAAATCCCACCCTGTCCAGTCTACCTCAAGTAAGGTAGGAGTGGTGGGCCGTGCCCAGAGGATCCTTCCTGCACACTCATTAATTTAGTCTCCCATCACTTTAAAGTTATATAATTCAGGTATGGTAGAGTTAATTTATCTTTAGTGAAAAAAATATAATTCTATACAATAAGAATTTTAGGGACCTCTATAGTAATAGATTAATTTAATGAAAACAGTTATTGCAGACTTACTATGTAAAAAGTTATAGTGGCAGAAGTGAGTGGTTAGATAGGGAGGATTTGAAATCATTCTTCATTAGAAATCTCAATCCATCTCTTCCTCTGCACCTGGGGGTTGAGGAAAAGGGGATAAAAGGAAAATTTTTATAAAGCAAAAAGGAAGAAAAAGTAGGAGGAACATTTCAGCCCAATATGCAATTTGATTTATTTCCATTTAATAAGCTTTCAGGGAGTGGTTACTAGAAACATATTATTTATTCTGAAATCCATAATATCCCTTCAAAATTGAGTGAACACCAGAGAAGAATCGTCATGCTCCTCCCCTTCTCCACAGGCCTTTCCTTCTCACACTCCTCCTCCTCCGGGGCCAGTAAACCCATCTGAAAATCAGGAGTAGCTGTTTCAAACAAGGACTCAAGAAATAAAACATTGCTTCCAATATCTTCCTAGACAGCAATTCCCATTTTTAGACCATAATTGTATTTAAAATTTCTTTCCATGTATCTACTTATTCCTAATGCACTTATATTTGAGTTTAAAATACTGACTTTATAAAAGAAAATCACACTGGTTTTTAATTGTCTTCTAAACACATGACATTTTACCAGGCTTGTCAGTTACCTCTCAGTGAACACACAAACAAAAATTACCTGGTCAATTTTCCCCCCTTTACGAATACATAATATCATTTCCTGGAAACTAATCATTCTTTTATCACTCAAGCTTAGGAGGTTGGGGGAAATTACTGATATAGGCTAGCTCTATCATCTTTACGTTGAATTTTTGTGAACATTTCTGATGTCATTCAGATTAAGAAAACAGATGGATGATCATGCTATTCAGCTAGAGCATGGCCACCCTATAAAAGGGCAGCCATTAGAAGGTAGACACGAAAAGCAATAGCAAGGAAAGTGTTTTGCTGAGGGAAGAAGAGTGAGAATGAACCGTCTTACCATCCTTGTGCTGTTATGTCTGTCAGTCTGCTAGGCTTATCCCCTGAATGGAGCAGCGAAGAAGGAGGAGGAGGGCCCTAACATGGATCTCGTCCAGGTACTTCCTTAAGTTGCAGCCATTCCACCACTGCCCCCTCCCCCCCCGTCAGTGGTGAAGCAAATGTGATAGGATTGGAGGTTACTGTGTTGCTACAATTTAGCATTAGACAATATTAAAGTTGCTGGAGGTGGGAAGTCCCTTTATTTTCACAGAGAAGGAAAGAAAGGCACAGGAAGGGCTAGAATTAATCAAGGTTTTACAATGAAATAGTAGCAGCAGCTTTGGGGCTTTATAAATGAAAATAGCAAATTAAAAATGCATGGAATGTTTCTTGCTTCAGAATTTAGTTAGTTAAAAGAATTAGGGAGGGAGAACTTGCTCATTTTAATCTTCAAATAATTTCTGGTTCATATGTTACTTGTCAAAAGAATTTATTCCACTTCAGTCTTGAACCAAGTCTATATTAACAAAGTGGGTAAAGTTACATATATTCACCCAAACTCTCCACACAGTCGTGTCAAGGAGGGTTTCTTTTCCTTTAAGCATGCAGGACCCGAATTTTTAACTTTAAATTGCTTACTTGGCAAACAAGCTAAATTGCAATGAATTTAAAATTTAGTATGAAGATAAAATAATTAAATGAGGGTCTTAATTAAAAATCAGATTAAGTGTGATAACTACTTTTGCTTTAATAAACTAGGCAATGACTAAAATAAATTCTGAAATTTGGATAAATTGCTAAAAATAATAAAAATGACCTTAAAACCGCATTTATTGATCCATTAGCAATATCTACAAAAGTTCTACAACTTTGCAAAGGATGCAAAACAGAATATGACATTTATTTTGATTTCAGCAAACTGGAGGTATACTTCAAATAGATTAAGTGGGCAACTGCACAAATGTCCTCCAAAAGGCTAAAAAATCCTAAGAATGACCTAAAAACTACACATTTTATTCCAATAGCACTACCTAGAAAACTACTACAACCTTGCAAAAGATGCAAAACAGTTTGCTAGAAGGAAGGACAGTAGCCCTGTTGTTAAAAACAAAATCCAAGAAATGCAGAAGTTCCTGGGGCTGAAGGTGACAGGGAAGCTGGACTCAGACACGCTGCAGGTGATGCACAAGCCCAGGTGCGGAGTCCCTGACATCAGAGAATTCAGGACCTTTCCCGGCATGCCAAAGTGGAGGAAGACTCACCTCACCTACAGGTAATGAATGGGTTCTGAGTGGTTTCCACATAACACTGAGATTTTATAAGGAGCTATGTCAGAAGAAAATATTATCTTCTTCAATTGTCCTCATTCAGGATTGTGAATTACACACTGGATTTGCCAAGAGATGCTGTTGATTCTGCCATTGAGAAAGCTCTGAAAGTCTGGGAGGAGGTGACTCCACTGACATTCTCCAGGATTTATGAAGGAGAAGCTGACATAATGATCACATTTGCAGTTAGAAGTAAGAAACAAACAAACGTGCCGAACCGGTTTGGCTCAGTGGATAGAGTGTCGGCCTGCGGACTCAAGGGTCCCAGGTTCGATTCCGGTCAAGGGCATGTACCTTGGTTGCGGGCACATCCCAGTAGGGGGCGTGCAGGAGGCAGCTGATCGATCTCTCTCATCGATGTTTCTAACTCTCTGTCCCTCTTCCTTCTTCTCTGTAAAAAATCAATAAAATATATTTAAAAAAAAAAAAAAAAAGAAACAAACAAACGTGAAATGCATCAATTTACCTGGTGATGTTCTATTGAAAAAGGTCCAAAGAGATTCTAATTACCTATCTTCTCAATAAAAAAGATTCTCTGTTTTAGAACATAGAGACTTTTACTCTTTTGATGGACCTGGAAAGGTTTGGCTCATGCCTATCCACCCGGGCCGGGGATTAATGGAGATGCTCACTTTGATGATGACAAACAATGGACAAAGATGCATCAGGTTAGTTGTACTTCTCTCAGAATAATTTTGGTGCTGATTATTTTTATACTTAGAAAATGTAACTAATAAATTAATAGTAATAGTCTTGATAACTAAGATTATTCCAGAAATGGGATGTTCTGGATTTTCCAATGAGTCAAGCATCTACAGAATATGTTTTTATTTTAATTATTATCAAAAACATTTTCAGATGTCTTAAAAGTTTACTCTCTGTTTTGGTAAGAAAAATATAAGATGGACCATTATGTATTTCTTTGATGACTGTGGGTTTTGTCTGATCTTAGAACCTTCATTAAGAATAACTTCTCATTATATCAAATTGCAGATATCCAAGGGATAGTGTATTGCATTAAGTCTATATGAACATGTGTCCTGGCTATTGTTTATATCCACTTGGGAAAATGTCCCCCAATTACTTCCTTTTTTTTTTTTTTACTTTGACCCCATTTATTTTTTTTAATAATTCTTTATTGTTGAAAGTATTATATACGTCCCCTTTTTTCCCCATTGACCCCCTTCAGCCTGACCCCACCTCCCCGCCCCAGGCCTTCAGCACCCTATTGTCTGTGTCCATGGGTTCTGCATATATGCATACAAAGTCTTTCCCAATTACTTCTTTACTTTTCAAAACAGAAGTTGTTACTGGACTAAGGAGGCTGTTTGCCTGCCAACATCAGAGTCCAATAAGACACAAAAAGGAGCTTGTAGCAAAGAAAGTAAGGATTTACTGCAGTGGTCGGCAAACTCATTAGTCAACAGAGCCAAATATCAACAGTACAACGACTGAAATTTATTTTGAGATGTGTTATGGGTTGGCTCAGTGAGATAGACCACCGACTCAGAATTTAAATTTAAGAGCCTTTATTAAGCTGGCCAGCTGACCACAGCCCACACCCTCCCCCTCTGGGAAGGTTTGCAGCATGTGGCAGTGACCAGGGGTGCAGTATGATCCTTTATAGCAAAACAGTGTTAAAAAAAATACAAAGCATTTCATTAGCTGTTCCTTAGAAGTTCACAGAAAGTTCATAAGCACAAAGGGGAGGTAAACGGAGTCACACCTGGCTGGAGCATATCATAACACATTGTTTTTCTAAGACAATCTAGCAATTTTTCTCTGCCACGGTTCCTGACCCAGACACAATCAGTAACCTTTTCCAGGCCGCAGTCCCTCCCCCTAGCACAAGAGCCAAATTTTTTAAACTTAAACTATATAGGTAGGTACATTGTTATTAACTTAATTAGGGTACTCCTAAACTGGCCTTTGCTAAAAACGTCCTCAATCTGATTGAGGTACGTTCACTGAGGTCGACTCCTTCCAACTCTCCCATCCACACTCATCTTGTATACTTGTTTCATCTATCTCCTTTCCGAAAATCTACTTCTGCGCATGGGCCACAAAGTTTTAATTGCACTGTATGTGCACGTCCGCACATGGTATTTTGTGGAAGAGCCACACTCAAGGGGCCAAAGAGCCGCATGTGACTCTCGAGCCACAGTTTGCCGACCACTGGTTTACTGTATTTTAGGAAGTGTGCCTCACCCGGAGACAGGTTAGCTCAAAGACCTGGTTTCCTGATGGCTTTCAGGGGAGGGTTAAGTAGAGGGAAAATCACTAATCATGGTGATTAAGGGAATTAGGATTGTGGTCAAGGTCATGCTCTCTACTCATTGGTCTGTACAAGAGTAGGGGTTGTTGATCAGTGTATCTGGTCCTGATGTCGGCCGTGGTGTTGCCATGGTTTCCCCTCTTTTCTGGGCCTGGAGCTGAAACACCTGAGGCCTAGATGGCACCCGTAGTTTGACTAAAACTCTGTCTCAAGGTTGGGCTCTTTTATAAGATTATTTGATAGTTATCAGAACCTCATTGTCCTGAGGGCTTAATGATTAAGGGTGTGGATATGCATGGCAGAAGGAGGCAGGTGAGTCAGGGTGCTGGATGGGGCCAGTTTGAATCAAAGGGAAAGAAAGGAGAAAAAGTCATATTAAAGAAATGAAATTTTGACACAATTACAAAATGAGAATTAAATTCCAGAAACTGAGATTCCGGTTTAGGTTTTCCTGGTTAAATCAGCATTGTACTCACTCCAGGTTAAAGAGTTTTTATGGTCTTGTTCTGAAGGACAGAACTAACCCCAAATAAAATGTCCAAACTTTTTAGGTAGAATGTTTCTCATTTTATAACTGTATACTTTGAGTAATGGATTCCAAAATTTTTAAACAATTAGCTAAATATTAGTCCAATTAGCTAAAACAAATAATACTATCTCTGAAATTTAACTGGGATTTATAATCAAAATACAAACAATATCTCTACAGAGAGTATAAATGTAAGGTTAGTGCTGGATTAAATTCTTGATTTAATTGAATTAACTCCTTCCTGCAAAATTGAAAATGAGAAAATCGCTAGAATCACAAGTTATACAAATAACACTTGTTGACTTACTTGTTATGTCAATCATAATTACCCAATAACTTCCAATCTCAACAATATTTTTTTCAATAATCTGAAAAAAAGTCTGAATACAGTTAGTGTAGTAACAAATACTAAACATGATTGGGCATGTTATATCTAAAAGCTATCCTAAAGATCCTATGACATCTATTTTTATTAATATTTTTGGACCCAATATGTGCTGAATAATAATCATGAAGCTGAAATTATGTAGGCAATCTTCTGGTGCCAAGTAATAGCAATAAGATTGTTTAAGGATTTCAGAATTCAAATAAATAAACTGTGAGTCATTTAATTTAGTAACTCAGAAATGTTAATTCTTTGAAACAGCGTTAAGATTTTCACTGACAAATGAAGAAAAATATTTATTGATGTACTAAACCAATAGGTTTGTTCTATTCTAGAGTACAAGGAAAGGGACCCAGTATTCATGAAATTAATCCGCTTCTAAGGCTAGAGAGGGGAGTAGTTAGACATGGCTGGACCCTTTGTCTCAAAGATTAATGTCAGAAAAACATCTTGAAAAGCACTTGACTTTCCATTAAATGTGTAATCAGTCAACTGACTGATTAACCAAAAAACAAAGCGGGGGGTGGGGGGTGGGGAGGGGAAGCCCTGTGTGCTTCCTGAAAGTAAACAAATATAATACACAGCTGACATCTGTAATGTACATGCATTTAAGACATAAGTAACTCTTATTTATGATTTCCTAAATAGGGACCAACTTATTCCTCGTTGCTGCTCAGGAATTTGGCCATTCCCTGGGTCTCGAACACTCAAAAAACCCTGAAGCTTTGATGTACCCAGTCTACAACTCATCCACAGACCTGGCCAGGTTCCGCCTTTCTCAAGATGATGTCACTGGCATTCAGTCCCTGTATGGTGAGTGATGCTGGGGCAATGAGGCATCCTACCTTCCCCATGATGATCCTCAGAAAAGTTAGGGGGAGAGATCAACCAAAAGACTTGTATGCAGGCATATAAGCCTAACCAATGGACACAGACC
>NW_005356608.1:157165-158753 GCF_000412655.1 Myotis brandtii
AATGAATGAATGAATGAATGAATAAATAAATAAATAAATAAATAAATAAATAAATAAAATGCTGCAGGAAGCATTTGCAGTCAGCTCAGAGCCCTTTGGGAGTGTTTGGGAAGTATATGCCCTGACAGAAGCATCACACTCCTCCTAATGTTTGCATCCTCACGTCTGTTCTCTGTAGGACCTCCCCCTGCTTCCCCTGATGACCCTGTGAAGCCCACAGAATCCGCAAGACCTCAGACACCGGCCACGTGTGATCCCACTTTGTCCTTGGACGTTGTCACCGCCCTGAGGAGAGAAATCCTGTTCTTTAAAGACAGGTCAGACCAGAAAATTATCTTTTCCTATCCTTTTTTAATGTATAATGCTCAGAAAGGAAAAACTGACAGAGATTGTTAAACAAAATATTTCCACTACATTTTAAAATCACTTATATCTGATTTTGTTGCATTTTATCATTTTCTTAAAATCATCCAGATCATTTTTCCAGACATACAAAGACTGTTCTTTGGTCACTAAATGCAAGGTCGATGGAGATAGTTGGTTTAATCTGTTCTTTTTTTTATTTAAATTTTTATATCCCCTGAGCCTAGAATAGGCCTGGCACATTCAACAAATGTGTTGAATAAGTGGATTAGTAATTGTTGCATTTAAATATTATATGTAATTTCTTCAAAAAGCTCTGGTGGCTCTTTAAAAGCAGCACTACATCTTTACCTTTGCTAACAAATGCTATTTTTAAAATTCATTAATTTTAGGTAAAGTGATATATGCTTATGGCACAATATTAAAACATCACCCAAAGAGAGATAAAGAAAACTCCCATCTCTGACCTATTCAATCCCCAGTCCTCCCCACCTGTGCAGTCACTGCTACCAATTTCCTTTATTTCTTTACAAAGATGTTCTATTCACATTCAAGCATAAATACGTCTATTGTTTTCTGCTCCTTTTTTTTCAAAATGAGCACATAATATACACATATTTTACAGACTTTTAGAATGGACACTATGCTAAATAGTAAGTATATTGTTAACACTTTTCCACTACAGATTTTATTACCCTGTGTTCTTAAGGAGGACAGTCTAATACAGTGATGGCCAACCTATGACACGCGTGTCAGAGGTGACACGCGAACTCATTTTTTTGGTTGATTTTTCTTTGTTAAATGGCATTTAAATATATAAAATAAATATCAAAAATATAAATCTTTGTTTTACTATGGTTGCAAATATCAAAAAATTTCTATATGTGACACGGCACCAGAGTTAAGTTAGGGTTTTTCAAAATGCTGATACGCTGAGCTCAAAAGGTTCGCCATCACTGGTCTAATACAAACTTCTGAATTGGCATAGATTGAAACAAAGAGAAGAATATGTTCTGTTTTAAAATGTATCTAAAGAGAAAAGACAATTGTAATTAATTTTTATGTCTTACTGGTATTTTAGACGCAGATACCCCTGGAACCTCCAACGTGAACTTCATTTGATTTCTGCACTTTGGCCCTCTATTCCATCAGACTTGGATGCTGCATATGAAGTTCCTAGCAAAGATACCATTTTTATTTTGAAAGATAAGTACTATATAAAGTT
>NW_005356609.1:0-275 GCF_000412655.1 Myotis brandtii
GGAAAATAAACAATCCAATCAAAAAGTGGGCAAAGGAACTAAATATAATCTTTTCGAAAGAGGACAGTCAGAAAACCAAGAGACACATGAAGACATGCTCAAAGTCACTAATCATCTGAGAGATGCAAATCAAAATGACAATGAGGTACCACCTCACACCTGTCAGAATGGCTATCATCAACAAATCAACAAAGGACAAGTGCTGGAGAGGATGCGGAGAAAAAGGATCCCTCCTTCACTGCTGGTGGGAATGCAGACTGGTGTAGCCATTGTGG
>NW_005356610.1:0-531 GCF_000412655.1 Myotis brandtii
TGAAGACCGAAAAGCAAATGGGCGGCTGTGATGAGGGACAGAGTGGGTCCAGACAAAGAGCTGTTCACCTGTCCATAGGACAGCGGTTCTCAACCTGGGGGTCGAACGACCCTTTCACAGGGGTCGCCTAAGACCATCGGAAAACACATATATAATCACATATTGTTTTCGTGATGAATCACTATGCTTTAATTATGTTCAATTTGTAACAATGAAAATACATCCTGCATATCAGATCTTTACATTACGACATAACAGTAGCAAAATTACAGTTATGAAGTAGCAACGAAAATAATTTTATGGTTGGGGGGGGTCACCACAACATGAGGAACTGTGTTAAAGGGTCGCGGCATTAGGAAGGTTGAGAACCACTGCCATAGGAGAAGTTGCTCGTGGAGTGGAGGAGAGAAGCTGGCAGTTCTGTTCAGGGGATGAACAGTTGGAGGGAAATATGCATCTTTCAAGAAATCAGCCCCCAGCGGCTAGCTTATCTGCAGGGATGTAGCTGTTAACATTTTTGTTTTTTTGGAT
>NW_005356611.1:0-248 GCF_000412655.1 Myotis brandtii
CTCTTCTCTCAGTATTTTTCCTGTATAGACAAGTCAATTAATATGCCCAGGATCCAAACTTTCCCAGTACCCTCAGCTAGAATTTAGTATCTTTCTCTCCTGTTCTCTTAGAGTAATTAGTTTGCACTTTATTAGACTAACTGTATACTGATTATTATGTGAGTGTGTGTGTGTGTGTGTGTGTGTGTGTGTGTGTGTGTTATAACTACTCTGCTAGATTATAAAATCCCTTAAGATGGGGGAACTGA
>NW_005356612.1:0-740 GCF_000412655.1 Myotis brandtii
ATATGACAAACCTACAGCCAACATCATATTCAGTGGGGAAATACTAAGACCATTTCTCCTAAGAACAGGAACAAAACAGGGATGCCCACTTCACCACTCCTGTTTAACATAGTATTGGAAGTGCTAGCCATAGCGATCAGACAAGAAGAAATAAAAGAAAAAAAAATATCCACCCCCCCAAAAAAAAAGATTTCCAGAACCAACAAATATATTTATGATGCAGTCAAAAAAAAAGAAAGAAAAGAAATAAAAGCCTTTCAATTTGGAAAAGAAGTAGTAAACCTATCATTAGTCACATGACATAATATTGTACATAGAAAACCCTAAACACTCCATAAAAAAACTACTAGATTTAATAAATGAATCCGGCAATGTAGCAGGATACAAAATTAACACCCAGAAATCTATAGCATTTTTATACACCAACTAGAGGCCCAGTGCATGACATTTGTTCCCAGTGCATGGCTGGGGGTGGGGTTCCCTCAACCTGGCCTGTGTCCTCACACAGTCTGGGACCCCTCGGGGGATGTCTGCCTAAGCCAGCCGGCGAACATCCCCCGAGGGGTCCTTAGCACTGCCACAGAGGCAGGTGAGGCTCCCACCACCACCACTGCACTTGCCAGCCGTGAGCCCGCCAGCCATGTTGAGTGCAGCAGTGGTGGCGGGAGCCTCTCCCACCTCCAAGGCAACGCTAAGGAGCAGCGAGCCTGGCTTCTGGGTGAGTGGCACTCCCCCTGTGG
>NW_005356613.1:0-1817 GCF_000412655.1 Myotis brandtii
CACTTCATTGACAGGATTGTGACTTCATAAACAGGATGGTGACTTCATATACAGGATTGATACTTCACAGATTGGATTGTGACTTCATAAACAAGACTGTTGCATCATAGTCAGGATTGTGACTTCATATAAAGGATTGAGATTTCATGGGGGGATTTTAACTTCATAGACAGGATCATGACATCATAGAAAGGATTATGATTCATAGACAGGATTGTGACTTCATAGACAGGATTATGACTTCATAGAAGGTTTTGTGACTTCATAGAGCGGATTGTGACTTCATAGACAGGATTATGACTTCATAGAAGGTTTTGTGACTTCATAGAGCGGATTGTGACTTCATAGACAGGATTATGACTTCATAGAAGGTTTTGTGACTTCATAGAGCGGATTGTGACTTCATAGACAGGATTTACTTCATAGAGCATTTTGGCTTCATAGACGGGATTACAGCTTCATGAGCGGTTTTTCACTTCATACAAAGGTTTTGACTTCATAGACAGAATTTTAACTTATTAGACAGGATTTTGACTTAATATACAGGATTGTGACTTCATGGGGGGATCTTCTTTTCAAAGACAGGATTGTGACTTAATATTGAGGATTATGACTTCATAGAAAGGACTGGTACTTCATAGACAAAATTGTGACTTCATCGACATTATTGTGACTTCATAGACAGGATTGTGACTTCATAGACAGGATTATGACTTCATAGAAGGTTTTGTGACTTCATAGAGCGGATTGTGACTTCATAGACAGGATTGTTACTTCATAGACAAGATAATGACTTCATAAACAGGAATGTTACCTCATAGTCAGTATTGTGACTTCATAGTCTGGATTGTTACTTCATGGGGGGGGATTTTCACTTCATAGAATGGATTGTCACTTTATAGACAGGATTGTGACTTCATAGACAGCATTGTTACTTCATAGACAGTTTTGTGAATTCATGGACAGGATTGTGACTTCATAGACAACAGGATTGTGATGTCATAGACATGATTGTTACTTCTTGGGTGTAATTTCACTTCATAGACATGATCGTAACTTCATAGAGAAAATTATTACTTCATAGAGATGATTGTAACTTCATTTACAGTATTGTGACATCAAAGAAAAGATTGTAACTTAATAAACAGGATTGTGACTTCATATACAGGAGTATTACTTCATAGTCAGGATTGTGACTTCATAGACAGGGTTGCTACTTCGTGGGGGGATTTTCACTTCATAGACAGGACCGTGACTACATATAAAGGATTGTGACTTCATATACAAGATTGTTACTTCATAGACAGGATTGTGACTTCATAGACAGAATTGTGACTTCATAGAAAGTTTTGTGAATTCATGGACAGGATTGTGACTTCATAGACAGGATTGTTACTTCATAGACAGGATTATGACTTCATAAACAGGACTGTTACCTCATAGTCAGTATTGTGACTGCATAGTCTGGATTGTTACTTCATGGGGGGTATTTTCACTTCATAGACAGGATCGTGACTTCATATACAGGATTGTCACTTCACAGACAGGATTGCAACTTCATAGACAGAATTGTGACTTCATAGACAGATTGTGACTTCCTAATCAGGATTGTGACTTCATAGACAGGATTGTTACTTCATAGACAATAGTTACTTCATAGGGGGTTGTGACTTCATAGACAGGATTGTCACTTCATAGAAAGGATTGTGACTTCATAGACTGGATTTTGCATTCATAGCAAGGATTGTGACATCATAAACAGGATTGTGACTTCATAGACAGGATTGTTACTTCATAGACAGGATTATGACTTCATA
>NW_005356613.1:4566-6638 GCF_000412655.1 Myotis brandtii
ACTTCATAGACAGGATTGTGACTTCATAGACAGGATTGTGACTTCATAGACAGGATTGTGACTTCATAGACAGGATTGTGACTTCATAGACAGGATTGTGACTTCATAGACAGGATTGTGACTTCATAGACAGGATTGTGACTTCATAGACAGGATTGTGACTTCATAGACAGGATTGTGACTTCATAGACAGGATTGTGACTTCATAGACAGGATTGTGACTTCATAGACTTTATTGTGACTTCAAAGACAGGAGTGTGACTGCATAGTCTGGATTGTTACTTCATGGGGGGTATTTTCTTTTCATAGACGGGATTGTCACTTTTTAGACAGGATTGTGATGTCATAGACATGATTGTTACTTCATGGGTGAAATTTTACTTCATTGACATGGTCATAACTTCATAGAGAATATTGTTACTTCATACAGATGATTGTAACTTCATATAGAGTATTGAGACATCATAGACAAGATTGTGAAATAATAGACAGGATTGTGACTTCATATACAGGAGTGTTACTTCTTAGTCAGGTTTGTGACTTCATAAACAGGATTGCTACTTCATGGGGGGATTTTCACTTCGTAGACGGGACCGTGCCTTCATATAAAGGATTTTGACTTCATAGACAAGAGTGTTACTTCATAGACAGGGTTGTGATTTCATAGACAGATTGTGACTTCATAAACAGGATTGTGACATCATAGACAGGATTGTTACATCATAGACTGGATTGTGACTTCTTAGACAGGACTGTAACTTCATAGACAGGATTGTAAAGTCATAGACAGTATTGTGACTTCATATACAGGATTGTTACATCATAGACAGGATTGTGACTTCATAAAGAGGACTGTTACTTCATAGACAGGATTGTGAATTCATAGAAAGGATTGTTACTTCATGGGGGGTTTTCACTTCATAGACAGGATCGTGACTTCATATACAGTATTGTGGCTTCATAGACAGGATTGTAAGTTCATAGACATAATTGTGACTTCATAGACAGATTGTGACTTAATAAACAGGATTGTGACTTCATAGACAGGATTGTTACTTCATAGGGGATAGTTACTTCATAGAGCGGTTGTGACTTCATAGAAAGGACTGTCACTTCATAGACAGGATTGTGACTTCATAGACAGGATTGTGAATTCATATAGAGGATTGTTACATCATACACAGGATTGTGATTTCAGAAAAAGCACTGTTACTTCATAGTCAACATTGTGACTTCATAGACAATATTGCTATTTCATGGGGGGATTTTTACGTCATGGACATAATTGTTACTTCATAGACAGTATTGTTACTTCATAGTCAGGATTGTGACTTCATAGACAGGATTATTACTTGATGGGAATTTTTCACTTCATAGTCAGGATCGTGACTTTATAGACAGTATTGATACTTCACAGACTGGATTGTGACTTCATAAACAAGTCTATTGCATCATAGTCAGGATTGTGACTTCATATAAAGGATTGAGATTTCATGGGGGGATTTTAACTTCATAGACAGCATCGTGACATCATAGAAAGGATTATGATTCATAGACAGGATTGTGACTTCATAGACAGGATTGATACTTCATGGGGATTTTTCACCTCATAGACAGGATTGTGACTTCATTGTCAGGATTGTTATTTCATTGGGAATTGTAACTTTATAGACAGGATTGTTATTTCATAGGGGACAGTTACTTCATGGGGGGATTGTTACTTCATAGATTGGATTGTGACTTCATAGAGAGGCTTGTTACTTCATAGACAGCATTGTGACTTCATAGGCGGGATTACAACTTCATGAGGGGATTTTCATTTCATACAAAAGTTTGTCACTTCATAGACAGGATTTTAACTTGTTAGACAAGATTGCGACTTAATATACAGGATTGTGACTTCATGGGGGGATTTTCATTTCAAAGACAGGATTGTGACTTAATATTGAGGATTATGACTTCATAGAAAGGACTGATACTTCATAGACAGGATTGTGACTTCATAGACAGCATTGTTACATCATAAACAAGATTTTGAATTCATAGACAGGATTGTGACTTCATAAACAGGA
>NW_005356614.1:0-731 GCF_000412655.1 Myotis brandtii
TGGGCCTCTAGTCTATATAATAAAAGCCTAAGGGACCATTACGGCAGAATGACTGGAATGACTGGTCGTGTTGATGCACACTGACCAACAGGGGGCAGACACTCAACACAGGAGCTGCCCCCTGGTGGTCAGTGCACTCCCACAGGGGGAGTGCTGCTCAGCCAAAAGCTGGGCTAAAGGCTGGCGAGCACAGCTGCCACGGCAGGAGCCTTTCCCGACTCTGTGGCAGCACTACCAAGTGGCGGCAGTAGGTGCAGTGGGCTGAGATGAGCGCAAGTGGCATAGCACCTGGCCCCAATTTGGCAACCTGCCACTTGGCGAATTGCTACATCCCTTGGGAATGTCTGACTGCCAGTTTAGGCAGTCGGACATCCCCCGAGGGGTCCTGGACTGTGAGAGGGATGTGTGACTGCTGGCTTAGGCCCAATCCCAGTCCGTTCTCTGTAAAAGGCAGTCCGTCTGAACAACTTAGTGACTCAGGGAAGCACAGGGAACTCAGGGTGAGCCTGCCTCCGCGCTTGACTCACCCACTCAATTGTGTTCGCAGGACAGACTGTGGTGGCCCAGACCATGCACCTGCAGCAGCTGCTGAAGCTCAAGCAGCAGGCTGTGCAGCAGCAGAAGACCATCTAGCCACAAGCCAGCAGTCGGACATCCTCTGAGGGGTCCTGGACTGCAAGAGGTTGCAGGCCAAGCTGAGGGACCCCCCCTCCCAAGTGCATGAATTTCAT
>NW_005356615.1:0-580 GCF_000412655.1 Myotis brandtii
AAGGCCCTATCTGATAGGTTGGAATTAGGCCTATTTTGGAGAGCTACAATGCACACAGGCCTTTTAAGGTTTTTTAACATACACCAACCAGAGAAAGGCAATTCAAGGGCCAGAATTTTACAACCAAGTGAATATGAGCATGTTAACCCTGTAAGTGCCAGCACTCTGCAAGGCATTTATACAAAAAAAAAAAAAGATAATCCAAGCTCTTTCCTGAAGCCCCCTAGTGCTGATTCTGTGCGGGCTCCATAATGTTGAGTTTAGTCAACTCTCTTATCACATCCAAGTTGACTAGCAAGGGGTCTGTTCATTCATCACAAGCCAGAAGCAGCAAAGCTCTGCAGGAATGCACAGCAGCGGGTCTTACCGCATTGCTGAGGGCGTGGCAGCTGGCACAGGTCCTCCGGAAAACAAGCCAGCATTGCCTACTACACTCGAAGAGGCACAGGCACTGTGACTCACCACGGGGTCTATTTCCTTGAGAAAGTTCCCCATGTGCACAAGGACACGTGTTCAAAATGTTCACAGCAGCGTTATTTTTAGTAACAAAAACACTGGAAACAACCTAAATGTACGCCGA
>NW_005356616.1:0-439 GCF_000412655.1 Myotis brandtii
AGCAACGCCTGCCTGAACAAACTCCTAGAGCCACGTGCACAGTTCCCCAGTCTTTCAGCCATTGGTCGCCTGTAACAACGTGTCTCCCTCTGATTGGTCCCCTCATGCTATATATACCCCTGTAGTTCCACAATAAAACGGATCTGTGTCACTGAACCTGGTCTCCTGAGTCGTGCATGCAGATGCCCTAGCGCGTTGGGGCTCCGTCGTTCTCACCCCCGAGGGACCCCCTGCTTCAATATGGAAAAACATATAGCTAGATAAACAGGTGACAACGTTTTCAAAGATGACTAAATCTTTTAAAATCCAAAAATCTTTTTCACATTAGTATTTTCAACTGGACACATATTATATATATATATGCATTTTTTAAATCCATAATACATCTACACTAATAAAAGTCAAAGATGCTAATTGACCGTACCTTTGCTATGCCCAT
>NW_005356617.1:0-211 GCF_000412655.1 Myotis brandtii
GATTGGGTCTACGTCAAAAGGCACCACCTGGAGCCACAATGGAAAGGTCCCTACACCCTACACCTTGGTGCCGATGACCCCCACCGCTCTCAATAGATAAGACGGCGTCATGACCTGGGTCCATCACACCAGCGGACCCATCCGCGATCCGGAAAGACTTCGTCACCAAATGGAGCGTCGATCGAGAACAACGCAACCCGCTCAAGCTCAA
>NW_005356617.1:528-793 GCF_000412655.1 Myotis brandtii
TGGGCAGGAACGGTGCCCATCAGGTTTTGGTCTCTGTTGAGAGACAGCTAACAGTTGGCAGCCTGTAATACTGTCTTGCAGGCCTGAGTCACCATGCCCATGTCAGGGGTAGTAAGCTGGAAAAGGCCTGTTTAGAATAGAAGGTCTAAGGCATGGTTATGCATAGAAAGAAAGTTTAATGCCAACAATTACTGTTTTGTTAAAAAGAAAATCAGAAAATCTTAGAGTAGATCAGTATGTTTATCTCCTTATGTAATTCCTCCAA
>NW_005356618.1:0-219 GCF_000412655.1 Myotis brandtii
TAGATATCATTTGTACTCTCTTTTCTCTCCCCTAATTTTCTTTTCTCAGGTGGTCACTTTTATAGGGGTTATTGCTGTCATGAGTACATTCATGCTTTGTTCCCCTTGAGTCATGTCTTGTTAAGGTGAATTTTATCCTGTCTGGCTAAAGTGCTAGAGAGCAAGCCACATAACCAGACACCTGGAGAGGAGGAGCAGCGACACGTACAGCTCACTCCC
>NW_005356618.1:232-582 GCF_000412655.1 Myotis brandtii
CGTGCAAGCAGCCCACACCCATCTGAGGAGCAGCAGACTTGCAATCAACCTGTCCAAGTCCAAGGAGCAGTAGTCCCACAAGCAGCCCACCACATCAGAGGAACAACAGCAGTGAGCAGCCAGTCCCACATCAAGGAATAGCAGCCATGTGAGCAGTCTGTCCCAGTTCAAGGAGTAGCAGCTGCATGGGTAGCCCACCCCCATCCAAGGCACAGCAGCCTCATGATCAGCACACCTTCTGTCTGAGGAGCAGCAGCTGTGTGAGAAGCCTCCCCCCACCAGCCAGAGGAGCCACTATGGCTGTGAACAGTAACCACCAGAGGAGCTGCTGCCAACTGAGGAGCAACTGC
>NW_005356619.1:0-206 GCF_000412655.1 Myotis brandtii
GGTGGTATGAAAGGAAACATAAGGCATAAAGGGGAGAAGCAGTGAGTCCTTGAGGAGGGTGTTACTCCTGAAGAGTAAAACCACTGACCAGTTCATCAGAGACTGAATCCCCCAAGTCCCAGCTCCTGAGCTGGTCCTCATGTCTGTGGTCCTGAGCGCTCCCTGGTGTCCCTTCAGCCCAACCCTGTTGTCTCTCTCAGGGAGGT
>NW_005356620.1:0-327 GCF_000412655.1 Myotis brandtii
ATCTCATTAATATGTGAAATCTAATAAACTAAATAATCTAATAAACTAAAAATCTACAGTAATTGACCGTACCTCTGCTACGCCCATCAGCCAATCAGAAGAGTATGCAAATTAACCCAACAAAGATGGCCGTTAAATTTGCATACTGCAGGCGGGGCAGGACAGCATGATTCGCTGCCCTCCCCGCCACCATTCGGGCCTGCCATCTGCAACCCAGCACAGGATCCAGGCCTGCCATCTGCCACCTGGGGAATGGGCCTAAGCCAGCAGGTGGTTATCTCTCGAGGGTTCCCAGACTGTGAGCGGGCACAGGTCGGGCTGAGTGAC
>NW_005356620.1:340-2339 GCF_000412655.1 Myotis brandtii
ATTTTTGTGCACCGGGCCTCTAGTTTTTAATAAAAATAAAAGTTAAGGACTTTCTAGCTGAGAAGTTTTGAATGAGTCCCTGCACATAAATACAAGCTTGTTTCTTTTGTGTATGTCAAAAAGCATCTGTAGAGTCGCATCTTTCTGCCCATGGCCTTACTCCTGGAGGAGCTATGGAGGCCAAGGCAAGATGGCTCTGGGAACTTCATCACAAGCCTCTCATCCTCCCTTGCTCCATAAATAGCACAAGGTGCTCGGATCAAGTGCAGTGGGAGCCTGTGCATGCATGGCTTGTGGATACAGGCAAATCACCATGGGCCATGGTGGAGAGGGTTCCTGTGTGCAGCAAATATTGTCAGATGTCTTGGAGAAGATATAAGAATGTTCTTCAACATAATTAGAAGCTGGGGTGACAGATTCATGCATTTGACTTTAGTCAAATAAGAAAAAATTCCATTAATAAAAGAAAGAAATTCTATTAAAGTGCCGGAAGCTGGTCCATCCTTACTGCTTGATACAGTCGCTGCAGGAAAGAAACATCTGCACAGCATATGTTTCAAGGGACCTGGCATATATAGCATATTGTTCTTAATATGTTTGCTCTCCTTAGCGCCATGTGTTTTAACCAAGGTCACCTCTCCGAGAAAGGTTGTTTCCCCAGGTGGGGATTTTTCCCTGAGGTTAGGGAGGGGATACAACCCCTTAACTAAGTGCCAGGCGGGTAGTTAATCACTTTAACTACAAACAATCACGCTTAAACTACATAATCTTTACTCCCTGGAATGGAGATAAGAAACGCCCTAACCTTTGCAATAGAAATTGACAGGATTAAAATCGACTGGTATAAATACAGATGTAACAAGACAATAAACATCAGATCCTAACCAGAACTTGGCTGGAGATCCTGGCTAGAGGTCCTGACTAGGCTGCTGATCAACTGAAGGCTGTCTCCGTGTCATTCCTTCTTCGCCGACTCCGTCCACACTTTTGGGGACCCCTGGACCCGCTGGGGTTGGACCCCAGCATTAAAGCTACAATAGGTATTAGTAGCTGGGAAAGTTTTTTTAAAATGTAGTAAAGCATAAAAAATGCTAAATGATCAAAGATCTTGAATGTACAGAGGATGACATTGTATACAAAAAAAAGGATATAGACAACTCACAGCTTCTTAATGTAAAGGTTTAAATTACCTAATTTTCATCATTGAACTTTTCATTTTTTTACATGTGGAAGGGTGATAGGTGATAAATATCTGTGCTTAAATAAGTATAAAGGTTATTTTAGTATTATTAAAATACAAATTCTAAGTGAGGAAAGAATTGCTTCAGTATTTAATTGGCAGTATATTTTCTTTCTTAGTGATGCATAAAATAATCATGTATCATATAATCACTGCAACTTATATTCAATTAAATAGTTTATGTAAGGAGATAATAAACAATATAAAGAAAAATTAAGTGGGCTAAGATGGATGAGTGAGTACTTGTGTTTCTAGTTAAAACTACTGTTTGATTCAGCAATTCTTTAAATCCCTAGAGAAGGGATGAAAATATAAAAAGTCATTTTTACAATATGGTGTCCTGTAGTTATATCATCAGGTAACCTTGATACATATGCTAGTTTGGGGGATTATGGAACAAAAACAACATATTCAAATAAATTCCTATGATATTAAAAACAGATATGGACTAATGTAGCAGGAATTTTATTCTTGCTATGCATTTGAAGTTCTATTCTACCCTCATAAATCAAAAACTCACCCAAGTGATATTTTCAGTATGTGAAAATGTGGATATGAGCGCTGTTCCTTTTCAATAGTGCAGAATTTCTAAGAACACATCATCACTGTTGGTACATTACTTTATGCTGGAAATACGTAGATGATTGCAAATCCTAACTAAAGTTTTTCTAGTCATCAATTATACCAAAAGTTTAAGAGAAAAAACTACTAACCACAGCTCTCTTCCCTATTTGGGCTTGTTTATTTTACAAAAAAAAA
>NW_005356621.1:0-482 GCF_000412655.1 Myotis brandtii
GCTCTGTTGACTAATGAGTTTGCTGACCACTGTTATATCCCAATCAGCCCCCGACGTATGCTGAAAACTTAGAATAATAGACACAGGTCCACAAACCCTTCAAAAAGACCTCATTAACCTGGCCTTTAAGATCTTTAATAATAGAGATGAGGAGACCCAAGTCCCCAAACAAAAGCCAGATCAGGCCAAGCTGAGGCCCAGGAGGCCTTCCAGCTCCTAGCCACCACTCTCATGAACCCCAGATGAAGTGCTGGTCCTCCAACCAAGGGTAAGTCAGGGGCTAATCCTTCTGGCCCATCCTTCAAATGCATCAAGGAAGGACACTGGGCCAAATCCTGCTCAAACTGGAGTTCCCACCTGGGCCCTGTGCAAGGGAAGGCCACTGGAAATCAGACTGCAGTCTGGCCCCTCCAGGTCAAACCTCCTCAGCCAGAGCAAGGCTGCCCTCAGAGACCTAAAGTAACCACAGAGGATGGTCTGAA
>NW_005356622.1:0-701 GCF_000412655.1 Myotis brandtii
CAATTACCCTGTTTGTCTATTATTAGATTAGATAGGATATGTCTCATCTTGTTTTCTGTATTTATGATACTTCCCAATGACACGAATGGGAAGGCGGGAAGACAGGAAGCCGATGACATCACTCTTCAGCCTGAGACCACAAAGGAGCTCAGCTGTGGTTAAGCAGATTGGGTTTGTTACTCATTGTAGTGGGGAGGACACACAGTGAGGGGGTTTTGGGGCGCGTGAGACAGGAATTACAGGGTTTGGGCTGCATTAGGTGTTTTGGGGGAGGGTTTGAGGAAGGGTTGCTTTGATCTGCATTGGATGCTGTCAGGAAGTAGGGAAAATCCCATGGCTGGGGATCTTTTTTAAAAAAATTTAATTGTGTTTTATTTCTTAAAGTATTACAAAGAGTATTACATATGTCATCAGTTTATAATGGTCTTTATTATCCATAAATGAGTGAGATCATGTGGTATTTTCCTTGGCTTCCCAGGGGCCGTCGCAGCCTCACAGGGGCTGTTGCAGCATCGCAGGGGCCGTTTTAGCCTCACAGGGGCCGTCTCAGCCTCACAGGGGCCGTCTCAACCTCACAGGGGCCGTTTCAACCTAACAGGGGCTGTTTCAGCCTCATAGCTGCTGCTTCAACCTCTTAGGGGCCGTCTCAGCCTCACTGGGGCTGTCTCAACCTCACAGGGGCCGTCTCAACCTCTCAGGGG
>NW_005356622.1:1524-2646 GCF_000412655.1 Myotis brandtii
TCTGGCTTCCTCCGAACCTGATTCTGCTTCTTGAGTGTGTCCTTTATGTATGCGAGGAGTTGAAATCTACAGTTTGTTGGGTTAGGCTGCAGAAGCGCGGGTGGTTCCTTTTGTGCCACTAGCACAGCTTGGGCCGGGATGTAAATTGAGTAGGGTGGGGACTCCGGGAATCACCAGGGCGGAGCAAAGAGCAATGGCGTCTCTGCGACTCCTCGCCTCTCCGCGACTCCGTGTTTCCATGTCCCCGAGTGCCAGCGAGCAGCTCCGCAAGAAAGCCACCCTGCTCTCCGACCCACTGCAAGGCCATCCCTCCTCTCCCCGTAGGGGTCTGGGACCTCAGAATCCTGCCCCAAACAAGCTCAGTGGATTTGAGAGTTTGTAACCCCTTCCGATTGAACAAAACCGCACATCCAGTTGCAGCCCGCCTGGCGCTCGCCTCCGTACCTCTGTTCTTGGCGCCTCTGCACCTCCTACTCAGTCTCAATGCTCTTCTTTCTTTCCTTCCAGTTGTAGAGCTTCCACTGGGCCATCTTTCCCATGGTTCTGAATGATAGCTGTTTGTCTAATAGTCGTTAGTTTTGATGTTGTTGTGGGAGGCAGCACGCACAGGTCTGTACCTTACGCCGCCATCTTGGTTCCATGGCTGGGGATCTTAATCATTCTTATCTAGAAGGCAAAAAGGACAGAGGAGGCTAGAGCTGTGACTGGGAGAGAAGCAGCAGCCACTCCTATTTGCCAGGGCAGGGAGACGTTGGTCATTTGTTTCAGCAATGTTCTAACCTTTGTGTTCAGACGGATGGTCTTGTTTTTGTCTTGATCCATCCTGGTCAGAGAATGTCTCTGTGTGGTGTCGATGTTCTTGAAAGTGTTTATGTTCCACAGGGGAACACCAGGGCCTGGCTGTGAGTGTCAGGCCAGCTTCGGTGATGAGACCTTGTAAAATGGGGATAAATATACTTACCCATAAGTCTGTTGAGAGGAGTACTCCACTGTGACTAAGAGAAGCACATTGCTTGCATATGTGTGTCAAATGTGGCAGCTTTATTTGTAGTTACCAGAGAGTTGCAACCCACTGTTCAGTCCTCTAAGTGCAGGGGGATTGAAGGGCAATGACAGTGCAGG
>NW_005356623.1:0-513 GCF_000412655.1 Myotis brandtii
ATCAATAAAATATATTAAAAAAAATAAAAATAAAATGATAAAGGCCTTGCATGAAAGCGTAGTTCATAATGGTCTGACAGCTCCTTTTACAGGAGAAATTATGAATGATATTTCTGAAGCATTCTTAGCTCCTTATGATTGGTATTCTCTGGCTCATGCAACTCTGGATGGAGGAGATTATTTACTATGGAAGGGAGAAGTTTTGGAGAAATGTCAGGAGCAAGCCCACGCAAACCGCAGGCTGAATGCTCAAATAACTTATTAAATCCTGGCAGGACTGGGACGATATAATGACATGCAAAATCTGCTAAATTACGTGCAACAGGCATATGAGCAAATTAGACTGTGGAAGGAAAGCTTGGTGGGCTTTACCAGCAAAAGGGGATCCTGAGGGAGCTTTTAGTAAATGTATGTAGGGGCCTTTAGAATCACTTTTCGATTTGTGGCTCATCTCGCTCGAGCAGTGAGATGACAGGTTCAACATAAGACAGCAGGAGACATTTTAATTCAGCA
>NW_005356624.1:0-490 GCF_000412655.1 Myotis brandtii
AAAATCAATAAAATATATTTAAAAAAAAAAGAGTGGGTTCAATTTTGTGACCTGCTTCCCAAGAATAATGCAGGAAAGGGGGAAATAGTCACTTTATGGTGGAGGAAGCTAGGAAACACTAACCGAGTGATGAAGGTTAACACGGCCTTTGGTGTCATGTGGTTATCATGGATCCTCCGGAGAGCTGAAAAGGGTATTTCACCTCTGTGAAATAAGTGCACAATTACAGTATAATTATGAAAAAATCAGACATGTCCACGTTGAAGAACATTCTATAAAATATCCTCTAGTACTCCTCAAGGCTGCAAGGAAAACAAGGAAAAACTGGGACGCTCTTACAGACCAGAGGAGATTAGGAGACAAAATCTCAATGTGATGCGTTGCCCTGGACTGGATCCTGAGGGAGAACAAGGACACACTGGGGAAGCCTGAATAAAGTTTGAATTATAGTTCATAGGAATGTACCAATGTTGGTTTGTTAGTTTTGATA
>NW_005356625.1:0-242 GCF_000412655.1 Myotis brandtii
TGCTTTCACTGTGTCCCATAGGTTTTGAGTTGTTGTACTATTATTGTCATTAGTTTCCAGGATGTTTTAAATTTATTCTTTGATCTCACTGGTAACCCAATCATTATTTAGTAACATGCTATTCAGCTTCCAAGTGTTTGAGTTTTTTGGATTGTTTTTATTGTGGTTTATTTCTAATATTATGCCCTTGTGATCTGAGAAGATGCTTGGTATGATTTCAATCTTCTTGTATTTGGGGAGAC
>NW_005356625.1:286-770 GCF_000412655.1 Myotis brandtii
GCTTGAGAAGAATGTATATTCTGTGGCTTTGGGGTGAAGTGTTCTGAAGATTTCAATTAAGTCCAGCTGATCTAGTGAGTCATTTAGGATTGCTGTTTCTTTGCTGATTTTTTGTCTAGAGGATTTATCCAGTGATGTCAGTGGTGTGTTTAAGTTCCCTACTATGATTGTTTTGTTGTTGATCTCTTTCTTGTTATTTTCCAGGAGGCTTTTTACGTATTTGGGTGCTCCTGCATTGGGTGCATATATGGTTATCAGGGTTATATCTTCTTGTTGTATCGATCCCTTTAATATTATGAAGTGGCCTTCCTTATCTCTTGTTATGACCTTCACCTTGAGGTCTATTTTGTCTGATATAAGTATTGCTACCCCAGCTTTTTTTAAAATTTCCATTTGCCTGAAAGATATTTTTCCATTCCTTCACTTTCAGGCTGTGTGAGTCCCTTTTTCTGAGATGGGTCTCTTGTAGACAGCATATATATGG
>NW_005356626.1:0-2641 GCF_000412655.1 Myotis brandtii
TTCTAGGAATATATCCCAAGAAACCAGAAACACCAAAGAGAAAGGATATATTCACTCCTATGTTCATAGCAGCACAATTTACAATAGCTAAGATTTGGAAACAATCTAAATGCCCATCAGCAGATGAGTGGATTAGAAAGCTATGGTACATCTACACAATGGAATACTACACTGCTATAAAAAAGAAGGAATTCTTACCATTTGCAACAGCATGGATGGAACTGGAGAGCATTATGCTAAGTGAAATAAGCCAGTCAGTGAAAGATAAATACCACATGATCTCATTTGTAGAGTATAAAGAACATTATAAACTGATGAACAAAAATAAATACAGAGGCAAAGAAGCATTTAACAGACTGTCAAACTACAGTGGGAAGGCAGAGGAGGATTGTGGGGTAAGTGATCAACAGAATGATTTGTATGCATGCATATAAGCATAACCAATGGACACAAGACATTATGGGTGGTGAGAGCATGTGCCAGGGGATGGGGGAGGCTGGGGAGAGGTCAATGGGGAAATACAGGAGACATATGTACTACTATTTGTAATACTTAAACAATAAAATAAATTTTAAAAAAACGTAACTGCCAAATGCTGTGCATTAACCTTGATTGGAGGCAGGATTGTAGAGTGAAGGGTAGATAGCTACAAAGAATATTTTAGGGACAACTGGGGAAATTTGATCTTAGACCCTGTTTTAATGTTATTGAATTAATAATTTTTTTCTTAGGTTCAGTAATAGGACTGTTGTTGAAGAAAAACTTCTGATGTATTTAGGGATAACTTGTAATCACTGCAACTTTCTTTTGGATACTATATCAAAAGAGAAGTGAGAGTGTATATGCTGAAAGGAAGATGGAATTGGGGGTCTTTCCTGTGGGTTTGAAAGATTTTGAATTAAAAAGAAATTGTTTTTGTTAAAATAAGTAAGTAAATAAATAAATAGTCCAGTCAAAAGACATAAGGTGACTGCATGGATAATAAAAAAAAACATGATATATATGTATGCTGTCTACAAGAGACCCACCTCAGAACAAAAGATGCACACAGACTGACAGTGAACGGATGGAAAACTATATTCCATGCAAATGGAAAAAGCTGGGGTAGCAATACTCATGTGAGACAAAATAGACTTCAAAACAAAGACCATAATATGAGACAAAGAAGGCAAGATCATAATACTGAAGGGAATGATTCAACAAGAAAATTTAACCCTAGTAAACATATATACACCCAATGTAGTAGCACCCAAGTTCATAAAAAAAACTCTTGATGGACTTTAAGGGAGACATTGACAGCAATATAGTCATAGTAGGGGACTTTAAAAGCACACTGACATCACTGGATAGATCTTCCAGACAAAAAAATTAACAAGTAAACAGAAGCCTTCAATGACACACTAGATCAGATGGATCTAATCAACATTTACAGGACATATTATCCCAATGCAAAATACTATAAATTCTTCTCTAGTGTACATGGAACATTCTCAAAATTAAACCACATGTTAGGGCACAAAACATGTCTATACAAATTCAAGAAACTTGATATAATACCAAATGTCTTCTCAGATCACAATGGCATGAGGTTATAAATCAACCACAATAAAAAAAAAAAACCTCAAAAACACTCAAATACATGGAGGCTAAATAGGATGTTATTAAATAATGAAAGGTTACCAATGAGATCAAGCAAGAAATTAAAAACTTCAGGAGCCCAGAAAAGAGAGACAAAATGGCAGTGGTATAGACGGACGGAGGTGTCCCATGCCTTGTCTGGGAGCAGATAGGGTGAGCAGCTGAAAAGAGTAACATCCAGCATGAATTGGCAGAGGAGATTCAGCTGGAGGATGGTTTGCAGCCGGGAAAGGCAGAGGACTCCTGGAGAAAGGTAAAATCAAGGCTCTGGGAAGGATAATCTGCCAGACCTCTGAGCCCTGAGGATCAGAGGGAATCCAAACGGCACAGGCGCTAAGCCACGTCCCTTGGGATGGGCGCAGTGGAAAGAAGGTACGCAGAACTGCTGGTCGGCAGGGGATTCTAGATCTGGGTCCACAATCAGGAAAGGCTAAGGAGTGCTGGCAGAAGAGCACACAGAGGCGCAGCCTTTCCCCCCTTGCAGGGGATTCTAGATCTGGGTGCATAGTCAGTAAAGGCTGAAGAGTGCGGGCAGGAGAGGAGTGGGTAGAGGTGCAGCCTCTCCGGCCCCTGTGGCTTGTACCTTTCTTCATTGAGCCTAGTGCATAGGACCTTTCTGATACAGACACTTACCCATGGCTGGAGTGTGGGAGAAGGTGCAGAATTGTGGAATCTGGGAAGAGAGGGGGGTCCAGGAGAAGTGGCAGCGAGTTTGGTGCTGAGTCATACCTGAGCCTGGGACCTGGGCAGCCATTTTGTCCTGAAGAGATAGCCCCTCCCTCCAGTATCCAGGCAACTAATACAGTCACACCCAGAGTACACCCTGAATGATACAAAGAATTAAAAAAAAACACACCTAAATAGTCCCTGAGAGCACAAAGGGGCTGGACTAAAGAGAGACTTTCAGTCCCAGCAATCAGAACCTGAGAAACACTACAGTACAGAAGACTGGGATCTTAAGCCAGCCAAAGGAACACTTCACTTTTTCATTTTTATTTTATTT
>NW_005356626.1:3641-5154 GCF_000412655.1 Myotis brandtii
CAGACCCAACTACAGAGGCAGGAAGAAGGCGGCAGTGAGGGAGAGAGCGTGAGTCAGTGAGGGACCAAAAGAGGATTGTGTGGTCATGTGGGATGTGTGTGTGTGTATGTGAGTGAGGCACAGATAGATCCCACAGGACCTTCAGGATCAAGCTAAACGGGCTCGCCTAACTAGGCAGCCTCTGCTACCGTGTAAGCAGTTCCAGGAGGCCGGCTCGTCTTCAGAAGCCTAGCATTTTTAAGGGGAGAGCTGCTGTAACTGGGAGACAGGCCTCATCCCCACCCAGGGTGCCCTCAGATAACACCTAGGATTCTACAGACACCCCTGCCAGGGACCTGCTACCTCGGCTGTGGTCCCATGGTCAATGAGTCTCCAGCCACCCTGGGCACAGGCGCCTGTGTGTTCTGAAGCGTGTTCACTTCTGACCGGCAACAACGCATCACGACCGGCAACCACACAAGCAGCAGACACGTGAGCAGCCCATTCCTATCCAAGGAGCAGCAGCAATGTGAGCAGCCTTCCCCAGGCCTAAGAGCAGAAGCCTCACGTAGCCTGCCCCTGTCCAAGGAGCAGCAGCTGTCAGCCTTGTGAGCGGCCCGCTCCCTCGTCCAAGGAGCAGCAGCTGCGCAGCCCACACCCTCCTCCTGTCTGAGGAGCAGTAGGTGTGCGAGAAACCTGCCCCCATCCAAGGAGCAGCAGCTGCATGAGCAGCCTGCCCCCATACAAGGAGCAGAAGCAGTGTGAGCAGCCCATACTCATACAAGGAACAGCTTCGCCATGAGCAGCCTGCTCCCATTCAAGGAGCAGCAGCCACAGGAGCAGACCACCTACTTCTGAGGAGCGGCAGCCCTGCACAGCCCACACTGGTCCGAGGAGCAGCAGACACACACAGCCTGCACCTGTCCAACGAGCAGCAGCTGGGTGAGCGGCCTACCCCCATCCGAGGAGCAGCAGAAACATGTGCAGTTCGCACCCGCCCGAAGAGAAGCAGCCACGGAAGCAGCCCATCCCCTGTTCGAGGAGCAGCAGCCACGCGAGCAGACAGCCCCCGTATGAGGAGCAGCAGCCGCACGTGCTGCTCACTCTGGCCCAAGGAGCAGCAGCCGCCGGAGCAGTTCACCCTGTCCTAGGAGTAGCAGCCACACGAACAGACCAACCGACCACATCTGAGGAGTGGCAGCCCTGCTCAGCCCACACTGGTCCAAGGAGCAGCAGCCACACACAGTCTGCATCTGTCCGACAAGCAGCAGCTGGGTGAGCATCCCACCCCCGACTGAGGAGCAGCAGCCGCACATGCAGCTTACTCCCGCCCTAGGAGCAGCAGCCACGCAAGCAGCCTGTCCCCCATTTGAGGAGCAGCAGCTACGCAAGCAGCCCACACCCATATGAAGAAAAAATAGCCCTGTAAGCAACCTGCCCCTGTCCAAAGAGCAGCAGCATCACGAGCAGCCCGCCCATTTTTTGTTTAATTCTTTATTAGTTAAGGTATTACAAATGTGTCCTCATCCCCCCC
>NW_005356626.1:13747-17846 GCF_000412655.1 Myotis brandtii
CTTGTCTTCTAGCTCACTGATGCGGTCCTCTGCTTCTTCTAGTCTACTGTTGATGCTTTCTATTGAGTTCTTTATAGCAGTGATGTCATTTTTCATTTCTTCTTGGTTCTTCTTCATTTCCTCTTGGTTCTTACACATATTGTTGAATTTGTCTTCCATTCTTTTCATCCACCTTATGACCATTTCTCTGAATTCTTTCTCTGACAGGTTGCTTGCCTCTGTCGCCTCCATTTCGTTTACTTCCTTTTCTGGTGATGCCTGTTTTTCTTTCATATGCTGGCTGGTTCTTTGTCTCCCCATGATCTCTTTTCTCTAGGTGTTTGGTTATGTAGTTCTCTCTCTGCTGCGTTTATTTAAAGGCACAAAATACAACACAACAAGGCACAACGTACAAGGCACTGAACACAAATGTATTCACGATACTAATAACCCCAAATAAAGGTGACCACCAGATCAAAGAGAATTAGGAGATAAGGAAGAAAGAAGAGAAAAGAGAAAAAGAAGAAAAAGGAGTGCAAAAATGAAATTGGGAAAGGGAGGGGAAAAAAGTAAGAGAGAAAAGAGAGAGAATGAAATATAAGAGGGGAAGAGACTATTTATATGGGGAGAACACTCTGATAGAACCACCACTAATCCCAACAAAATCCAGCAACAGATCCCTGGAGGTGAATTCAGACTACAAACAACCACTAATATCAAGTGAGGCAAGGGAAAACAGAAGCACAAAAATAACCAGAAAAGGAAAAAAGAAAAAAAAAGAAAAGAAGAGAAAAAAAACCAACAGAAAGATAAAAAGGAAAAGAAAAACAACCTCACAAACAACCATAAAAAAACCCAATATACTCAACAATCAAGCAAACAACAATAAAACAACAGAGAGAGAAAAAATTTTTTGATAGTGAAGAAAGATAAGGGAGAGATGTATATGGATTTAGAGCAGGGGATTGTAAATTGGATATATAAGTAGGGTGCAATTTTGACAGGGGGTAAAAAGAAGGAATAGGGAAAATCTAAAGCAGGAATGGGGTAAGAGAAACAGGACAACAAAATGGAAAAAGTGAGGAAGAGAGTTTTGGCATAAAGGTAACGTTGAAGTAGAGAAAAATGATGCTAAAGGAACGATGAAAATAGAATGTAGAACACTAATCCCAAAATAAAATAAAGAAAAAATAAAATGACACTTTTTAAAAAAAGGTAAAATGGTAGTAGTAATAATACTGGTTAAAAATAAAAGTGTAGTAATTAAAAGGGTAAAATCAGGTGATGAAAAAAGAAAAAATTGGTTTCTTAATTAAAAGGTGAAAAAAGAATAATAAAAAAATAAAAATGTGCAGTAGTGAAGGACCTTCAGTTCTTCTACTCTTCTCTCTGCCACGCCTTAGTCCTGCCAGGTATGCAGGAGAGTGTTGAATTTCCCTGTGATACACTGTTCCTCCGTGTTGGTAAACCACAGTACTGATTTTAAAGCAGGCCGTATTTTTTTCCCCAGACTGCCTTTATTTGTGTTTACAGAAGAGTCAGTTCGTGGCTCTGCCTCTGGGTGGCAGTGTGTCTGGATTGACCTCTGAGGCTATCAGTCCTCTCTATCCAGTAGTTAGGGTTTATTTTCTCTATTTTACTTAAAACTGGTTTGGGAAAGTCCACTGCCCAGAGCTGGTTCTTTAATCGTTACTCCCCGGTCTGTTTCCCAGCTTCCACAAAAGCAACTTTCCCCTGCAGTCTCTGCAAATGTCCCCAACTGGGCAATCCCATGCACTGGGTTTAATAATCAAAGGCAAAGATTTAAGGGGAGGAGAGAAAAACAAGAGCCTGAGAAGTTGCGCGAATTCGCAACCCTCCACCTTCCAGCTCTGTGAGAAGTCTCCTCTGCTCGCCCTCTCTCCCCTGGCACCAAGCAGCTGGCACACTGGCAAAATCCGAGGTTGCCTTTTTGCATCCAGTCCAGCTATGGGCTTATGTTTAGCGTTCCCTTCTGCCAGCAGCCCTGTGGGAGCCCTTCCACACTCGCGGATCACGCTGGCCCCAAAGGCCACGGACTTTGTGGAGCACAGACCTCCCCACGCATGTTCCTCTCCCCAACCTGAATTGCAAAACACAGCTTCAGGCAAAGTCTGACCTTTCGATGAGAAGAAGCAGGGCTTCACGTAGTCGCACTGTCCAAGATCCGGTGTTTCCGGGTTCACAGCCTATCTCTGGATGTCAGGTCTTAGGGTGTATTCGCTTACAGTAACAGCCACTCAAGATGGTGCGGTCTCCGCGGCTGAGCCAGCACTCTGGGAGAGATTCCAGCCACCGTCTCCAACTGTCCCCTTTCTCCGGGAGTCCTCCGCCTTTCCCAGCTGCAAACTGTCTCCCAGCTGAATATCCTCTACTTATTTGGGCTGTATGTTACCCGCTTCAGCTGCTCACACTTATCGGGCGCTGGCCAGGCTGTGTGCGCAGCGGGACCCTCCCTCTCCCAGGACTGAGCCGCAGCGAGTCCCTCCGCCTCTGAGCCTGGAGCCCCCACCTTGGCAGCAGCCGTCACCTCAGCCCGTCCCATTTGAGGAACAGCAGCAGTGTGCAGCCAGCCCTGATCCAATGAGCAGCAGCCACGTGAGCAGTCCACGCCCATCTGAGGAGCAGAAGCCATGTGAACAGCCCGCTCCTGTCCAAGGAGCAGCAGCCGTGCTCAGCCCGCCCCCAGCTGAAGAGCAGCAGCCTCATGATCAGCCTACCCCTGTCCAAGGAACAGCAGCTGTGCAAGCAGCCTCACCTACCAGCCAGAGGAGACAACCCTGCTGTGAACAGCACCCACCAGAGGAGCCGCTGCTAACTGAGGAGCAGCCACTATTGCAACCACTTGAGGAGCAAGTGCAGCCCGAGGACCCACTGCCACCCAAGGAGCAGCCCCTGCACGAATTGACATCTAGAACAGTCAGTGAGACCAAAAATGGGTAGACAAAGAAACCCCGAAAGGAAAGAAAGCGAGGAATTGCCAGAAAAGAAGCTAAGTGAAACAGAGGCATGCAATCTGTCCGGAAAAGATTCATTATAAGGGTCCTAGAGTTCATAAACTGGATGGAGGAAAAAAATCAACTTATGTAAGAATCAAGAAGAAATGGATGAAATAATCAATAACTTATGTAAGAATCAAGAAGAAATGAAGAGTGATACCGCTGCAATAAAAAAACACCATGGAAAGTTTCAACAGTAGACTAGGAGAAGCGGAGGACCAAATAACACAATTAGAAGACAGGGAAGCAAAACACACCCAAACTGAACTGCAATTGGAGAAAAAAAATAAAGACAGGAGGAGAGCCTAAGGGAGCTATGGGACAACATGAAACGAATCAACATATGAATAGGGGTGCCAGAACAACAGGAAGAAGAACAAGGGTTAGAAAACCTATTTGAAGAAATAATGTCAGAAAACTTCCCTGAGATGGGGAAGAAAAAAGTCACACAAGCAGAGAGTCCCAAACAAGATGAACCAGAAAAGACCCACTCCAAGACACATCATAATTACCATGGCAAATTTTCAGGACAAAGAGAGAATCTTACAGGCTTCAAGAGAGAGATGGAAAGTTACATACAAAGGATCTCTCATTAGATTATCAAATGATTTCTCAACAGAAACACATCAGGCCAGAAAAGAATGGACGGAAATTTACAAGGTGATGCAAAGCAAGGGACTGAATCCAACAATACTCTATCCATCAATGCTATCATTCAAAATTGAAGGGGAAATAAGAAGCTTCGCAGAAAAAAAAAAGGCTGGGAGAGAGTTTATCACCACCAAGACAGCAATGCAAAATGCTAAAGGGACTGGTGTAAAAAGAAGAAATAAAAATCTAAGAAAAAAACAGGGACAAAAAATAAAAATGGCTATAAACAAGTACCTTTCAATAATAACTTTAAATGTAAACGGACTAAATGCTCCAATCAAATGATGTTGAGTGGCTGAATGGATAAAAAAACATGACCCATACATTTTCTGTCTACAAGAGACCCACCTCAGAATAAGGGACTCACACAGACTGAAAGTGAAGGGATGGAAAAATATCTTTCAGGCAAATGGAAATGAAAAAAAAAAAGCTGGGGTAGCAATACTTATACT
>NW_005356626.1:21123-29544 GCF_000412655.1 Myotis brandtii
GGGGAATGCCAAGGGGAGAAAAAAGGAGACATTTGAAATACTTTAAGCAATAAAACAAAATTTAAAATAATAAAAACTTCCTGGAAAAAAAATAAAAATGAACACACAACAAACAAAACCTATGGGACAGGGTAAAAGTAGTCCTGAGAGGGATGTTCATAGCACTACAATCCTACCTCAAAAATCAAGAAAAATAAACAATAAACTATTTAATCCTACAACTTAACTAGAAAGAACAACAAGAAAGCCCAGTGCTGGAGACCAATTCCAGCATGACAGCAGGGCTTAATCTGGGAATGGCTGATGGCATTTTCCGAAACCTGAATAGGATACATTAAAATGATTGCTTGGCTGCCAGACAGCTAAAAGGTATCTTAATCTACATGTTATTGCCTCCTACTGGCCAAACACCTGAACAGCTGTAGGCTAATTCTCCCCATTCTGACAATGGACTCTGTATGAAACCCTGACCCTTTGAAGTGTATATCTCTGCCTTGCCTCAGGACAAATTGTGTTAATAAAAAGCATGAGGTCCTGGGACGAGGAGACCTTAAGACCTTAAGACCTGAGACCTTAGAACTTAGATCTTAGCTCCTTCAGCTAGGCTCCTCTGACCCCCAATGCCTTTCGAAATTATGCTTCGTCTCTGGACTCCTATTTAATCTACGTAGAGCCTTCTCCAGATTCCTGAACCCTTCTTGATGCTGGGACAAGAACCACGACTGCCCAGAGTAAGTAGAAGGAAGGAAATAATAAAGATTAGAGCAGAAATAAATGACATAGAGACTAAAAAAAAATACAAAAAAAATCAATGAAACCAAGAGTTGGTTCTTTGAAAGGATAAACAAAATTGATGAACCGTTAGCCAGACTCATCAAGAAACAAAGAGAGAGGACCCAAATAAATAAAATTAGTAATGAAAGCAGAGAAAGAACCACTGACACCACAGAAATACAAAAGATTGTAAGGAAATACTACGAACAATTACATGCCCACAAACTGGACAGCATGAGTGAAATGGACAAATTCCTAGAAACATACAATCTTCCAAAACTCAATCAGGATTAATCAGAAAACCTGACTAGGCCAATAACAATGGATAAAATTGAATCAGTAATTTAAAAACTTCCAGCAAACGAAAGTTCTGGATAGGATTTATTTACAGGTGAATATTATCAATATTTCAAAGAACTAACACCTGTCCTCAAACTATTCCAAAAATTCTAGAGGAAGGAATGCTTCCAAGCCCTTTTTATGAAGCCAGCATTATCCTAATTCCAAAACCAGATAAAAATACTACAAAGAAGGGAAATTACAGGCCAATATCCCTGATGAACACAGATGCTAAAATCCTCAACAAAATATTAGCAAATCAGATCCAGCATTATATTAAAAAGATCATACACCATGATCAAGTGGGATTTATTCTGGGGATGCAAGGCTGGTACAGTATTCACAAATCAATGAATGTGAGACATCACATAAACAAATTGAAAGATAAAAACCACATGATCATATCAATAGATGCAGAATAAGCATTTGACAAAATCCAGCACCCTTTTAAAATAAAAACTCTCAGTAAAGTGGGAATGGAGGGATCATACCTCAAGATAATAAAGGTCATATATGACAAACCTATAGCCAACATAATACTCAATAGGCAAAAACTAAAAGTGTTTCCCTTAATAACAGGAACAAGAGTGTGACTGGGTGGCAGTCTGGGCACACATGCATGTGCACAGCAGTTCCACAACCTTAACATTCCAACCTTGCCCAGGAGGAAGAAAAGCTGACCAATTCCCAGTTTGAGGATTGCAGTCAATCTTATCTGTACTAGAGGAGAGGGGAAATTTTAGTGTGCACTGGTATGATTGAAGAAGAATTTTTGAAGTAGGAACCTGTTACATTCAAGGATGTGGCCATGGACTTCACAGAGGTGGAATGGACCTTGCCCAAAGGGTCCTTTACAAAAAGATGATGCTGGAGATCTATGACAACCTGGTGTTAGTGGGTGAGGACAACTACTCCTTGGAGACTTTTTGTTTCCTTGGTTGTTAAAATCTGTGAGCTCTTATGAATGTTACTAAGGAATGGCTTGAGATTCAAATCTCAGAGTGTCTAAACCATTATTAAAGAAAGAATAATATTGCTACCTAAATAAAAACCTGTTTTCCCTAAAAAAGAAAATAACAGGAACAAGACAAGGATGTCCACTTTCACCACTCTTATTCAACATAGTACTAGAAGTCCTAGCCACAGCAATTAGACAAGAAGCAGAGATAAAAGGCAACCAAATGGTAAAGGAATAACTAAAACTGTCATTATTCCCAGATGACATTATATTGTATATAGAATACCCTGAAGACTCCACTAGGAAACTACTAGACTTAAATTAATTCAGTAAGGGAGCATAATGCAATATCAACATCCAGAAATAGATGGCATTTTTATATATCAACTAGAGGCCTGATGCATGAAATTCATGCAAGAGTAGGCCTTCCTTCCCCCAGCTGCCAGCACCAGCTTCCCTCTGGCACCCAGGACATGGGCTTCCCTCGCAGCCCTGGCTTTGTCCAGAAGGTTGTTCAGAAGGAGGTCTGGTCTAATTAGCATATTTTACTTTTATTATTATAGATAATGAACTCTCAGAATGAGAAACTAAAAAAGCAATCCCGTTTACCATTGAAACAAACAAACAAAAAAGATATCTAGGAATAAACTTAACCAAGTAGGTAAAAGACCTGTACTTGGAAAGTTATAGAACATTGAAAAAAGAAATAGAGGAAGATACAAACAAATGGAAGCATATACCATGTTAATGGATTGGAAGAATCAACATTATTAAAATGTCCATACTACCCATATTCAATGCAATCCCTATTAAAATACCAATAGCATATTTCACAGATCTAGAACAAATACTCCAAAAATTTATATGGAACCAAAAAAGACCACGAATAGCAGCAGCAATCTTGAGAAAGAAGAACAAAGTTGGAGGAATCACAATACCAGATTTTAAGTTATACTACAAAGCCACCATAATCGAAACAGCCTGGTACTGGCACAAGAACAGGCATGTAGATCAATGGAATAGAGCAGAGACCCCAGAAATCAACCCAAGCCATTATGCTCAGTTAATATTTGACAAAAGAGACAAGAACATACAATGGAGTCAAGACAGTCCCTTCAATAAAAGGTGTTGGGAAAATTGGACAGATACATGAAACTAGACCACCAAATTACACCATAGAGAAGAATAAACTCAAAATGGATAAAAGACATAAATGTAAGTCATGAAACCATAAAAATCCTAGAAAAAACCAAAGGCAGCAAAATCTCAGACATCTCTCATATCAATATGTTTACGGATACATCTCCTGGGGCAAAGAAAATTAAGGAAAAAAATAAACAAATGGGACTACATCAAAATAAACCACACAGCAAAAGAAGCCCCCAACAAAATCAAAAGGGAGCCCACTGTATGGGAGAACATATTTGCCAGTGATACATCTGATAAAGGGTTAATATCCAAAATATATAAGGAACTTATACAGCTTAACAGAAGGAAGACAATCCAATTAAAAAATGGGCAAATGACCTAAATAGCCTTTTCCCAAGAGGATATACAAATAGCCAAGAGACATGAAAAAATGCTCAAAGTCACTGATCATCAGAGAGAAGCAAATTAAAATGACAATGAAGTACCACCTCACACCTGTCAAAATGGCTATCATCAACAAATCAACAAATGACAAGTGTTGGTTAGCATGTGAAGAAAAGGGAACCCTATTACACTGCTGGTGGAAATGCAGACTGGTATAGCCACTGTGGAAAACACCATGGAGTTTCCTCAAAAAATTAAAAAATGTAACAGCCATTTTACCCAGTGATACCTCTTCTAGAAATATATCCTAAGAAACCCAAAACAACAATCAGAAAGGATATATACACGCCTAAGTTCATAGCGGTTCAATTTACAATAGCTAAGACTTGGAAACAGCTTAAATGCCCATCAGCAGATGAGTGGATAAAACAACTGTGGTACATTTACACAATGGAATAATATGGGGCAATAAAAAAGAAAGAATTTTTACCATTTGCAACAGCATGGATGGACCTGGAGAGTATTATGCTGAGCGAAATAAGCCAGTCAGAGAAAAATAAGTACCACATGATCTCACTCATATGTGGAATATAATGAACCAAATAAACTGATGATCAAAAATAGACCCAGAGACATAGAAGCATGAACAGGCTGTTAAACCTCAGAGGGAAGGCAGGGGAGGGTAAGCAGGAAGAGATCAAGCAATGGACTTGTATGCATATATGCATAACATGTGGACACAAGACAATGGGGTTGGTGAGGGCCTGGGATGGGGGACAGGTGCGAGCTGGAAGAGGTTAATGGGGGGGGGGGAGGAGGACCTATGTAATACTTTCAACAATAAAGATTTTTTTAAATAGTTAAGATGGTAATATTTGTTACGTATATTTTAACACAATAAAAATAATTCAAGGGATAAAATAAAGATAAATTTAAAAAGAAGTATAAATTGGTAGTTACAAATAATCATGGAACTGTACAGTACAGCATAAAAATATAGTCAATAATGTTATGATTGTCTAAGCCCTCTACTGTATACCTGAAGTGAATATTAAATCATATCAGATGTAATTGAAAATTAAAAATTTTTTCTAATATGCCATGCTCATTCATACCCCATGCCTTTGTAATTTCTTATTTTCTCTACTTGGAATGCCCTTCCCACTTTCTCTACCTAGTGAACTCCTATTTATCTGTCAATCTATTTTACAAGTCATTTCTTTTGTAAAGACTTCCTTGATATCCCAAGGCAGAGGTAGTCAATTTGTTCTCTACATTGTGTACAATCATATATTATAGAGCATTGCATTACAATTGCTTTTTATAATCTCTGGCTATACCACTAAACTCAGTGGTAGGGACTGGGTCTAGGTTGGAATCAATTTTACATCCCCAGCCTTAGCACAGCACTTTGTACAAACCAGACATTTGGAATATATTTGTCATTGATCAATCCTTCAACAATATAGTCTTGTTATTTGAGGCTTTCAGCAAAGTTACACTGACAAATGGATAGAAATTTCATAAACATTTGGATTCAGATGTTCACAGTGATGAATCTAGGTTTTAATATCAGAAAGCTTCTTATACTGATAAAGAACGATTATTTTCTCCCATTAGATAAAATCATTTTTAGTAGAACTTTGAGAAATATTTTAAAAATCTGTCTTTCTTGTGCACAAATAGGCAGTTAAAGATAAAAACTGAGTTCTTCACATAAAATACTTTCAGTTGTTTGGATGAAAAGAGAATTGATTTTTATTTAAAATTATGGTTAACTACACACACAAACTCACACACACTTAACATTAAGTAAACAATTTGAAAGTTCATATTTATGTCTTATTAAAATAATTATATGTTCTATCATTGGAAAAATTTCCAGAATAAGTTGGTTGTTTCTGTTAAAATAAAACACCTGAACTGTACTTTAAAATACAGTCTACAAAAATAAACTCACCAGTCTTCATGCTGAATAGAAAATGACTTGAATCCCAATGACCTCACAATTATCAATTTCAATTAGCTTTGGCAAATAAAAGAATCATTATTTACTTTTCTTATGTAGGTGCAAAATTAATCTGAAAAGAGTTTCAAAAAATGAGTAATTGCTTTAAAGGGTATTGGTGTGTACCTTCTAAAATAAAGCCTATATCAACTGCTGAGTTAAAGAACCTGCATTAAGGCTATAACAAACAAGAAAGCACGTTTCCTAGAAAAATGTCAGCGATGTTGCAGTTAATAATCTGATTCATGAGCCAGAGAAAGGGTAGATGTCAATGACCTCTAATTTCCTTTCTAAGGGCAATATTTTATGGTTCTATGAAATCAAATCTTCCTAACCTGTGATTTTAATGTATTTACTTTAAATAAAACCTTCCTTACCACAAAGCACATTTGCTAATCAAATCATATTTTCAATGCCTTTCATTACAAAACCAGAGGTGGACTTCCATAATAGAATAAATGGGTCTAAATGATAAATTTGAAAGCACACACTCAAGAATGCAAGAACTCCTTCAAAATAACAGTTAAAAGGGGGTGTTGGTCATTTTCTGATAAAAGTATAAATAACAATTCTCAATAAAAATAAAAAAGTACCAATAGTACTGTGCATTGTGAAAATGAGCATAAGATCAGAAACTACCTATCTCTAGTAAATATCCTCAGAAAATAACAAACTACTGGTATCTTTTTATGTAATTAATCTTTTTTGAACTGCTTATAATTTAGTTATAATCTCTTTTGATACAATCAGAATATATATTTATTTAAAGACCATTGTCTCATTATTTTTAGGGCCAATTTTCCCACATGATAGCTTTCCTTCAGGTGTAGAAAACCTCAAGCAAGGCTTTGAGAGGGATATAAAATAGCTAGTCAGCATCACTGGCTCTGATATCAATCAGTCTTGGAGGTTCAGATCCCTTGTGACCTTAGGCAAGCTCTTTAAATGAATGGAAGCTCTGTTTCAGCAGATGTAAATGAGTTGTAATAAGGATTAGGTGAGATAACTTTCTTCTAATAATAAATGATTAATAATGGTTTTTATTATTAGGGTGAAGCCCACAAATGCGCATTAGCATCTGGAGCTGCTTGAGTTTTTCACTATACAGAGCATTTTCAATTAAAAACATCTTCATTGTTTTTTACCTTTCCATAAAACTTTGCTTTATTGTTCTTACATAAAGAAAGAAATAAAAAGGGCAGGGACTTTTAAAGCTCACTAGTGTCAGCAAGGGAAGATTGTTAGAGATTTTAGCTGTTCACTTAGACTTACAAACTTAATTTCACTGTATGATTTTTCACAGTGGGAGGTGACAAGATAGCATTCTCATTTCACTTCACAAAAATAGAGAATCATTCATTGGCTTGAGTTTTAACAAAAAAAAAGAGCTGACTGATTCACTGAACAAGTAGCTATTTATCTAGTGTCTAAAATAGACAAAATCTAAGGTAAATTCCTACCATAGGTAATATAGAAAGATGCCCTCTTTGCTTTCAAGGAGCTTACAGTTCAGTGGGTGAGATAACAAAAAAAAAAAAACTTCAATACAAGGCACAATGTGCTAAGTGCAAGTAGATTAGTACAAAGTGTGGTCAGTTTCTCCTAATATATAAAACATGCTATCTTGACATAGGAAAGATTTTTTCTTAATTTAAAAACATTAATCCATGTATCTTAACTGAAGATCCAGAATCTTGGATCTACTTACTCTCAGTGAAAACAGAGCTTAAGTCCATCTTCAGTTTCCCAAGCAAATAAGGAAGGTACTCACATAGCGAAAAGATCTCTTTTTTTGTAATGGTTTCAACTGCTTTCCCACCAAACTCTTTTGTTACATATTGTTATGGGTATTTCCATAGACAGCCAACTGGGCTGTTATTTCTCTGGCATATTCGTCTGCCTCTTTGAATTAAATTGGGAAAACTACCAGGTTGCTAGATCTCTGATTAATGTAATGAATATGGAAAGCTGTGATGGTAATGTCAAGTACAATATTATAGACCAGTGTTTGAGTACCAATAAAGAACTGTGTGACGTTAGGAGAGTCAGTACCCTCTCTATGCCTTCATTTTCTTGTCTATAAAAAATGGGGATAGTAATATTAATCTCACCGAGTGGGTGTGAAGATCCAATGTGGTAGTGTTTTATAATCTACACAATTGTATTCATGGGGGTTGTTTGTGAGAGCAAGCAGGTCTTCTCTAGACCAGCACATCTAAAATTATTGGGATTTCTCAAATTAATAGTATTCTTTATCATAGTGGGGTTGTGATTAACCTAATGAAGCTTGAAGGTACTCAGCTAAACATTTGCAATTCACTCATCTAGATAAAATATTTTTTTAAATTCTTTACTGATGAAGGTATTACATATGTCTCCTCTTTCCCCCATGGACCTCTCCCTGGCCACTTCTACCCCCCAGCACATGTCCTCACCCTCCTAGTGTCTGTGTCCATTGGGAATGCTTAAATACATGCATACAAGTCCTTTGGCTGATCTAATAACCCTCTCCCCATCCCCTGCCTTCCCTCTGAGGTTTGACAGTCAGTTCCATGATACTCTGTCTCCAGATCCACTTTTGTCATCAGTTTATGTTGTTCACTACATTCTACAAATGAGTGAGATCATGTGGTATTTATCTATTTCTGACTGGCTTATTAGGTTAACATAATGCTTTCCAGGTTCATCCAAGCTGTTGCAAATGGTAAGAGTTCCTTATTTTTTACAGCAGCATATTATTCCATTGTGTAAATGTACCAATAGATTTTATAATTTCTTTATTGATTAAGGTATTGCATATGTGTCCTTA
>NW_005356626.1:32888-36326 GCF_000412655.1 Myotis brandtii
ATTCAATGCAATCCCCATTAAAATACCAATGGCATATTTCACAGACCTAGAACGAACTTTTCAAAAATTCATCTGGAATAAAAAAAGCCCCTGAATAGCTGCAGAAATCCTAAGAAAGAAGAACCTGGTAGGTGGGTTCTCAATATCAGATATCAAGCTGTATTACAAAGCCACTGTTCTCAAAACAGCCTGGTGCTGGCACAAGTACCACCGTTTTTTAATCCACTCATCTGCTGATGGGCACTTAGGCTGTTTCCAAATCTTGGCTATTGTAAATTGTGCTGCTAAGAACATAGGGATGCATATATTCTTTGGTGTTTCTGATTTTTTTGGATATGTCCTAGGAGTGGAATTACTGAATCAAATGGGAGTTCCATGTTTAATTTTTGGAGGATACTCCGTACTGTTTTCCACAATGGCTGCACCAGTCTGCATTCCTACCAGCAGTGCACAAGGGTTCCTTTTTCTCCACATCCTTGCCAGCACTTGTCGTTTATTGATTTGTAGATAATAGCCATTCTGACAGGTGTGAGATGGTACCTCACTGTTGTATTGATTTGCATCTCTTCGATGATTAGTGACTTTTAGTATGTTTTCATATGTCTCTTGGCCTTCTGTATGTTCTCTTTTGAAAAATGTCTAGGTCCTTTACCCATTTTTTGATTGGATTGTTTATCTTCCTTTTGTTCAGTTGTATAAGTTCCCTGTAAATTTTGGAGATTAATCCCTTATTACATTGGTTCTCAACCTTCCTAATGCCGCGACCCTTTAATACAGTTCCTTATGTTGTGGTGACCCCCAACCATAAAATTATTTTTGTTGCTATTTCATAACTGTAATTTTGCTACTGATATGAATCGTAATGTAAATATCTGATATGCAGGATGTATTTTCAAAGTTACAAATTGAACATAATTAAAGCATAATGATTAATCACAAAAACAATATGTAAATATATATGTGTTTTCCAATGGTCTTGGGCGACCCCTTATCAGATATAACATTGGCAAATATGTTCTCCCATGAGGTGGGTTTTCTTGATGTTTTGTTGATAGTTCCTTTGGTTGTTGCAAAAGCTTTTTTATTTTGATGTAGAATCATGTGTTTATTTTCTCTTTAATTTCCATTGTCCTAGGAGTTATATCGGTAAAAATATTACTATGAAATATGTCTGAGATTTTGCTGCCTGTGGTTTCCTCTAATAAATCCTAAGAAAGAAGAACCTGGTAGGTGGGTTCTCAATATCAGATATCAAGCTGTATTACAAAGCCACTTTCATCTTACGTTCAAGTACTTTATTCATTTTGAGGGTTTGTGTGTGTGTGTGTGTGTGTGTGTGTGTGTGTGTGTGTGTGTATGGTGTAAGTTGGTAATCTATTTTCATTTTTTTGCATGTATCTGTCCAATTTTCCCAACACCATTTATTGAAGAGACTGTCTTGACTCCATCGTATGTTCTTGCCTCCTTTGTCAAATATTAACTGAACTTAATGGCTTGGGTCAGTTTCTGGAGTCTCTGTTCTGTTCTATTGGTCTGTATGTCTGTTCTTGTGCCAGTACCAGGCAGTTTTGAGGACAGTGGCTTTATAATATAGCATGATTTCTGCAATTGAGATCATCCCTACTTTGTTCTTTTGTCAGGATTGCTGCACCTATTCAGGGTCTTCTTTTATTCCAGATGAATTTTTGGAGTTTGTTCTAGGTGTGTGAAATACGCCATTGGTATTTTAATGGGGATTGCATTGAATCTATACATTGCTTTGGGTAGTATGGACATTCTAATGATGTTGATTCTACCAATCCTTGAACATGGTATATTCTTCCATTTGTTTATGTCTTCCTCTATCTCTTTTCTTCAATGAACTGTAGTTTTCTGAGTACAGGTCCTTTACCTCCTTAGTTAAGTTTATTCCTAGGTATCTTAAATTTTTTTGGTGCAGCATTAAGTGAGATTGTTTTTTTTTTAATTTTTCTTTCTGTAAGTTTATTATTGGTGTATAAAAAAGCCATAGATTTCTGGGTGTTAATTTTGTATCTGCTACATGCCAAATTCATTTATTAAGTCTAATATTTTTTGATGGAGTATTTAGGGTTTTTCTATGTACAAGATTGTGCTATCTGTGAATAATGAAAGCTTTACTTTTTCTTTTCCAATTTGGATGCCTTTTATTTCTTCTTCTTGTCTAATTGCTATGGCTAGCTCTTCCAGTACTATGTCAAACAGGAGTGGTGAAAGTGTGCATCCCTGTTTTGCTCATGTTCTTAGGATAAATAGTTTTAATTTTTGCCCATTGAGTATGGTGTTGGCTGTAGGTTTGTCATATAATGCTTTTATTATGTTGACATATGATTCCTCTATTTCCACTTTGCTAAGAGTTTTTATCAAGAAAGGATGGTGGATTTTGTCAATAGTTTTTTCTGAATCAATTGATATGACTAGGTGATTTTTATCTCTCAGTTTGTTTATGTTATACTAGTGTCCCAGTGCACAAAATTTGTGCACATTAAAAGGGAATTGGAAATAATTTAATATTGCTATTTGCCCTTTTTCTATAATAGAAGTATCAGAGATGAAAGAAAATTTGTAAAATGTATATGAAAAATCTTCCTCCTGTCAGAGTCTGGGGCACATTGTGGGACCCGGAGTCAAGTCCCCGCCCACCCGCGTGCACCTCTAAATCACACGAGACCCAGACCTGGCCAGCCCCACCCCCATTGGGTGAGATACAGAGCCGGCAGGCCCCACCCCCATCAAGCCCTGCCTGGCAGAGTACCCAGCCTCAGGTCCCCTGGCCCAGTGTTGTGGTGGGGGGCAAGGCCTCAGGTCCCCCAGCCCGGCACCAGGGCGGGGCACGTGTCCTGAGCTTCCCTGTCAAGCCCTGCTGGGTGGGGGCTCAGACTCAGGGCCTCCATCAAGCCCCACCAGGTGGGGGGCACAGCCTCAGGTCCCCTGTCAAGCCACGCTGGGCTGGGGGAAAGCCTCAGGTCCCCTGGCCCAGCGCCAGGCAGGAGGCGCAGCCTCAGGTCCCCCAACCTGGTGCCGTGGCAGGGGGCATGGCCTCAGGTCCCCCAGCCTGGGACAGGGGTGTGGCCTCAGGTCCTCTGGCCCGGCACCAGGGTGGAGGAACAGCCTGAGGTCCCTGGTCAAGCCCCACCAGGTGGGGGGGGCACAGCCTGAGGTTACCTGACCCAGTGTTGGGGCAGGGGACATGGCCTAAGGTCCCTCAACACAGCATTGGGGCAGGAGGCATGTCCTGAGGTCCCCGGCCTGGCCCGGGGCAGGGGGCATGCTTTGAAGTCCCCTGTCAAGCCCTGCCATGCGGGGGGGGGGGCATGGCCTGAGGTCCCCTGTCCTGGTGCTGGGGTGGGGGGTGTGGCTTGAGAACCCCTGTCAAGCCCCCCTGGGGGGGGGATGCAGCCTCAGGTCCCCCCTCCCAGC
>NW_005356626.1:36650-41569 GCF_000412655.1 Myotis brandtii
CTTGTCCTGGTGCTGGGGTGGGGGGTGTGGCTTGAGAACCCCTGTCAAGCCCCACTGGGTGAGGGATGCAGCCTCAGGTCCCCCGCCCCAGCTTGGCGCCACAGAACCTCAGGTCCCTGCTGGTCGCTCGTTACGGGAACCCCGCCTCCACTGTGGGCACAGCCATCTTGTGATGCATGATGGCATGAGGGTTAATTTGCATATTGCCTCTTTATTATATAGGATATCATGTTTATTGATTTGCAGATATTGTACCATCTTTGCATCCCCAAAATATATCCTACTTGGTCATGGTGTATGATCTTTCTAATGTAATGCTGGATCTGATTTGCTAGGATTCTGTTGAGTATTTTAGCATCTATGTTCATCAGAGAGATTGGCCTGTAATTCTCTTTCTTTGTAGTATCTTTACTGTTTGGGGGATTGAGGTAACGCTGGCCTCACAGAAAGAGATTGCAAGTGATCCTTCCTCTTGAGTTTTTTTTGAATAACCCCTTTAGTTATTCTTTGAATGTTTGGTAAAACTTCCCTGTGTGGCCATCTAGCCCATGGCTTTTGTTTGCTGGAAATTTTTTGATGACTGCTTCAATTTCCTCCATAGTTATCAGTCAACTCAGATTTTTAATTCTTCCTGATTGAGTTTTGGAAGGTTGTATTCTTCCAGGAATATGTCCGTTTTTTCTAGGTTGACCAGTTTGTTGGAATAGAGTTGTTCATAGCATTTTTTAACAATCCTTTGTATTTCCATGGGGTTTGTTATTTGGCCTCTTTAATTTCTGAGTTCGTTTATTTGGGTCCTCTTTGCTTCTTGGTGAACCTGGCTACAGGTTCATCAATCTTGTTAATCCTTTCAAAGAGCCAGCTTTTGGTTTTATTTATCTTTGGTATTGTTATTTTGTTTTGTTTTTTGTTTCTGCTCTGATCTTTATTATCTCCTTCCTTCTGCTCACTCTGGCCTTTTCTTGCTTCTCTCTTTCTAATTCTTTAAGTTGTAGAGTCAGATAATTTATTACAAGTTTTTCTTGGTTTTTTTTGAGGTAGGCCAGTAATGCTATGAACTTCCCTCTCAGGACTGCCCTCACTGTGTCCCATAGATTTTGGATTGTTGTGTTTTCCATGGGGTTTGTTATTTGGCCTCTTTAATTTCTGAGTTCGTTTATTTGGGTCCTCTTTGCTTCTTGGTGAACCTGGCTACAGGTTCATCAATCTTGTTAATCCTTTCAAAGAGCCAGCTTTTGGTTTTATTTATCTTTGGTATTGTTATTTTGTTTTGTTTTTTGTTTCTGCTCTGATCTTTATTATCTCCTTCCTTCTGCTCACTCTGGCCTTTTCTTGCTTCTCTCTTTCTAATTCTTTAAGTTGTAGAGTCAGATAATTTATTACAAGTTTTTCTTGGTTTTTTTTGAGGTAGGCCAGTAATGCTATGAACTTCCCTCTCAGGACTGCCCTCACTGTGTCCCATAGATTTTGGATTGTTGTGTTTTCATTGTCATTTGTTTCCAGGATGTTTTTAATTTCTTCTTTGATCTCTTCAGTAACCCAATCATATCATGCTATTTAGTTTCCAAGTGTTTGAATATTTTTCATTGTAGTTGATTTCTAATATTATGCCATTGTGATCTGAGAAGATGCTTGATATGATTTCAATCTTCTTGAAGTTGGAGAGACTTTGCTTGTGTCTCTATATGTGGTCTATTTTTGAAAATGTCCCATGTGCAGTTGAGAAGAATGTATATTCTATAGCTTTGGGATGAAATGTTCTGAGGATGTCAGTTAGTTCCATCTGATCTGGTGAGTCATTTAGGATTGATGTTTCTTTGCTAATTTTTTTGTCTAGAAGACTTATCCAGTGATGTCAATGGAGTATTAAAGTTCCCTACTATGATTTTATTGCTGTCGTTCTCTCCTTTGATGTCTTTCAGAATTTTTTTTATGTATTAGGGTGTTCCTGCATTAGGGGCATACATGTTTACCAGAGTTATATCCTCTTGTTGTATGGATCCCTTTAGTATTATTAAGTGGCCCTCCTTGTCTCTTGTTATGGCCTTCGCTTTGAGGTCTATTTTGTCAGATATAAGTATTACTACCCCAGTTTACTTTTCATTTCCATTTGCCTGAAATTTTTATTTTCATCTCTTCACTTTCAGTCTGTTGAGTCCCTTTTTCTGAAGTTGGTGTCTTGTAAACAGCAGATATATGGGTCATGTTTTCTTATCCATTCAGCTACTCTAAGTCTTTTGATTGGAGCATTTAATCCATTAACGCTTAAGGTTATTATTAATAGGTACTTGTTTGTCACCATTTTTATTCTTTTTGTCTGTGTTCCTTCTTCCCTCCCTATTTCTTCTTTTTTTACAGCATTCCCTTTAGCATTCCTTGCCTTGCTGGCTTGGTACTAATAAACTCTCTTAGCCCTTTTTTGTTTGTGAAGCTCCTGATTTCACCTTCAATGTTGAATCATAGCCTTGCTGGGTATAGTATTTTTGGATTCAGTCCCTTGCTTTGCATCACTTTGTATATTTCATTCCATTCCCTTCTGGCCTGATGTGTTTCTGTTGATAGGCTAATGGGACATCCCTTATAGGTAACTTTCTGTCTCTCTCAGGCAGCCTTTAAGATTCTTACATTGTCATTGGTGTTTGCCAATCCTATATAATAAAAGGCCAATATGCAAATCAACCAAACAGCGGAATGACTGGTCGCTATGATGCACACTGACCACCAGGGGGCAGACAGGATGAAAAGGGGAGAAGTGAGGAAAAAAAGAGTGGAATAAAAGAAAAAATAAGATAAAGCTTGGGACTTTCTGTACTTGTGCAACTTTTTTCTTCCCCATATCAGGGAAGTTTTCTGACATTATTTCTTCAAATAAGTTTTCTAATCCTTGCTCCTCTTCCTGTCATTCTTGCACCCCTATTATTCATATGTTGCTTCATTTCACATTGTCACAAAGCTCCCTTAGGCTCTCTCCTGCTTTCTAATTTTTTTCTACAATTGCTGTACAGATTGGGTGTGTTTTTCTACACTATCTTCTAATTTGCTAATTCGATCCTCTGCTTCTTCTAATCTACTGTTAAAACCTTCCTTTGTGTTTTTATTGTAGCTATATTGCTTTTTATGTACTCTTGATTCTTGCATAAGTTGTTGATTTTCTCATCCACCTGGTTTAGGAACTGTATGACCATTATTCTAAATTCTTTTTCTGATATGTTACATGCCTCTGTTTCATTTAGTTCCTTTTCTGGCGAAACCTTTTCTTTCCTTTGGGGGTTGTTTCTTTTTTATTGATATATTTTATTGATTTTTTACAGAGAGGAAGGGAGAGAGATAGAGAGTTGAAACATCGATGAGAGAGAAACATCAATCAGCTGCCTCCTGCACACCTCCCACTGTGGATGTGCCCACAACCAAGGTACATGCCCCTGACCGGAATCAAACCCGGGACCCTCCAGTCTACAGGCCAACGCTCTATCCACTGAGCCAAACCAGTCAGGGTTGGGGGTTGTTCCTTTGCCCATTTTTTGCTCTCATGGAAGGGTCTGATGCTGTGGGGTTGGTGGGTGTGGAGTGCAGTGTGAGGCTCACATGCAGTATGCAAATGGCTGGGGCTGACTCCAAGGGCTTGGCAGCTGGGTAGTGCAGTCTGAAGCTCACCTGTGGGACAGGCAAGGCCAGGGCCCATGCCATGGGCTTGGTGGGCGGGGAATGCAGGCCAAGGCTCATTGGTGGGGTGTGTGTGGCTAGGGCATGCTGTGTGCTTGGCAGGCAGGGGGCACAGTGGGAGACTTACCAGCAGGATGCACGGTGCCCAAGAATGACATGGTGGGCCAGTGGGAGGGGGTGCACTCTGGGACCTATATGAGCCCATGACCAGGGAGGCTGCAATCCTGTGTCCGTGGGTCTTCAGCTGTGGTAGCAAGCCTTTGGCCAGAGTGTAGGGTCCGGGGTGGTGTCTGAGGCCAGTCTGGGTGGTGGTGAAGCTGGGTTCCTAGCCACAGCAGCTCTCCCCTTTAAGATGACATGGTTTTTGTCACAGCTGGCCACCCAGGAAGTGATTTCAGCAGTAGCAGGGTGTCTCCGTCTAGGAGAGCCCAGTATGCCAGCCTCTGAAAGTTTTTCAGGATCTAACTTCACACACACACACACACACACACACACACACACACACACACACCACATGTCCACACATTCCCCTTTCGCTTCCTCACTCACTCATAATCTCTTCCTCACTGCCATCCTGCCAGCCACCATCTTCCCTTCTCTGGATAAAATATTTAAGGGCCTGGTGGTCACTTATTCTAGCCTCTGTGTCTTCATAAAGAGCCACAGTTTCCACCATCTCACAGTTGAGGCTTTTGGATAGCATAGTACAGGATGGAGCAAGAAGATTATGATAAATAGTGTTGATGATATCAAAGGGCTTTAGAAATTATATAGTACAACTTCATCATGTTGGAGTTAATAATGAAGCTTACTAATGATGAAGATGAATTGATAATAATAACAACAAACTGCTTACTATGTACCAGGCACTGTATTACTTGCATTATCCTACTTGACCCTTACAATATTCCTTTGGAATAGGAATTGTTATTATACCTATTTTACAGATGAGAAAACTAAAGCACAGAGAGGTTAACTTGCCCAAGGTCACGTGATTAGAGAGTAACTGAACCCAAATAATGCAAGAGACCTTTGTCATATTTTTCCTTCAAAAACTATACTGCCTATGGAAAACAAGTTAAACTTTTAAATATGGCATTCAAGACATTCCATGATCTAGCCACAGCCTCTTTCTGCAGCCTCGTTTGCTGCAATCCATCTTCATGTATCTTGCACTCCAATTTTCCTAAATTATTTTTTTCTTCTTTTCTTTATTTTATTTGTTTTTTAATTAAATCTTTATTGTTCAGATTATT
>NW_005356626.1:42888-45956 GCF_000412655.1 Myotis brandtii
GCCAATTGGCTGTGAGAATCAGCTGTGTCTGCAATCGGAGAACTTCTTTGCTGGAGACACCCTTCTGGGGCAAGACTTGCTTCAGTGGGGCTTTGGTGCTCACTGAGTTAGTTTTCCTAGCTTATTGCTTTCACCGTTACCTTTTATTCCCTCCCTTGGCATCTCTACAGGTCCAAATGTTACCCATCCTGCAATACTCCATTTATTTTTTAAATTTTTAACTTTACTTTTATTGACACTGTTACAGATGTCCTCTTTTTTCTCCCCTTTGCCCACCTCCACCCAGCCCCCCTTCCTTCTGTCCATCACCACACTGTTGTCTGTGTGTATGGGTTATGCACATATATTCTTTGGCTAATTCCTTCACCTTTTTAAATTCCATTCAGCTCACTTAGATGTGATCCAACCTTCTCTGTGCTTCTGAAGCTCTTTACACTGACCTTCTGCCCAGGAAGGGCTTGTATTTTGGTTTGGCCAAGAGATAAAAAATGACAAGAGAACCTCTACTTTTTGTTAGTTTCCTAGAGTCCTGCCATCCTTATAAGCTTGTCATAAGAATGTAATGAGGCAATGCATATGAAAAAGCTTTTTGAACCATTGAGTACTATAAAGGTCATCACTGCATTTTGGATATCCCTATAATTGTCCAGGGTCGGGAAGGCAGAGCCTTTCCAGTGTGTGCCCACTTTTAGGAGGGCAAAATTACATTTCTGATACATATTAAAATAACTGAAAATTGAATAAGCAAAATGGCAAGCAATAGAAGGAAACATGGACAAATAAAAATATTGACTTTTATTAGGTTATGAGAATGTGAACAATTAGATCTCAGATTTGTGCTGTTTTTACAATAACCATGAGAAAATGAGAAAAGTAAAGATAGTTGCTTGGAATTAATTGTGCATGTCCATAGCTTTTGTTTGATTTACAAAATCTGTGTCCATTTAAAAGCCCTATGCTTTTAGATGAGAGGAGACTTATGCTCTTTGCTGATAGAGTGATAGGGTGGTTAGAGGCCACAGTTTTATTTATGTCTATGTGTGCATGTATAAAACCCACCAACATACTAAAGAATAATACTTAACACATTGAGGATGGGTCACGAGAATTCTTGCTTCATATTAGTGTTTATGTGTGTGTGTTTTTTTCAGAGAGGAAGGAAGAGGAAGGGAGAGAGAGAAACATCAATGATGAGAGAGAATCATTGATTGGCTGCCTCTTGCACATCCCCTACTGAAGATCAAGCCTGCAACCTGGGCATGTGCCCTTGACAGGAATCGAACCTGGGACCCTTAAGTCCGCAGGCCAACGCTCATCCATTGAGCCAAACCAACTAGGGCCAAAGTATCATACTTTAAAAAGATATTAGCTTGTAAGAACATGTAATAAATGACTTCAAATGCAATGGGTATTTAATTTTAAAGGGTTCCTTTAACATTTATGTAAAACGTTTTTTGTACTCATTCAATAGAAACTCATCTGGCCACTGGGTAAAGCTAGCAATAAAACTACTGGTCTGCAATGTGTTAAGAGCCTTCTGAGAGGCAATGACAAATGCTATGGGAGACTCACACTTGGGACAACTTGATTGACCATTTTTTGGCAGGTGCTGGTCTAAACTGGCTCATCTATTGGCTAAAATTTTTTTCTGAATTAGGTCCAACTCTCAGCAGGCACATTTCCATCTGGTTAAGTTTAGAACTCAAGCTGTTTTTATTTTTTAAAATACCTTACACCAATACTAGTCTAGGCAAAAGGTCTTATGTATCATACCATCTCTGTATTTCTTTTGAAAGCATTTTAATTTCCATTTCCTTTAAACCAGGTGTGAATGGTGTGGTTGTTGGAAATCTTTGAGCTGGGATTTTGAAGAAGAACAAGGATCAATTTTTTAAAGACACAAAGGGAAATAGGGAGAAAGAAAATTCAGACATCTGCAAAAACTGGTGCACTTACATGGTAAAACAGGAAGCTAATGTGTTAGGTGCTTGCATTCCCTCAGTGGAGAAAGGTAACCCTGATGAACAGCTGGTTAGTGTAAACAGAGCCTCCTGCTACTTGGGTTTCTAATTGTATTTATGTCAAGCACTAGCCTTGATGACAGTGCATCATATTGTCAAGCCACATAGATGATTAGAAGTGAGATGACAATAAGCAAAGTCATGTGGTGTATGACATGTACCAGTAGGACAATAAATCAGAGAGACACAAGTTCTTTGCTTGCAATCAGCTCAACAATGATGTTGTTGACCTTTCCTTAATACCCTCTGATCCTCACTTCTGGGTATTCATTCCCATAGGATATTAGGCTGATTTAGGGGTAAAAAATGAAGAACAAGACAGAGAACTGAAGGACATGGATAGTATTTCTTCAAAATGTGTTTGCAGTACATCAATGGTGCTATAAAGCATAACTTCTCAATTGATGTGCCAAGAACAGGTAATAAATAAGATCAGATATTGATTCCCTCAGCCTTTGAGAAGATAAGTTATAGCTTGGGATGACATGAGCCCCTAAACTCAGTGCACTCGAGCTGTGAGTTGATATACTTATACTAGAGGCCCAGTGCACAAAAATTTGTGCACTTGGGGGATCCCTCAGCCTGGCCTGTGCCCTCTCATAGTCTGGGACCCCATGGGGGATGACCACCTGCTGGTTTAGGCATGCTTCCTGGGGAATTGGGCCTAAGCTGGCAGTCAGACATCACTATGGCAGCCTAGGAGCCCTCGGGGGATGTCCACTTGCCAGCGGGGAGCAGGCCTAAGCTTTAGTCGGACATCCTTAGTGCTGCTGAGGAGACGGGAGAGTCTCCCACCACCACTGCTGTACTGGCAGCTGGCAGCCTGGCTTGTGGCTGAGCAGAACTCCTCCTGTGGGAGCGCACTGACCACCAGGGGGCAGCTCCTGCATTGAGCAGCTGCCCCCTGGTGGTCAGTGTGTGTCATAGTGACCAGTCATTCCCAGTCTTTCTGCTGTTAGGGTCAGTTTGCATATTACCCTTTTATTATATAGGATAGAGGCCTGGTGCATGGGTGGGGGCCAGCTGGTTTGCCCTGAAGGGTGTCCC
>NW_005356626.1:46148-46531 GCF_000412655.1 Myotis brandtii
TGGGGTTTATTTACCTTCTATAATTGAAACTTTATTGCCTTGAGAGGAGTTCAGAGCCAGCCAGGGTGGGCAGGAGGGAAGCCTTCTGCTCGCTCCAGCAAGCAGGTATTTGGGGTTTATTTACCTTCTATAATTGAAACTTTATTGCCTTGAGAGGAGTTCAGAGCCAGCCAGGGTGGGCAGGAGGGAAGCCTTCTGCTCGCTCCAGCAAGCAGGTATTTGGGGTTTATTTACCTTCTATAATTGAAACTTATATCCGAAAGCAGGTATCTGGGGTTTATTTACCTTCTATAATTGAAACTTTGTTGCTCTGAGTGGAGCTCAGAGCTGGCCAGGAAGCTTGGCTTCCTCCATCACTGGAGCAACCAAGCCTCCTGCTCGCT
>NW_005356626.1:46560-47502 GCF_000412655.1 Myotis brandtii
GGTTGGGTTAATTTGCATATAGTCGCTCTGATTGGCTGGTGGGCATGGCTTAAGGTGTAGCAAAGGTACGGTCAATATGCATGTTTGTCTTTTAAAAGTGTAGATATCTCAGCAAGTCATGCAAATATTAGAATTTTCTATGTGCACTCAACATTAAAAAGGTCAGGAGCATAACTGCAGTACTTTTAGAAAGTCTAAACAAGCTATTCATCGATATGAAATATGTTAAGAACTTAGTTAGATCTGATGACTCTATATTCTAGGCAAGGGACACTGTGATACTTAATCGTGCCTTGAATATACAAAGTGTTCTTTAGAATACAAATGTGCTACTCAAGATTTGTGTGTAGGATAGACATCCTACTTCAGTTAAAACTGAAATTTTTTTCTATATGATTGAAATATAAAATGCATAAAATAGTTATAAATCTATGTTAATGGGCACACACAATATATAAAAACTAGAGGCATGGTGCACAAAAATTTGTGCACTTGGGGGGGTGGTGTCCCTCAGCCCGACCTGTGCCCTCTCACTGTCTGGGACCCCTTGGGGGATGACCACCTGCTGGCTTAGGCCCACTCCCCTGGGGATTGGGCCTAAGATGGCAATCAGACATCCCTCTGGAAGCCCGGCAGCCCTCGGGGGATGCCCACTTGCCAGCAGGCAGCAGACCTAAGCTGCAGTCAGACATCCTTAGCGCTGCTGAAGAGGCAGGAGAGGCTCCCACCACCACCGCTGTACTGGCAGCCATCAGCCTGGCTTGTGGCTGAGCAGAGCTCCCCCCGTGGGAGCGCACTGACCACCAGGGGGCAGCTCCTGCATTGAGCATCTGCCCCCTGGTGGTCAGTGTGTGTCATAGTGAACAGTCATTCCCAGTTGTTCAGCTGTTAGGGTCAGTTTGCATATTACCCTTTTATTATATAGGATAGAGGCCTGGTGCA
>NW_005356626.1:48432-65567 GCF_000412655.1 Myotis brandtii
ACTCCCATTTGACCCAGTGATCCCACTTCTAGGAATATATCCCAAGGAACTAGAAACACCAATCAGAAAGGATATATGCACCCCTAAGTTCATAGCAGCACAATTTACCAAAGCTAAGATTTGGAAATAGCCTAGTACTCTTTAGCAGATGAGTGGATTAGAAAACTGTGGTACATCTACACAATGGAATACTATGCTGCTGTAAAAAGAAAGAAACTCCTACCATTTGCAACAGCATGGATGGTCCTAGAGAGCATTATGCTAAGTGAAATAAGTCTGTCAGAGAAAGATAAATATCACATGATCTCACTTATTTGTGGAATATAATGAACAATATAAACTAATGAACAAAAATAGATCCAGAGACAGAGAAGCATCGATCAGACTGTCAAACCTCAGAGGGAAGGTAGGGAAGAATAGGGGTAAGGGGTACAGATCAACCAAAGGACTTGTATGCATGCATATAAGCATAACCAATGGACACAGACACCAGGAGTGTGAGGGCATGAGTGGGGGGTTGGGGGGAGTAATGTGGGGATAAGGACACATATGTAATACCTTAATCAATAAAGAAAAAAGTTAAAAATGGAACTCCCATTTGACCCAGTAATCCCACTTCTAGGACTATATCCCAAGAAACCAGAAACACCTATCAGAAAGGATATGTGCACCCCTATGTTCATAGCAGCACAATTTACAATAGCTAAGATTTGGAAACAGCCCAAGTGCCCATCAGCAGATGAGTGGATTAAAAACCTCTGGTACATCTACACAATGGAATACTACACTGCTATAAAAAGAAGGAACTTTTACCATTTGCAACAGCATGGATGAAACTGGATAGCATTATGCTAAGCAAAATAAGCCAGGCAGAGAAGATAAATATCACATAATCTCACTTATATGTTGGATATAATGATCAACATAAACCGATGAACAAAAATAGATCCAGAGCTCTCAGGAAAAATGGCCATTTCAGTTTGAGGACTCCTAAGTGCTGCCTTTCCACTTCTCCCGACAATGCCTTCTAGAACAGCCTCTTCTTAGGCACTTTCAGTCCACATCGCCTTCCCTGCACCAAAGCTTCAGCTGTAGCCGATCATCACAAGTCATTCTGTAGTCAATCGCAAGGTACCATATTCGGGTGATATGAAGAAAGCAAGGACTGTTGGGGACTGGTGGACCAGGATCCCCTGGCCAAGTAGCCTCTAGTGCCACTGAAATCTCTCCCGGAGGGGCTGGCTCTGCCGCAGAGACCACGCCATCTTGAAAGGGAAAGTGGCTGTGATCAGAAGACCAGCCTTACCTTCAACCGGGGAGATCTCGGATACCTCCCGGGACCCTAGAGCTACAACATCCAGGGACCACCTACCTCAGCTTCGAACCCAAGAACACCAAGACTCCAGCCTCCCTGGCCACAGGTGCCTAAATCTTTGTCCAGGGGGAGACAAGGTGGCAGACAAATACGTGGACAGGTCCTGCACCTTCTCACAGAGCAGATAGAAGGAACAGCTGAATAGAATAACATACCCCCAGAATTGGTGAATGAAATACAGCTGGTGAGGCAATCCATGGATGGAAACGTCAGAGATAGCCTGGAGAGAGGTGAGATCTGGGATCCAGACTGGAGGGCGAAATGCGCACAGCAGGAACTAGAGTCTCAGAGGGAGACTGCGCTCCACCAAATCTGAGTCCCTTGGGGTCAGTGTAGCCCTTGAATGTGGAAGGTAGCCCTTGAATGTGGAAGGGGGTCCACAAGGCTGCTGGCAGAAAGGGACTCTAGACCTAAGCCCACAACCATGGGAGACTGTGCCCAGAAAGGCAGCCTGAAGTTCTATACCTGCTGTGCAGTGCCAGGGGGAGAAAGACACAAGTCAGCACTGTTCCTTTGTCTTTTTGACATCTTTGCTTTTGCTTGCTAAGCCCAGTACATAGGATCTTCCAATTAAAAACACTCACCAAGACTGCTGGAGAAAATTGTTTTTGTGGAAACTGGGGATTAGAATAGCGAGAGATGAGCAGGAAATCAGCTCTAGGACAGTCTCTCCTTCCAACCCAGTCTTAAGTGCAGCATGGAAAGAAGGTTCTAAACACTGTGTTGAGGGGTCATTTGGTCCCAGAAACAAATACAGAAACACTGCCACCCAGAAGCTGTGTCAGAAATAGATGCTTGGGTAAATACAACTGAAGGCAGGCAGAGAAACAAAGTGAGCAGAGAGATCCCGCCTGCTTGAAAACGAGGTTGTGGCTTCTGACACAGAGGAGCAGTAGATCATGGGGACTTCAAAACTGTGCTGACTACCTGACAAGAAACAGACAGGCCAGGCAGAACAGTTGAGAGGGGTCTTAAACCAGCCCCCATGGTTCATTGAAGATCCACTGATGCGAATGACCTTCACTACTTCACTTTTTTATTTTTTATCTTTTACTTAAGAAACTAAAAATTTTTTCTCACTTTTTTACTTTTTTTATTATTACACTAGAGGCCCGGTGCACGAAGTTCGTGCATGGGGGGGATCCTTCAGCCCAACCTGCACCCTCTCCAATCTGGGACCCCTTGGGGGATGTCCGACTGCCGGTTTAGGCCTGATCCCTGTGGACAACCCTCTCACAATTCAGGACTGCTGGCTCCCAACTACTCACCTGACTGCGTGCCTGATTGGCCCTAACCGCTTCTGCCTGCCAGCTGGATCACCCCCTAACCACTCTCCTGCCAGCCTGATCGATGTCTAACTGCTCTCCTGTCAGCCTGATAGCCCCCAACTGCCATCCCCTGCGTATTCCCTCTTTATTAGATAGGGTTTTTTCTTTAACATATTGGACACTGTACCTGCCACGGTCTTGACAAACCAGTAAAAATGTAAACACAAACTAAAAGTGTCATAAAATAAACTACTTAAATAGGAATTTCATGAGACCTTGGAAAGGTGATATCATGTGATTGTTTCCTCCTTTTTTCCTTCTCTTTCTTTTTCTTGATGTTTCATCTTTTGTCCTTTCTTTTTTTTCTTCCTTTATTCCTTTTCTGTCCTCTCGTTCTCTTAACTTTTCCGTTGGTAGAATCATCAGTACTTGAATCTGTCTTGCTTCCAGAAGACGAAGAAGATGGAAACACACCGTCATCTGAAGAAAAAGATGATCTATGTTGGGATTGGTGGTGTTTCTGGTTTTGCTCTTTTCCCCATTTGTTTGTTATTTCTGCAGGCCCCGGCATCTTCAGGACTTGTGCGTGGGCACTTCTTATTCATGTCTACAAAACCTGCCTGCCTTGGTGAAAACTGTAGGGGGAAAGGCCTTCCAGGGTGGGCTCAAGCCCAGCCAGAGGTGCTGAGGAACTAGGGCGGGGAGCGCCCGCACCACCACTGTGGAGACCTCCAGACCACGGGGTACTCTCTAGTAATGTAACTGCAATGTAGCAGTTTGCCTTCAGAAATTAGTTGTAAGTTACTTCTGATGTGAAACCCTACCTCAGACATTTCCTTTGTGGTTTGTAAAGATTTTAAACAAAACCCATTTGCCTCCCTAACCCGGTCACAAGTTTCTGCCCAATGGTAGAAATGTGCTGGGCAACTTTGCCCAGATACCCCCCTCACCACCCCTCCCTGCTCCAATCACTCAGCTGGGGGCAAGGGAAGTTCCGAGGGTGACTCCCTGAGGTTGCCAGTGGGGCAGGATCACTCATTGGGGGTGGGTGCGAGGATGCTTCCGAGACTGAGACCCTGAGCCTGCAGGTGTGTGTGTGCAGAGGATCACTCCCTGGGGATGCGCAAGGTTCCAAGGCTAAGACCCCAAGGCTGCTGCTGGGAGGGGATCACTCCGGGTGCGCGGTTGCTTCCGAGGCTGAGACTCTGAGGCTGCAGGTGTGTGTAGGGGGGTATCATTCCCTGGGGAGTGAATATGTTTTTGTTTTTTTATAAAGGGTCAGAAGGGCCTTTGGGCAGCATTCTGTCAGACCACCCCTGCTGCCAGCTCTCAGCAGCCGCCCCCTTCCCCGGACTGGGGGACTCCGGCGGGGTTGAGAGGGTCTGGGTGCAGCCATCTTGTGGCTATGGGCGCTGCCATATTTGTCGTGGGGTGATGGTTAATTTGCATATTACTATTTTATTAGACAGGCTTTTTATTTTTAGTTATTAATATTATTACTATTATTTTACCTTTTAAGTTTTATTTTAGTTTTCTTTATTTTATTTTTATATTAGTATTCTACATTCTACTTTTATTTTTACTTTAATATTGTTTTACTCTATCTCAATTTTTCCTTTATGCCAATACTCTCTTCCTCACTTTCCCCCTTTTTCATTCTGTTTCTCTTACCCTGCTCCTGCTTTTGTTTTTATCTATCCTTTCTTTTCACGCCCTGGTAAAAATTGATCTTACTCATATATCTAATTTCCTCTCCCCTGCTCCAAGTTTATCCACACTTCCCTTTTCTCTTTCTTAACTAGCCAAATTTTTTCTTTTCCTTTTTTTCTGGTTCTGTTTTTCCTCTCCTCATTTGTTCTCTTCTTCTACTAATAAATTCATTAGTTTCAATCACTTACTCAGGCTTATCTACTCTCTATTCTTCTTTACCAAAAATGGATGAATACATAGATAGATTAAAGAATGAGAAAATTACATATATACTCTTTTATATATTTTTTTAATTTATATACATATTTTTTCTTTCTTTTTTTTTAGTATTTTGATTTTTTACTTTTCTTCTTATACACTCATTCTCTTTCTACCTCCTCTAGACTAAATCGTGGCCATTTCCACATTCATTCAATTCCTTGACGTTACCTTCTGTAAATAAGCTCTGCCTCTTCAGATTCACCATCCCTCCTTCTTTTGTGGGTGTTTGTTGTTTGCATTTTTTGGATTAGTTGTTTTTTTTATGGAGTTTTCTCCCCATATACATATATTTTTTCTCATATATTTTTTCTTATCTCTCTTACATTTTTTCCTTTTCTCAATATCATTTTTGCACTCTTTTCTCTCACCTAATTCTCTTTTCACTGGTGGTCACCTTTATTTTGGGTTATTGGTATCATGAATACACTTCTGTTTGGTGCCCTCTGTGTTGTATCTTGTCGTGTTGTGTCTTGTGCCTTTAAGTCAATGTGGTAGAGATAGAGCTACATAACCATACACCCTGAGAGGAACAAAATTGGGAGACATAGAAACAGCCCCCATACAAAAGAAAAGGAGGAATCACTTGAAAAGGAAATAAATGAAATGGAGGCAAAAAATTTGTCAAGAAAAGAATTCAGAGCAATGGTCATAAGGACACTGAAAAGGATGGAAGACAATATCAACAGCATGTGTAAGAATCAAGAGGAAATGAAGAAGAACCAAGAAGAAATAAAGAATGACATTGCTGCAATAAAGAACACAATAGAAAGCATCAACAGTAGATTAGAAGAAGTGGAGGACCACTTCGGTGAGCTAGAGGAAAAAGTAGGAAAAAAATACCCAAGAAGAGCAGCAACTGGAAATAAACTGAAAAAAAAAACAAGAGGAGAGCCTAAGGAAACTTTGGGACAACAGGAAACAATACAACATCTGCATAATAGGGGTACCAGCAGGAGAGGAAACTGAGCAAGGTTTAGAAAATCTGTTTGAAGAAAAAAATGACAGAAAACTTCCCTGATATTGGGAAGAAAAAAACTCAAACAAGTCCAAGAAGCTCATAGAGTCCCAAAGAAGATGAACCTAAAAAGACCAAAACCAGGACACATCATAATTAAATTGGCAAACACCAATGAAAAAGTAAGAATCTTAAAGGCTGCCAGAGAAAAACAGAAAGTTACCTATAAGGGATCTCCCATTAGAATATCAACAGATTTCTCAACAGAAACACATCAGGCCAGAAGGGAATGGAATGAAATATACAACATCATGCCAAGCAAGGGACTGAATCCAAAAATACTAAAACCAGCAAGGCTATCAATCAAAACTGAAGGAGAAATCAGGAGCTTCACAGACAAAAAGAGACTAAGGGAGTTTATTACGACCAAACAAGCAATGTAAGAAATGATAAAGGGTCTGCTGTAAAAAGAAGAAATAGGAAGGGAAGAAGGAACACAGGCATGAAGAACAAAACTGGTGACAAACAAGTACCTATCAATAGTAACTATAAATGTAAATGGATTAAATACTCCAATCAAAAGACAAAGGGTAGTTGAATGGAGAAGAAAACATGACCCATATATCTGCTGTCTACAGGAGACCCACCTCAGAACTAAGGACTCACACAGACTGATAGTGAAGGGATAGAAAAATTTTTCAGGCGAATGGAAATGAAAAAAAAAAGTGCGAGTACCAATACTTATCTCCGACAAATAAGACCTCAAAGTGAAGGCCATAACAAGAGATAAAGAAGGCCATTTCACAATACTAAAGGGAGAGATTCAACAAGAAGATATAACTCCGGTAAACATATATGCACCCAATACAGGAACACCCAAATACATCAAAAAACTTCTGGAAGATATCAAGGGAGAGATTGACAGCAATACAGTCATAATAGGGGACTTTAATACCCCACTGACACCACTGGATAAATCCTCTAAAAAAAAAAACTTAGCAAAGAAACATCAATCCAGAATCACTCACTAGATCAGATGGAATTATTTAACATCTTCAGAACATTTCACCCAAAGCCACAGAATATACATTCTTCTCAAGTACACATGGGTTATTTTCAAATATAGACTACATATTGGGGCAAAGGCAAAGTCTCTTCAAATTCAAGAAGATAGGAATTATATCAAGCATCTTCTCAGATCACAATGGCACAAAATTAGAAATCAACTGCAATAAAAAACGATGAAAAAATCAACACTGGCTAATAGCATGCTATTAAACAATGATGAGGTTACCAAAGAGATCAAAGAAGAAATAAAAAGCATCCTGGCAACAAATGACAATGAAAACACAACCATCCAAAATCTATGGGACATAGAGAAAACAGTCTTGAGAGGAAAGTTCATAGCTCTGGAGGCGAGCCGGCTGCGGCTCGGAGGGAGCGGAGAGCGGCCGTGCCCACCCGGTGCCAGCACCAGTTGTTTGTAAGAGGAATTCCCTGATACGATGGAAAACAGCAGATTCAAGCAACAGCGGCCTCCTGATCTCCACACGCTCTGTCTGGGGAACAGTTACTGTGTGTGAAGCCTCCCTCCACCTGCCAGAAGAGCCACCACAGCTGTGAACAGCACCCACCAGAGGCCCTGCTATCAACGGAGGAGCCACTGCTACCACAACCGCCCAAGGAGCAACCACACCCCGAGGAACCACTGCCACCCAGGGAGCAGCCACTGAACGACTCAACAACTAGATATGTCAGTGAGATCAAACATGGGTAGACAAAGAAACCCCCAAAGGAAAGAAAAGGAGGACTCGCCAGAAAAGCAGCTAAGTGAGACAGAGGCATGCAACATGACGGAAAAAGAATTCAGAATAAGGGTCCTAGAGTACATGCACCGGTCGGAGGAAAAAATCAATACCATATGCAAGAAGCTAGAAGAATCAGATGAAAAATTCAATACCATATGCAAGAAGCTAGAAGAAACAGATGAAAAAATCAACAACTTAAGTAAGGCCCAAGAAGAAATGAAGAGTGATATAGCTGCCATAAAAAACTCCATTGAAAGTATCAACAGTAGACTAGGAGAAGCGGAGGACCGAATTAGTGAATTAGAAGACAAGGAAGCAAAACACACCCAAACTATACTGCAAATGGAGAAAAAAATTAAAAGACAGGAGGAGAGCCTAAGGGAGCTTTGGGACAACATGAAACGAAACAACATACGAATAATAGGGGTGCCAGAACAACAGAAAGATGAACATGGATTAGAAAACCTATTCGAAGAAATAATATCAGAAAACTTCCCTGAGGTGGGGAAGAAAAAAGTCACACAAGCCCAGAGAGTCCCAAACAAGGTGAATCCGAAAAGACCCACACCAAGACACATCATAATTACCATGGCAAATGTTCAGGACAAAGAGAGAATCTTACAGGCTGCAAGAGAGAGACGGAAAGTTACATACAAGGGATCTCCCATTAGATTATCAAATGATTTCTCAACAGAAACACATCAGGCCAGAAAAGAATGGACAGAAATCTACAAAGTGATGCAAAGCAAAGGACTGAATCCAAGAATACTCTATCCAGCAAGGCTATCATTCAAAATTGAAGGGGAAATAAGAAGCTTCACAGACAAAAAAAGGCTAAGGGAGTTTATCACCACCAAGCCAGCCATGCAAGAAATGCTAAAGGGACTGGTGTAAAAAGAAGAAATAACAAGCTCAGAAAGAAAACAGCCACACACACAAAAAAAGAAATGGCTACAAACAAGTACCTTTCAATAATAACTTTAAATGTAAACGGACTAAATGCTCCAACCAAAAGACATCGAGTGGCTGAATGGATAAAAAAACATGACCCATACATCTGCTGTCTACAAGAGACCCACCTCATTAGAAGGGACTCACACAGACTGAAAGTGAAGGGATGGAAAAATATCTTTCACGCAAATGGAAAGGAAAAGAAAGCTGGGGTAGCAATACTTATATCGGACAAAATACATCTCAAAGTGAAGGCCATAACCAGAGATAAGGAAGGCCACTTCATAATACTAAAGGGATCAATACAACAAGAAGATATAACCCTGGTAAACATATATGCACCCAATGCAGGAGCACCCAAATTCATAAAAAAACTCCTGGAAGATATCAAAGGAGAGATCGACAACAATACAATCATAGTAGGGGACTTTAATACACCACTGACACCACTGGATAAGCCCGCTAGACAAACAATCAGCAAAGAAACAGCAATCCTAAATGACTCACTAGATCAGATGGACTTAATTGACATCTTCAGAACACTTCACCCCAAAGCCATGGAATATACATTCCTCTCAGGTGCTCATGGGACATATTCAAAAATAGACCACATATTGGGTCACAAGCAAAGTCTCCACAAATTCAAGAAGATTGAAATCATAAAAAGCTTCTTCTCAGACCACGATGGCATAATGTTAGAAATAAACTACAATAAAAACAACCCAAAATACTCAAACACTTGGAAGCTGAATAGCATGTTATTAAATATTGATTGGGTTACCAATGACATCAAAGAAGAAATTAAAAACATCCTGGACACTAATGACAATGAAAACACAACAATCCAAAACCTATGGGACACAATGAAAGCAGTCCTGAGAGGGAAGTTTATAGCTCTACAGGCCTACCTCAAAAAACAAGAAAAAATGGTAGTAAATCATCTAACTCTTCAACTCAAAGAATTAGAAAGAGAGCAACAAGAAAACCCCAGAGTGAGCAGAAGGAAGGAGATAATAAAGATTAGAGCAGAAATAAATGACATAGAGACCAAAAAAACAATACAGAAAATCAATGAAACCAAGAGCTGGTTCTTTGAAAGGATAAACAAGATCGACAAACCTCTAGCCAGGCTCACCAAAAAGCAAAGAGAGAGGACCCAAATAAACCAAATCAGAAACGATAGAGGCGAAATAACAACAGACCCCACAGAAATACAAATGATTGTTAAACAATACTATGGACAGCTCTACTCCAACAAACTAGACAACCTGGAGGAAATGGACAAATTCCTAGGAAAATACAACATTCCAAAACTCAATCAGGAAGAATCTAAAAATCTCAATAGGCCAATAACTATGGAAGAAATTGAAGCAGTCATCAAAAAGCTCCCAGCAAACAAAAGCCCAGGACCAGATGGCTTCTCAGGGGAGTTTTACCAAACTTTCAAGGAAGAACTAAAACCTATCCTCCTCAGACTACTACAAAAAATTCAGGAGGAAGGAACACTTCCAAGCTCATTCTATGAAGCCAGCATCACCCTAATACCAAAACCAGGTAAAGACAACACAATGAAAGAGAATTACAGGCCAATATCCCTCATGAACATAGATGCCAAAATCCTCAACAAAATCTTAGCAAATCGGATCCAACAGTACATCAGAAAGATCATACACCATGACCAAGTAGGATTTATCCCAGGAATGCAAGGATGGTACAACATCCGTAAATCAATAAACGTAATACATCACATAAACAAATTGAAAGAAAAAAACCACATGGTCATATCAATTGATGCAGAAAAAGCATTCGACAAAATCCAACACCCATTTTTGATAAAAACTCTCAGCAAGGTGGGAATAGAAGGATCATACCTCAACATAATAAAAGCCATATATGACAGGCCCACAGCCAACATCATACTCAATGGACAAAAACTAACACCATTTCCCCTAAGAACAGGAACAAGACAGGGATGCCCACTCTCACCACTCCTCTTCAACATAGTCCTGGAAGTATTAGCCATTGCAATTAGACAAGAAGAAGAAATAAAAGGCATCCAAATTGGAAAAGAGGAAGTAAAACTGTCCTTATTTGCAGACGACATGATATTATACATACAAAACCCTAGAGACTCCATCAAAAAACTACTAGACTTAATACATGAATTTGGCAATGTAGCAGGATACAAAATTAACCCCAAGAAATCTGAGGCATTTCTATACACCAATAGTGAACTTTCAGAAAGAGAGATTATAAAAACAATCCCATTTACCATCGCACCAAAAAAATTAAGATACCTAGGAATAAACTTAACTAAAGAGGTAAAAGACCTCTACTCAGAAAACTACAGGACGTTGAAAAAAGAGATAGAGGAAGACATAAAGAGATGGAAGAACATACCATGTTCTTGGATTGGTAGAATCAACATCATTAAAATGTCCATACTACCCAAAGCAATCTATAAATTCAACGCACTTCCCATTAAAATACCAATGGCCTACTTCAAAGATCTAGAACGAACTCTCCAAAAATTCATCTGGAATAAAAAAAGACCCCGAATAGCTGCAGCGATCCTGAGAAAGAACAAAGTAGGTGGGATCTCAATGCCAGATATCAAGCTGTATTACAAAGCCACTGTTCTCAAAACTGCCTGGTACTGGCACAAGAACAGACATATAGATCAGTGGAATAGAATAGAGAGTCCAGAAATTAGCCCGAACCAATATGCTCAATTAATATTTGACAAAGGAGGCAAGAACATACAATGGAGCCAAGATAGTCTCTTCAATAAATGGTGTTGGGAAAATTGGACAGATATATGCAAGAAAATGAAACTAGACCACCAACTTACACCATACACAAGAATAAACTCAAAATGGATAAAGGACTTAAATGTACGACAGGAAACCATAAAAATTCTAGAAGAATCCAAAGGCAACAAAATCTCAGACATATGCCAAAGCAATTTCTTCACTGATACAGCTCCTAGGGCAGTTGAAACTAAAGAGAAAATGAACAAATGGGACTACATCAAAATAAAAAGCTTCTGCACAGCAAAAGAAACCATCAACAAAACAACAAGAAAACCCACTGCGTGGGAAAACATATTTGCGGGGGGGGGGAGGACACATATGTAATACCCTTTGTAATACTTATTATAATATTTTTTTAAAAAGAATAAAAATAAAAAAAAGAAAGTTCATAGCTCTGCAGGCTTCCTAAAAAAACAATAAAAAATGATAATAAATTATCTAACCACAGAACTCAAAGACTTAGAAGAGAGCAACAAGAAAAGCCCAGAGTAAATAGACGGAAGGAAATAATAAAGATCATAGCAGAATTAAATGACACAGAAAAAAAAAGAAATACAAATATCAACAAAACCAAGAGCTGGTTCTTTGAAAGGATAAACAAAATTGATGAACCTCTAGCCAGGCTAACCAAGAAGCAAAGAGAGAGGACCCATATAAACAAAATCAGAAATGAAAGAGTTTTTGCATGTATCCATCCAATTTTCCCAACACCATTTATTGAAGACACTATCTTGGCTCCATTGTATGTTCTTGCCTCCTTTGTCAAATATTAATTGAGCATATTGGTTCGGGCTAATTTCTGGACTCTCTATTCTATTCCACTGATCTATATATCTGTTCTTGTGCCAGTACCAGGCAGTTTTGAGAACAGTGGCTTTGTAATACAGCTTGATATCCGGCATTGAGATCCCACCTACTTTGTTCTTTCTCAGGATCGCTGCAGCTATTCGGGGTCTTTTTTTATTCCAGATGAATTTTTGGAGAGTTCGTTCTAGATCTTTGAAGTAGGCCATTGGTATTTTAATGGGAAGTGCGTTGAATTTATAGATTGCTTTGGGTAGTATGGACATTTTAATGATGTTGATTCTAACCTAGTGAGTCATTTAGGATAGCTGTTTCTTTGCTGATTTTTTGTCTAGAGGATTTATCCAAAGATATAAATGGTGTATTAAAGTCCCCTACTATGATTGTATTGTTTTCCATCTCTCCCTTCATATCCTCCAGGAGGTTTTTTTAATGTATTTGTGTGCTCCTGCATTAGGTGCATATATGTTTATCAGGGTTATATCCTCTTGTTGTATTGATCCCTTTAGTATTATGAAGTGGCCTTCCTTATCTCTTATTATATCCTTCACTTTGAGGTCTATTTTTTCAGATATAAGTGTTGCTACCTCACCTTTTTTTTTCATTTCCAGTTGCCTGAATGATATTTTTCCATTTCTTCACGTTCAGTCTTTGTGAGTCCTTTGTTCTGAGGTGGGTCTCTTGTAGACAGCATATAAATTGGTCATTTTTTTTATTGATTCATCCACTCTGTGTCTTTTGATTGGAGCATTTAGTCCGTTTACATTTAAAGTTATTATTGATAGGTACTTGTTTATAGCCATTTTTATCTTTTGTGCCTGTGTTCCTTCTTCCCTTTTTATTTCTACTTTTTACAACAGTCCCTTTAGCATTTCTTGTATTTCTGGCTTGGTAGTGATAAACTTCCTTAGCCTTTTTTTTTGTCTGTGAAGCTCCTGATTTCCCCTTCAATTTTGAATGATAGGCTTGCTGGATAGAGTGAGTATTGTTGGATTCAGTCCCTTGCTTTGCATCACTTTGTATACTTCTTTCCATTTCTTTCTGACATAATGTGCTTCTCTTGAGAAATCATTTGATAATGTAATGGGAGATCCCTTTTATGTAACTTTCTCTCTCTCTCTTTCTCTTTCTCTCTCTCTCTCTCTCTCTCTCTCTCTCTGCCTTTAAGATTCTCTCTTAGTCCTGAAGGTTTTCCATCATAATGATGTCGTGCTTGGTGTGTGTCTTCAGGTTCATCTTGTTTGGGACTCTGTGCTTGTATGACTTTTTTCTTCCCCACATCAGGGAAGTTTTCTGACATTATTTCTTCAAATAGGTTTTCTAACCCTTGTTCCTCTACCTGTCATTCTGGCACCCTTACTATTCATATGTAGCTTTGTTTCATGTTGTGCCAAAGCTCCCTTATGATCTCCTCCTGTCTTTTAATTTTTCCCCAATTGCAGTTCAGTTTGGGTGTGTTTTGCTTCCCTGTCTTCTAATTCGTTAATTTGGTCCTCTGCTTCTCCTAGTCTACTGTTAACACTTTCTGTGGTGTTTTTTATTGCAGCTATATCACTCTTTATTTCTTATTGATTCTTACCTAAGTTGTTGATTTTTTTCATCCATCTGGTTTATGAACTGTATGACCCTTATTCTGAATTCTTTTTCTCACATATTGCATGCCTCTGTTTCACTTAGCTGCTTTTCTGGCAATTCCTCCTTTTCTTTTCTTTGGGAATTTCATTGTCTCCCCATTTTTGCTCTAACCAAAAGATCAAGGTGTCAAGTCATGTAGGGGCTGCTCCTTGGACTGCAGAAACTCCTAGGGTGGTGGCTGCTCCTTGGGCTGTTGTGGCAGTGGCTACTCCTCAGTTGGCAGTTGCTCCTTCGGTGGGTGCTGCTCACAGCAATTGGGACTCCTCTGGCTGGCGATGGCATGATGCTCTTGCAGTTGCTGCTCCTTGGACTGGGGCGGGCTGCTCATGAGGCTTCTGCTCCCCAGATGGGTGTGGGCTGCGCACAGCTGCTGCTCCTTGGACAGGGTGAGGAGCTGAGTGCAGGGCTGAACCTCCTCATATGGGGGCAGGCTGCTTTTGCAGCTGCTGCTCCTCAGATGGTGTCACACTGCTTGCACAGTTGCTGCTCCTCAGAAGGCAGCAGACTCCATGTGGCTGCTGCTCCTTGGATGGTGAAGGGCTGCTCATGTGGCTTCTGCTCCTTGGAATGGGACAGGTTATTCACAGGGCTGCTGCTCCTTGTACTGGGGTGGGCTGTTCGTGCAGCTGCTGCCCCTCAGATGGGGTCATCAACACTCTTTCTTGATAAAAACTCTCAGCAAAGTGGGAATAGAGGGATCGTAACTCAATATAATTAAAGCCTTATAGGACAAACCTACAGCCAACATCATACTCAAAGGGAAAAAACTAAAAAAGTATTTCCCCAATAAATGGGAACAAGACAGGGTTGCCCTCTTTCACCACTCTTGTTTGACATAATACTGAAAGTCATGGCCATAGTGATCAGACAAGAAGAAGAAATAAAAGGCATCCAAATTGGAAAAGAAGTAAAACTGTCCTTATTCACAGATGACATGATACTGTACATAGAAAAAACTAAAAACTTCATGAAAAAAAACTAGTTTTAATAAATGAATTCAGAAATGTAGCAGGATACAAAATTAACATACCCAAACCCATAGAATTTGTATACACTAATAGAGACCTCTCATAAAGAAAACTAAAAAACAATCCCATTTACCATTGTAACAAAAAATTAAGATACTTAAAAATAAACTTAACCAATGAGGTAAAAGACCTGCCCTATATGGTTTGGCTCAATGGATAGAGCGTTGGTCTGTGGACAGAATGGTCCTGGGTTTGATCCTGATCAAGGGCACATACCTAGATCGCCCACCAGGAGGCAACCAACATGTGTCTCTCTCACATCAATTTCTCTCTCGCTGTGTCTCTCCCCCTCCCTTCCACTCTCTATAAAAATCAATGGAAAAATATCCTTGGTGTGGATTAACTAAAAAGTAAAAAGTAAAAAATAATTTGTGTTGAAAAAAAAAAAAAGAAGTAAAAGACCTGTAATCCAAAAACTGCAGGACTTTGAGAAAGGAGATAGAGGAAGATATAAACAAATGGAAGAATATACCATGTTGATGGATTGGTAAAATCAACACCACTAAAATGTCCATATTACGAAAAGCAATGTAGAGATCTAATGCAATCCCTATTAAAATCCCAATGAAATATTTTACAGACATAGCACAGGCACTCCAAAAATTTGTATGGAACTGAAAAAGGCCCTGTATAGCTGCAGCAATCTTGAGAAAGAAGAACAAAGTTGGAGGAGTCACAATACCAGATATCAAGTTATACTACAAAGCCACTATGTTAAAGATAGCCTGGTACTGGCACAAGAACAGGCAGAAAAAACAATGGAACAGAATAGAGAACCCAGAAATCAACACAAACCACTATGCTCAGTTAATATTTGACAAGGGAGGCAAGAGCTTACAATGGAGTCAAGACATTCTCTTCATTACATGGTGATGGGAAAATTGGACAGGTGCATGCAAAAAAAAATGAAACTATACCACCAACTGACAGCATGCACAAGAATAAACTCAAAATGGATTAAACCCTTAATTGTAAGACGTGAAACTATAAAAGTCCTAGAAGAAACCATAGGCATCAACATCTCAGACATCTCTCATAGCAATATGTTTATTGATACATCACCTAAGACAATGGAAACTAAGGAGAAAATAAATAAATGAGACTACATAGAAATAAGAAGCTTCTGCAATACAAAAGAAGCCATGAACAAAATAACAAGAAAGTCCACTACATGGGAGAACATATTTTCCAATGATATATCTGGTAATGGATTAATCTCCAATTTATATAGGGAACTCACACAACTTAACAAATAAAAGACAAATAATCCAATTTAAAAATGGGCAAAGGACCTAAGTAGGTATTTCTCCAAAGTGAACATATAGAAAACCAAGAAACATATGAAAAAATGCTCAAAGTCACTAATCATCTGGGAGATGCAAATCAAAACAACAATGAGGTACTATCTCACACCTGTCAGAATGGCTATCATCAATAAATCATCAAACAACAGTGTCAGCGTGGTTGTGGAGAAAAGGGAACCCTAGTACACTGCTGTTGGGAATGCAGACTGGTGCAGCCACTGTGGAAAACAGTATGGAGTTGCCTCAAAAAACTAAAAATGGAACTCCCATTTGACCAAGTGAGCCCACTTCTAGGAATATACCCTAAGAAACCTGACACACTCATCAGAAAGAATATGTGCACCCCTGTGTTCATAGCAGTGCAATTTACAGTGGCTAATATTTGGAAACAGCCTAATGACCCATCAGGAGATGAGTGGATAAAACAACTGTGGTACATTTACTCAATGGGATACTATGCAGCAATAAACAAGAAAGAACTCTTGCCATTTGAAATATGAATACCTGGAGAGTATTAGGCAAAGCGAAATAAGCCAGTCAGAGAAAGATAAGTACCACATGACCTCACTTATATGTGGAATCTAATGAAACAAATAAACTGATAATCAAAAATAGACCCAGAGATAGAAGCATGAACAGAATTTATTTATAGGTAAATAAAAAAACATTTGGAAGATACAAAATACATTCATAATAAAACCGCTCAACAGCCCTAACCGGTTTGGCTCAGTGGATAGGGCATTGGCCTACGGGCTGAAGGGCCCCAGATTCGATTCCAGTCAAGGGCATGTACCTACATTGCAGGCACATCCCCAGTAGGGAGTGTGCAGGAGGCAGCTGATCAGTTTCTCTGAAAACCCAAGAAGAAATGAAAAATAACATCACTACTATAAAGAACACAATAGAAAGCATCAACAGTAGACTAGAAGAAGCAGAGGACCGCATCAGTGAGCTAGAAGACAAGGTAGGAAAAAATACACAAGCAGAGCAGCTTCTAGAAAAAAAAATTAAAAAGCAGGAGGAGAGCCTAAGAGAACTCTGGGATAACACGAAATGAAGCAACATCCGCATAATAGGGGTGTCAGAATGAGAGGAAACTGAGCAAGGAATAGAAAACCTATTTGAAAAAATAATGACAGAAAACTTCCCTGATATAGGGAAGAAAAAACTCACACAAATCCAAGAAGCTCACAGAGTCCCAAACAAAATGAACCCCAAAAGAC
>NW_005356626.1:66483-67009 GCF_000412655.1 Myotis brandtii
TTTTCAAAGATAGACCATATATTGGGTCACAGGCAAAGTCTCTTCAAATTCAAGAAGATAGAAATCATATCAAGCATCTTCTCAGACCACAAAGGCATAATATTAGAAATAAACTACAATAAAAACAACTCAAAAAAATAAAACACATGGAGACTAAATAGCATGCTATTAAACAATGACTGGCTTACCAAAGATATCAAAGAAGAAATAAAAAACATCTTGGCAGGCTTGTGTAGCCCACCCCCATCCAAAGAACAGCAGCCATGTGTTCACCACAACCTCAGTCTAAGGAACAGCAGCTGTGTGTGAATCCTCCCCCACCAGCCAGAGGAGCCACCACAGCAGTAAACAGCACCCACCACAGGAGCTGTTCCCAACTGAGGAGCAGCTGCTACCACAATCGCCCGAGGAGCAACAGCAGCCCGAGGAGCCACTGCCACCCAGGGAGCAGCCACTTAATGACTCAACATCTAGATATGTCGGTGAGAACAAACATGGGTAGAAAAAGAAACCCCCAAAGGAAAGA
>NW_005356627.1:0-638 GCF_000412655.1 Myotis brandtii
CCTGATTGCCCCTAACCCCTCTGCCTGTCTGATCACTCCTAACCACTCACCTGCCTGCCTACCTGCCTGATTTTCACTAACCCCTCTGGCTGCCTACCAGGTCACCCCAAACTGCTCACCTGCCTTGCCTGCCTGCCTGATCACCCCTAATTGCTCTGCCTGCCTGCCTGATTGCCCCTAACCGCTAGCCTGCCTGCCTGCTCAGTGCATGTCATAGCGACCAGTCGTTCCACCGCTCGGTCAATAACTGCCCCCCCCCACCCTGCTGGCCTGATAGCCCCTCACTGCCTCTGTGTGCTGGCCTGATTGCCCCTAACTGCCCTCCCTGCTGACCTGGTCACCCCTAACTGCCCCCACCCCGCATATTACCCTTTTATTATATAGGATTACTCAAGAATACATAAACTATCTTGTTGTAAAAGACTTTGAGCTCTTTACTGCATTTCCTGCAAGAATAAGATCATTCTCAGCAATCGTACTATCACCTTTCCAGAAAATATTGACAGCATTCCGAACGGATGCAAAGGCACCCTGCAGATGGACTTCAAACACATCAACATAGAACTCAGTTTCCCTGGAAAGAAAAGAGGTTCTGGGTTGACAAATGGTGGGGATGTAGGAATTGGCCACCATTCATA
>NW_005356627.1:1807-9516 GCF_000412655.1 Myotis brandtii
GCTCCTTTTTCCTTTTTTTTTATTCTGGGCCAGCTTTAGCTCTGAGGCTCAGCTCCAGCTATGAGGCTTCGGCTGCTGAAAGCAGGTTTCTGGCCTTTGTTTACCTTCTGTGTTTGAAACAATGTTGTGGTCCGGCTGGCTGAAGCCCGGCTGACTGAAAGGAGGTTTCTGGGGTTTTGTTTAGCTTCTATGTTTATTACAATGTTTCTTAGAAAGCAGCTCAGAGGCCGGCAAGGCAGGCGGGCAACCTGGCTTCCTCCGTCACTGGAGCAAGCAAGCCTCCCTGTTCGCGTCAGCTGCCTGGCTGCCGGCCACCATCTTGGTTGGCAGTTAATTTGCATATCTCAGTGATTAGCCAATGGGAAGGGTAGCGGCCGTATGGCTAATTACCATGTTTCTCTTTTATTAGATAGGATGAGGGCTGTGTATGCTCACTTCCCGATCAACATCATTATTCAGGAGAATGGTTCTCTTGTTAAAACCAGCCCAAATTGCATGGCTCAGTGGTTGAGTGTCGACCTATGAATCAGGTTCCATTCCCAGTCAGGGCACATGCCAGGGTTGTGGGCTCCATCCCCAGTGGCGGGGCGTTCAGGGGGCAGATAATCAATGATTCACATCATTGATGTTTCTCTCCCTCTCCCTTCCTCTGAAATTTTTTAAAAACAGAAATTTCTGTCCTGGCCAGCATTGTTCAGTGGTTAGAGCATTGTTCTGCACACCAGACGGTCGAGGGTTTAATTCCCAGTCAAGGGTATATACCTGGGCAGGTTTGATTCCTTCCCCCTGTTGAGGTGCACATAGGAGACAACCAATTGTGTTGCTCTCACATCAATGTTTCTCTTTCTTTTCCCCTATCATCCACTATCTCTAAAAATCAATGGTAAAAATATCATCACTCCACAGGTGAGGATTTAAAAAAAAAACAACAAAAATTTCTTGCCTTGCTTAGTGTGGCTCAGTTGGTGGAGCATCATCCCATACACTAAAAGGTCACAGGGCACCTACGCATGTGGTGGAATTGATCCCCAAGAGGGGTGTGTATAGGACGGAATAAATGTTTCACACATCAATATTTCTAGCTCTCTCCCTCTCATATTATGTGGATCTTTTGTTCTGAGGTGGATCTCTTGTAAACCACATATAGTTGGGTCATGATTTTGTATCCATTCAGCTACTCTATGTCTTTTGATTGTGGTATTTAATCCATTTACATTTAAGCTTACCATTGATAGGTACTCATTTATTGTCATTTTAATTCTGTATGCCTAAGTTTCTCTCTATTTCTTCTCAAAACAGCAAATTAAAATGACAATGAGATATCATCTCACACCTATCAGAATGGCTACCATCAACATATCAATAAATGACAAGTGCTGGCGAGGATGTGGAGAAAAGAGAACCCTAGTACACTGCTGGTGGGAATACAGACTGGTGCAGCCACTGTGGAAAGCAGTATGGAGTTTCCTCAAAACATTAAAAATGGAACTCCCATTTAGCCCAGTGATCCCACTTCTAGGAATATATCCCAAGAAACTAGAAATACCAATCAGAAAGAATGTATGCACCCTTATGTTCATAGCAGCACAATTTATAATAGCAAAGATCTGGAAACAGCCCAAGTGCCCATCAGTAGATGAGTGGATGAAAAAGCCATGGTACATTTATACCATGGAATACTGTGCAACTACAAAAAAGAAAAATCTCTTACCCTTTGGGACAGCATGGAGAAAACTGGAGAGTAGTATACTAAGTGAAATAAGTCAGTCAAAGAGCAACAAGTATCACATAAGCTCACTCATATGTGGAATCTAATGAACAAAATAAACTGACACACAAAATAGATCCAGAGTCATGGAGGATCCTCAGAGGGAAGGGAGAAAGGGAAGAGATCAACCAAAGAACTTATATGTACATATGCATAAACCATGGACACAGAAAATAGTGGGGTGAAGGCCGAGGGCCATGAGTGGGGAGGAGGGGGTGATAATGGGGGAGGGGCAGATATGGGATATCTGTAATACCTTAAATAATAAAGATAAGTTTATTTTTAATTCAGTCAGGGGTTGTTTCTGAGGCTGGCTTCAAGGTTATTTCTGACCCCAGGTGGGGTCCTATTAGCTTTCCCTAGTTCTCCCTAGTTCAACAGCCAGCTTGGGGGTTAGCTTGTCATGGAGCCACCTGGCTCCTCTGCATTGGTGACCACCACCATCTCCATTGTTAACAAGAATGCTCTTCGCCATGAACTTCATCCACACATTCTGTTCCAAATAAAGTCATTTTCTAGGGAAGAACGTTGAAGCTCTCTGACCTTTTTTAAAATATTTTTTATATTTACTCATTAAATTGATTGGGGTGACATTGGTCACCATGACATATAGGTTTTAGGTGTGGGTTCCTATGTTACAAGATCTGTGTATTGCACCATGTGCCCACCATCCAAAGTTAAATCTTCTCGTCACCTTATATTAGGAACCCTTCCTCTCCCCCCTACTCCCCCGGCACTTCTTAATGTGTTTTTATTCGGTTTCTTTTTTTTAGAGAGAGAGAGAGGAAGGGAGAAGGAGAGAGATAGAACATCGATGAGAGAGAAACATCTACATCGATCAGCTGCCTCCTGCAAGCCCTCTGCTGGGGATAGAACCTGAAACCCAGGCATGTGCCCTGACTGGGAATGGACCCGGTGACCTCCTGGTGCATAGGTCACAACTCAACCTCTGAGCCACACCAGCCAGGCAAAGCTCTGTTCTTACCTGTGTCTCTGAGCCACAGCTTGAGAACTGGAGGCAAGGACAGTGGAGGGCTTTTCTCAGAAGGCCACCTCTGCTTTAAACACAGGGCACTGGGAAGGGGTTAGTAAACCTTGGCCTTCATGGCTTGCTTTGCCCAACATGGAAAATCTTCACTACAAACAAGCTGGGGCCAAAGTAACAGAGAGCCCAGTATTCTGAGCCTGTTATCGCTGGGTGGAGCCTGGAACCAATGAGTGACATCTGGGTGGAGGGAAAAGTCCCTAACCTGTCAATCACACCGCCCTGAAATTACCCTCTGACACTGGGGTGGGTGGTGGGCATGGGGACAGCGGGCGTAGGTCAGATGGCACAGATCTGCTGTTCTTACTGATACTTAGTATATGTTCTTGAATAAATGTTTCCTTATAATCCATTTACAGCGACAAACTTCTTTCCTGCTTCTCTGGGAAAATAAGATATTTTCTAAGTTCCTTAACTGGATAGCCCTCAATTACTGACCCCAACATTATATAGGTCATGAGTGGTGACTTCACTAGTGACTAAAAGCTCCCACAGCCACTGTTACATCTCTCCCTGGGCTGCTTAGATGCCAGAACACAGGTTAGGCTCCACCTTCCAGGCCCTTTATTTCTGGCACCTGTGAATTTGTGTCTCATTTGCACCCACCTATTTACTGAAAGACTTTTTCTACAACATATGCCCTTTGAAAAGTGTCTGAGGGCCAAGTATGTGTCAGGTTCTGCACTTAGGACCGATGCCAAGACAAACAACACAGTCCAGTTTGTCTTCCCAAAGATTAGAGTCCCCCAGGGAGATGGGCAGTTGAGTTGCAAGTAGAGAGTGAAAGGCTGGGAGAACATGACCAGAGATCCTTCTACTTGAGGGGTCAGAGAATATCTCCAGAAAGAAATAACATTTTAGTGAAGTCAGAAAAGACAAACTGTCTATGGCAGGCACCAGCCCTCTCTGGCCTCAGGGCCCCTCCTGCCCCAGCGGCCTCCCCACACCTTTGCCATTCAATCAAGCCCACAGAAAAGACAGCTATGATGTGTGCTGATGCTTCAGGGTCTGGCGGAGGAGAGGGCCAGATGTGAAAACCCTGTGTGATCCAGCTGATCATGCAGATCGCCTCACACCTGAAAGATGGTTTCTTTCGGGAAAGGACAACAAAGTCACACCTGCAGAGAAAGCGGTTTATTGCCAGGCGAGGGGCACTCAAGTTTCAGGAAAGGATGTCACCTCTGTCACTCAGAGTATTCCCTCCATGCTTGGGATGTCTTGACTTTCTGTGCTTTGGGTTCAAAGGCCTGACTGAATCCATGGCTGTGAGTAGAGTCACACTACAGACATGAAACACATTCTTGATGTCAAAGTGAATGAGTTCTACTGATTTCTTCCAATCAGCCCCCTGGAGTGTTTCTTTTCTCCATTTCTCCCTGCTCTCCCCAGGCGCTATTCCTGCTCTCTCACACTCCCTCAAAAGACTGTGCATTGCACTCTCTCTTCCCCTCCTGCCTTCTCTCCCTCTACCTTCTCTTACCCATAATCCTCCCCAATCCTTCCTTCCATGTCTTATCTGCAAACTCTGTTTCTTCTTCCTTTTCTAACTCTCCTCTCTCCATTGTTTGCATTCTGTCTTTGTCTTTTACTCTTTTCATTATTGCTCCCTTTACTTTCCTGTCCAAACCTCTGCTCCTCGCCCTTCCTCCTGTCCCCTTCCTCCTTCTTCCACCCCTTCACCTCTCCTCTGACCTCTCTGCATCACCTGGCTCCATGTCTCTAACCAACTCTGTCCTTCCCTACTCATCCCTGTCTTTTCTCCTCCTCCCCAGATGCTCTTACCTTTTGTTACTACTAGAAGCAGCCCTTCCAAGCTCCATCCTTGTCGTAGTTTGCAGTGACTGAGCACCATGCCTTTTTAATGAAACTCCCATCGGTTGTGCATGTGTGATACAATTTATTCTTAAAGGTAAAGGGGAAGGAACATCGTGCACGGTCTGAAAAGCAGAACAAAATGCTGTGAAAATAGGCTGTGGTGAGGTTGTTAGTCTTAGCAAGAGAAAGGGGGTGTGAATGGAACACCGGGGGCTGGGTGAGGAGATGATTGAGCTTCCACCTGGGAGTCAATTATGGAAATCCCCCACATGCTCCTCACGTGAGGAAAAGCAGCATGCTTACCATCCATTGTGCAATATTTCCATATCCCTGAATATTTTTCGTTTAGAGAACACCAATTGTATAAAGAGTCCTGTTGAGTGCAATCAAAATACGTCTTGCCTTCATAGGTAAACGGGAAAACACAGGCTGCCACTGAAAAATGAAGCAGGCATTGTTCTCCTCACAGTCCTAGGCATCATGAGCTCTGCAGTGATTCTGGCTATGTTTCTGTTCAAGCCAGCCCACCCCAACGAAGGGCCTGCGCGTCCAGAGCCCCCTGCTAAGCACCTGGGTTGTCTAGATTTATATGGCCTGGTGCCAGTCCTGTGACAGTTGTAACGTCCCTTGACTTTATTTACCCAGAGACATTTATTTCTTGTGGGAATTCGAGTTCCAGGAGACAGAGAAGCTTGCCAGACCACAAAGCAGCCTGATTTGGAATTATAATTTCTTTTAATCCTTACCCAAGTATATGTTTTTTGACAGAGAAGAAGAGAAGGAGGAAGAGACAGAGAGAAACATCCCTCAGTTGCCTCCCATACACGTCCTGACAGGGATCAAACCCTCAACCTATAAATATGTGCCCTGACACCGAATCGAACCCACCTTTTGCTGATCCTCCAACCAACGGAGTCACCGGGCCAGGGCTCTGATCATAATTTTTTATACCCTGCTGATTTGTTGTATCTGGAGCTTCTGCTGTAGCCGATGTAGCACCAAAATTTGAAGTCCGTGTCACATCTATGAACACAGCTGATGTCATCTTATTATCATTAATATTCTGCCTCACACCATTCAGAAGCCCAATAAAAAGCCACATTCACAGGGTAACAAAATGAGTTTCAGTGTGCACTGACTTTGGCACTTGAATAGATTGAAGAGGAAAACTATGGAAACCAGAGAGGGCTTCGTGGCCAAGGCGTCTTTGGCTTGAATGAATTCTCTCAGCTGCATCACTGAATTTACTGGTGGCAAAGCTCGCCTCTCTGCAACTCATGTGCCTATTTCTGTTTGAATAACCTCTGCCCCCACCCAGTGCTGCCTGTGCTTCTTGGACAGGCTCCCTGTGTAGAACACCATCCCTTCGAATGAGGCCTGATCCTGAGACTCCCAGCCGTGGGCAAACTACGGCCCGCGGGCCGGATACGGCCTGTTTGAAATGAATAAAACTAAAAAAAAAAAAGACCATACCCTTTTATGTAATGATGTTTACTTTGAATTTATATTAGTTCACACAAACACTCCATCCATGCTTTTGTTCCGGCCCTCCGGTCCAGTTTAAGAACCCATTGTGGCCCTCGAATCAAAAAGTTTGCCCACCCCTGGAAACTAGAGTTTGGGATAGAGTCTAGCCCCAAACTAGAGTGGGGATAGAGTCTAGCCCCACTATCTACCAGTGGCTTGAACTTAATGACTAGACACCTGGGGAGAGGGGGAGGGGAGGGGTGCACCTGCCCCTCCCATTACTGAGAGGGCAGACTTAGCCCATGTTGTAAAATACCTTTGAAGAATGCTGATCAAGGTTGCCACCTAACATTAGTTTGTTTGATTTGATCGTTTTTTTTGTTTTCATTATTTTCCAATATTGCTTATCTATAATAATAAAAGTGTAATATGCTAATTAGACCGGACAGCTGAATGACCTTCCGGATGTCATTCCAAACGTTCATACAGACAAAGCCGCCATGGCAGGGGCTGAGTCAAAGGCAGTTAGAGGCAATCAGGCAGACAGGCGAGCAGTTAGGGGCAATTAAGCAGGCAGGCAGAAGGGTTTGGGGCGAACAGGCAGGCAGGAAGAAGGGTTATGGGCGATCAGTCAGGCAGGCGAGCCGTTAGAGGCGATCAGGAAGGCAGGTGAGCAGTTAGGGGCATCAGGCAGGTAGGCAGAGTGGTTAGGGGTGATCAGTCAGGCAGGCAGAGGAAGTTAGGGGTAATGGCGAGCAGTTAGGTGAAATCAGACAGGCAAGGAATTAGGAATGATCAGGCAGGCAATGAGCGGTTAGGGGCAATCAGGCAGGCAGGCAAGTGAGCGGTTAAAAGCCAGGGGTCCAAGATTGCGAGAGGGATGTCCAACTGCTACAGATCGAGCCTAAATAAGCAGGACATTCCCCGAGGGGTCCCGGATTCTGAGAGGGTATAGGATGGGCTGAGGGACCTCCCCACTCCATGCATGGATGTCATGCACTGGGCCTCTAGTATATATATATATAGCTAATATGCTAAGTGTCCTTCACTCCATCCGACGGGTTGCTATGACACACACCAACCAACAGGGAGCAGATGTTCAATGTAGGAGTTGCTGTGATGCACAGAGAAAGGGCACCGTGGACCTGGCACCCACAAAGCAACACTCGGCTTCCCCCAAGGGGAACACAGGCCCTGCCACCACCCCGGATGACAACCTACCAAATTGCAGCTGATGCTGCCAAGACCCCATGGCACAAAATGCAGCCCACTGCCCAGACCAGCCCAGAAACGGTCACTGTGGGTACCGGGTAATGACGTCACATAGCAAGGCCCAGCTTTCTTGCCCTAGCGATGACTAGCCTCCTTGCAGTTCCTTCAGCCCAGAAACATGACTTGCTTTATAGCCAGGTGGAAACACTTTTCATTGTAATCAAATGTCTATGAAGCATTTTTCTGTGCCTCATCTCATTTGATCCCCACAGAAGTCCAGGAGTAAGTAGATAGGAGACTCGGTGGAATCCTATTTTCTTTTCATTAGCCAGAAAATGGAGAGGTAGAAAGCTTAGAAACTTGACCCGACTGAAAAGAAGTAAGAAATGGTGGACCTTGAAA
>NW_005356627.1:9743-11675 GCF_000412655.1 Myotis brandtii
GGTAAGTTGACTCACGCATGTGCAATACATATAAAGCTCTTGCTGGCATCACTCGCACATGTGATTCCATCTGTCATTGTCGATCATGAATTTGGTTAACACTTCTATTATAGGGAAATGGCAAATAGCAATATTAAAATATTTATTCAAATTAATTTCCTTTCAATGTGCATGAATTCGTGCACCAGGCCACTAGTATGAGATAATTACAGAGGACAGAGGGTCCCTGGCTGCAACTGACCTGGAAAAAATACAGGGGTAGAGGAGATGGATAGAGGAGAAGAGAGATGGGTGGGGATGTTCTGAGTCCACTTGAAGGCAGAAATGCTCTGCAGCTCTAACATTTTCACATTAAAACATTATAATTTTGTACTGTGGTAACAACACTAAGTGTAAGCTCTGTGGATCTGCTCTACAACATAGTGACTATCGTTTGCAACACTGTATTTTCTTCACATTTTGAAGGCCATTTTAATAGAAACGGGTACATGAGAAGGTACAAGACATTCCAGATGAGTAAGAATGTTACACTTTCTCATTGCAATCATACTGACAACTAAGGGTTAAATGGCCTAATGGGACTCAACCCGTACCACATTAATTGTGCATGTGCCCTGACAATATGGCTTCCCTGTTATCCTTAACATGTACCCCTATTTACATCAAAAACTCACTGTGAACAATATATGAAACCTTGTGTGTAGGGGCCCATATCTGGAATAGTGGAAAGCAAATTTAGGAATGAGGCAGCTGTTGTGGGGATCAATAGTTAATAATACTATGAGCTTTTGAGTCAGACTGACTAGGCTTACACTTCAGAGACTTGTTTAAAAAACACAAGTTCTTAACAGAATTTGGCCACCCTGGGCAATGTGGCTCAGTTGGTTGGAGCATTGTCCCATGCACCAAAGGATCAAAGGTTCAGTTCCCAGTCAGGGCACATATATAGGTAGTAGATTCAATCCACAGTTGGGACCCATACAGAAGGAAACCAATCAATGTTTCTCTCTCTCTCTCTCTCTCTCTCTCTCTCTCTCTCTTCCTCTCTCTAACACGAATAAAAACATATCCTCAGGTGAGGATTAAAATAAACAGTGTTTGGCCCTTGAGGCACACTCAAGAACATTATTATTATTTACTAGAGGCCCGGCACACAAAATTGTGCATGGATACAGTCCTCAGGCCTAGCCTGTGATCAGGACCATATTCCCAGGCTGCTGGCAGCCAGCCCCGCCCTCTGCCACCACGCAGTGCAGATCCCCGTTTGCCATCCAGCAATGGGAGCCTGACAGCCAGCGGAGGGACTGAGAGGTCGGCTGTTCCTGCCCACTTGCTAGCCTCACCCCCCCCCCACCAGTCACCCTCTGTGTGTGGGGCGATGAGCCTGGCAGGGACCTTGGCCTGGCGTCACCCACATCTCCCACCACCCATCCCAGGTCCCCGTTTGCGATCAGTGATCAGAGCCTGCTGGCCAGCAAAAGGGACTGACCGGTGGTTAGTGCACCTCATAGTGACTGGTTGAGCAGTCGTTCTGGTCGTTCTGCCATTATGGTCACTGGGCTTTTATTATATAGGATAATTATTAATACTAGGGACCTGGTGCACAAAATTCGTGCATGTGACAGGGGGTGTCATTCAACCTGGCCTTCACTCTCTCCAATCTGGGACCCCTTGAGGGGTGTCCGACTGCCAGTATAGGCTCGATCTCACAGAGCAGTTGGACATCTCTCTCACAATCCAGGATCACTGGCTCCTAACTACTCACCGGCCTGCATGCCTAATGTCCCCTAACCACTCTGCCTGCCGGCCTGATCACCACTAACTGCCCCCCATTGCTGACCTGATTGCCCCTAACTGCCCCCCATGCTGGCCTGATTGCCCCAACTGACCCCCTGCTGATGGTGCTTGCCCCCTACTGCCCCCCACTGCTAG
>NW_005356627.1:12088-15816 GCF_000412655.1 Myotis brandtii
TTACCTGCATTCACATGGCCCACTTGGAGAAATACATAGGCACCAGTGCACATGAGAAACATTCCCACGTTCGGTACCATGGCTGCTGGCCTTCCCGTGACTGATGAATGTCAGCCTCTGTCGCCTTCTTATATAACATGCTTCCCTCACACCACCCCCTGCAACCGGATAAGAATCAACCTCCCTAGGGCCTGCATGTGTGTTCCTAAGCCTGAGAGCATAAAGTTCAAGATTATCTCTCAGCTGAAACCACAGGACATTGGCTCATGGCTTCATGTCCCTGAGTCTTAATAGCTTAAAATGCATTTAAAACGAGGCAAGGATGTTTGTAAAATCCCTTTGTTTTAGTGTTTCATGATCAGGCAAAAGGGAGAGGGAAAGATGAAAAAGACCATCTGCTCTTACAGGGTGTTCAACACCATGGATATGGACAAGAACTTGGTAAAGGCCAATGAAGTGGGAGGGTGGAGGTGGGAAAAGAGGGAATTAAAATATGTAATTAAAGAAATACTAAAGATTCAAAGATGGTGACCAGCAGGAAGGTAGGCAGGGAGAGAGTGTGAGACAGCAAGGGAGGGATAGAGGAGTGTGTGGACGTGTGTGGTGTGTGTGTGTATGAGCTAGGGACAGTTAGATTCTGCAGGTCTTCTAAGGGGCTCCAAACTGGGAAGTCTTAGCCGGTGGAGCCCCGCTCCCAGCACAGATACACCTGGGCGGACAGCGCGGGCACAGAGACCACGCCATCTTGAGAAACAGGGCTGTTTGAGACTAGGATCCTGGCCTCAGCACCACACAGTCTGGTCTCAGACGCACACCAGGACCTTGCAGCCACTGAGGACAAAGACCTGGTACCACAGCTACAGATTCACAGACACCAAGAATTCAGACATCTCGAGTAACAGAGCCCATCCCTCCATGCAGGCTCGCAGGCAGCACCATAGTAACTGATAGACCCACCCCTCACTCAGGCCTCAGTGCTGCTACAGGAATCTTAGCCTGGGAACGCACGAACACTGAGAACTTGTTCGCTGCAGCACAGACTCTGGGACCCTGATTCTCTGGGCGGAAGGCAGCACTAAGCACCAGTGACTTGACTCTGTTTCTTATCACCTGGGATCCCTGATTCCCAGTGCATTCACACTAAGAGCCAGTGACTCCAATTCTTGGTGTATGCACACACAGGGACCCTGATTCTCAATGTGAGGCCATGGGAAGCAACAGAGACTCTGATACTGGATTCTTGGGGAACTCTGACTGCTGGCACACGCTAGGAGGCTCTGATTTTCAACACACTCAAGGGGGGGGTGGTCTCGGCTTCAGCATGGTGCAGGCAGGGTCCCTGATTCTAAGTGCTCACATGAGGCCACACTGAGCACTGGTAATGCTGACTCTGAGTGAGCCTGGTTCCCACCAACCCACGACAACCACACATCTCAGTGTCGAGCTCTTCAGTGACACGAGGGTGGTGCGAAGCTCCCACGGCACACGTCCAAGGCCCGCGCAACTTGACGTTTGAACCTTCTGGAGAAAGTCAGAATGGGGAAATGACACAATCCCCAGAGGAAGGAAAATGAGGAGTTGCCAAGAAAGTTAATTACTGAAATTGAAGCATGCAACATGACAGAAAAAGAATTTAGAGTAATGGCTGTACAATTCATTCACCGCATGGATGAGAAAATCAATAACTTATGCAAGAATCAGTAAGAAATGAAAAATGATATAGCTACAATTAAAAACACCATGGAAGATTTCAATGGTAGACTAGAGAAGCAGAGAACCAAATTAGTGACTTAGAAGATAAGGTAGAGAAACAAGCTCAATCTGAACAGCAACTTCAGAAAAAAATTAAAAAGCAGGAGGAGAGCCTAAGGGAGCTTTGGGACAACATGAAATGAAGTAACATACGCATAATAGGGCTGCCAGATAAACAAGAAGAAGAGCAAGGATTAGAAAATCCATTTGAAGAAATAATGACAGAAAACTTCCCAGATATGGGGGGGAAAAAAGTTACACAAGTACAGAGAGTCCCAAGCAAGATGAATCCCAAAAGACCCACACCAAGATACGTCATAATAACGATGGCAAATATAGTGAGGCCTTGACTGACAAGTTTAATTTGTTCCATGACGGAGCTCATTAACTCAAATTACTCATATGTCAAATCACTGTGACGTTCACAGTGTCAACTAGCAGTGACGTATCTGAAGCTGGCTCATAACCCAAATTTTTTTGAGCATGCAACTCAAAGCAAAAAATCGGGCGAGAGACGGCTCGTATCACAAAAAAACTCTTAGTTGAGACACTCGTAAGTCAAGGGTAAGTCAAGGCCCCACTGTATTCACGACAAAGAGAGAATCTTAAAGGATGCAAGAGAGAGACAAAGAGTTACCTACAAAGGATCCCCCATCAGATTATAAAAAGATTTCTCAACAGAAACACATCAAGCTAGAAGGGAATGGAAGGAGGTATACAAAGTGTTGCAAAGCAAAGGACTGAATCCAAGAATACTCTATGCAGCAAGACTATCAATCAAAATTGAAGGGGAAATCAGGACCTTCGCAGACAAAAATAAAAGGCTAAGGGAGTTTATCACTACCAAGTGAGCAATGCAAGAAATGCTAAAGGGAATGCTGTAATAAGAAGAAATATAAAGGTAAGAAAGAACACAGGCACAAAAATAGAAATGACTACAAACAAGTACCTTTCAATAATAACTCTAAACATAAACAGACTAAATGCTCCAATCAAAAACCATCGAGTGGCTGAATGGATAAAAAGACATGACCCATATATATGCTGTCTACAAGAGACCCACCTCAGAACATCGGACTCACACAGACTGAAAGTGGAGGGATGGAAAAATATCTTTCAGGCAAATGGAAATGAAAAAAAAAGCTGGGGTAGCAATACTTATATCCGACAAGATAGACCGCAAAGTGAAGGCCATAACAAGAGATAAGGAAGGCCACTTCACAATACTAAAGGGATCGATACAACAAGAGGATAAAACCCTGATAAACATATATGAACCCAATGCAGGAGCACCCAAATACATAAAAAAAAACTCCTGGAAGATATTAAGGGAGAAATCAACAACAATACAATCATAGTAGGGGACTTTAATACACCACTGACATCACTAGATAAATCCTCTAGACAAAACATCAACAAAGAAACAGCAATCCTAAATGACTCACTAGATCAGATGGACTTAATTGACATCTTCAGATCATTTCACCCCAAAGCTGCAGAATATACATTCTTCTCAAGTGCACATGGGACATTTTCAAAAATAGACCACATATTGGGTCACAAGCAAAGTGTCCCCACATTCAAGAAGATTGAAATCATACCAAGCATCTTCTCAGACCACAATGGCATAATATTAGAAATAAACTACAATAAAAACAATCCTAAAAACTCAAACACTTGGAAGCTGAATAGCATGCTACTAAATAATGATTGGGTTACCAATGAGATCAAAGAAGAAATTAAAAACATCCTGGAAGCTAATGACAATGGAAACACAACAATCCAAAATCTATGGGAGACAATGAAAGCAGTCCTGAGAGGGAAGTTTATAGCTCTACAGGCCCACCTCAAATAAACAAGAAAAAATGGTAGTAAATCATCTAACTCGACAACTCAAAGAATTAGAAAGAGAGCAACAAGAACAGCCCAGAGTGAGCAGAAGGAAGGAGATAATAAAGATCAGAGCAGAAATAAAT
>NW_005356627.1:15993-18179 GCF_000412655.1 Myotis brandtii
CAACCTGGAGGAAATGGACATATTCCTAGAAAAATACAACCTTCCAAAACTCAACCAGGAAGATTCTAAAAATCTCAATAGGCCAATAACTATGGAAGAAATTGAAGCAGTCATCAAAAAAGCTCCCATCAACAAAAGCCGGGGGCCAGATGGCTTCACAGGGGACTTTTACCAAACATTCAAGGAAGAACTAAAACCTATCTTCCTCAGACTATTCCAAAAATTCAAGAGGAAGGAACACTTCCCAGCTCATTCTATGAAGCTAGCATCACTGTAATACCAAAACCAGATAAAGACAACACAATGGAAACAACGGATCTCAAGCAGCGCAACTCCGTGAACTCAGAGGAGCACTGCTTCTTCTCACGGAAAGGTTAGACTTCACATAAAGGTGCGGTTTGCAATTCAGGTTGGAGAGAGGAACACGTGTGGGGGGAAATCTGCGCCCCACAGAGTCCACGGCCGTTGGGGCCAGCATGATCCACAAGTGTGGAAGGGCTCCCCCAGGGCTGCTTGCGGAAGGGAAAGCTAAAAATAAGCCCATAGCTGAACTGGATGCAAAAAAGCAGCCTCGGATTTTGCCAGTCTGCCGGCTGCTTGGTGCCAGGGGCAAGTGGGCGCGCGGAGACTGCGCGCAGACCTGGAAGGTGGAGGCTTGCGAATTCGCACAACTCCTCAGGCTCTTGTTTTTACACTTCCCCTTAGATCTGTGCGTTTGATTATTAAACCCAGTGCATGGGATTTCCCAGTTGGGGTCATTCGCAGAGTCTGTAGGGGAAAGTTCTTTTTGGGGAGCCTGGAAAACAGAGCGGGGAGTAACGATTAAAGAACCAGCTCTGGGCAGTGGACTTTCCCAAACCAGTTTCAAATACAATAGAGAAAATAAATCCTACTGTATAGAGAGGACTTATAGCCTTGGAGGTCAATCCAGACACACTGCCACACAGAGGCAGAGCCACAAACTGACTCTTCTGTAAACACAAATAAAGGCAGTCTGGGAAACATATACAGCCTGCCTTAAAATCAAGACTGTGGTTTACAACATGGAGGAACAGTGTATCACAGGGAAATTCAACACTCTCCTGAATACATGGCAGGACTAAGGCGTGCCAAATAGAAGAGTAGAAGATCTGAAGCACCTTCACTACTTCACATTTTTATTGTATTTTTTTTTATTCTTTTTTCACCTTTTAATTAAGAACCTATTTTATTATTTTTTTAATTTTTTTTTCATCACCTGATTTTACCTTTTTAATTACTACATTTTTATTTTTAACCAGTATTATTACTGTCATTGTACCATTTTTTCAAGTGTCATTTTATTTTTTTCTTTATTTTATTTTGGGATTAGTGTTCTACACTCTATTTTCATCGTTCCTTCAGCATCATTTCTCTCTATCTCAACTTTACCTTTAAGCCAAAACTCTCTTCCTCACTATTCCCCCTTTGTTGTCCAGTTTCTCTTACCCTATTCCTGCTTTAGATTTTCCCTATTCCTTCTTTTTACCCACTGTCTAAATTTCACCCTACTTATATTTCCAATCCCTTGCTCTAAATCCATATACACCTCTCTCTTATCTTTCTTCACTATCCAATTTTTTTTTCTCTCTCTCTCTGTCGTTTTACTAGTGTTTGCTTGATTTTGAGTATATTGGGGTTTTTTATGCTTGTATGGAAGATTGTTTTGTTTTTCATTTTCATTTTTCTGTTTTGCTTATTTTTTCTTTCTCTGGTTATTTTTGTGCTTCTGTTTTCCCTTGCCTCGCTTGATATTAGTGGTTGTTTGTAGTTTGCATTAATCTCCAGGGATCTGCTGCTGGAATTCATTGGGATTAGTTGCGGTTCTATTAGAGTTTTCTCCCCATACAAATAACCTCTTCCCCACCTCTATTTCATTCTCTCTCTTACTTTTTTTTTCTTCTCTCCCTTTTCCCAATCTCATTTCTGCACTCCTTTTTGTTTTTTCTTTTTTCTCTTCAACCTTTTTCTCCTTTTTCTTCTTTATCCCCTAATTCTCTTCGCTCAGGTGGTCACCTTTATTTGGGGTAATTAATATCGTGAATACATTTGTGTCCAGTGCCTTGTACGTTGTGCCTTGTTGTGTTGTATTTTGTGCCTTTAAATCAATGCAGCAGATCCAAGCAACAGCAGCCTCCTGATCACCACACCCCCTGTCTGAGGATCAG
>NW_005356627.1:20224-22002 GCF_000412655.1 Myotis brandtii
CTTTTTTTTTTATTCTGGGCCAGCTTTAGCTCTGAGGCTCGGCTCCAGCTATGAGACCTCCGCTGCTGAAAGCAGGTTTCTGGCCTTTTTTTACCTTCTGTATTTGAAACAATGTTGCGGTCCTGCTGGCTGAAACCCAGGGTTTTGTTTAGCTTCTATATTTGTTACAATGTTGCTTAGAGTGCAGCTGAGAGGCCGGCAAGGCAGGCGGGGAAGCTTGGCTTCCTCCATCACTGAAGCAAGCTATCCTCCCTGTTCGCGTCAGCTGCCTGGCTGCCGGCCACCATCTTGGCTGGCAGTTAATTTGCATATCTCACTGATTAGCCAATGGGAAGGGTAGCGGCTGTACGGCTAATTACCATGTTTCTCTTTTATTAGATAGGATATCCCTCATAAACATACATGCCCAAATACTCAACAAAATTCTAGCAAATCGGATCCGGCAATTCATCAGAAAGATCATACACCATGACCAAGTAGGATTTATCCCAGTGATGCAAGAATGGTACAATATCCACAAATCAATAAACGTGATACATCATATAAACAAAATAAGAAATAAAAATCACATAGTCATATCAATTGATGCAGAAAAAGCATTTGACAAAATCCAACACCCTTTCTTGATAAAAACTCTCATCAAGGTAGGAATAGAAGGATCACACCTCAACATAATAAAAGCCATATATGACAAACCAAAAGCCAACATCATACTCAATGGGAAAAACTAAAACCATTTCCCCTAAGAACAGGAACAAAACAGGGATGCCCACTCTCACCACTCCTGTTCGACATAGGACTGGAAGTACTAGCCATTGCGAATAGACAAGAAGAAGAACTAAAAGGCATCCAAATTGGAAAAGAAGAAGTAAAACTGTCCTTATTTGCAGATAACATGATACTGTACATAGAAAACCCTAAATATTCCATCAAATTATTAGACTTAATAAATGAATTCGGCAATGTAGCAGGATACAAAATTAATTCCAAGAAATCTACAGCATTTATTTACACCAATAGTGAACTTACAGAAAGAGAGACTAAAAAAGCAATCCCATTTGCCATCACCAAAATAATTAAGATACCTAAGAAGGTAAAAAACCTACATGCGAAAAACTATGGGACACTTAAAAAAAAGATAGAGGGCCCTGACTTGTTTGGCTCAGTAGAAAGAGCATTGGCCTGCAGACCAAAGGGTCTCAGGTTCGATTCCAGTCAAGGGCATGTACCTTGGTTGTGGATATATCCCCAGTGGGGGGTGTGCAGGAGGCAGCTGATCAATTTTCTCTCTCATCGATATTTCTAACTCACTATCCCTCTTCCTTCCTCTCTGTAAAAAATCAATAAAATATTTTTTAAAAAAAAAGGGATAGAGGAAGACATAAACAGATGGAAGAACATACCGTGTTTATGGACTGGTAGAATCAACATCATAAAAATGTCCATACTACCCAAAGCAATCTATAGATTCAATGCAATCCCATTAAAATACCAACAGCATATTTCACAGATCTAGAACACACGTTCTAAAAATTCATCTGGAATAAAAAAAAAGACCTCGAATAACTGCAGCACTCCTGAGAAAGAACAAAGTAGGTGGGATCTCAATACCAGATATCAAGCTGTATTACAAAGCCACTGTTCTTAAAACAGCTTGGTGCTGGCACAAGAACAGACATATAGATCAATGGAATAGAATAGAGACCCCAGAAATCGACCCAAACCACTATGCCCAATTAATATTTGTCAAAGGAGGCAAGAGCATACACTGGAGTCAA
>NW_005356627.1:22615-23972 GCF_000412655.1 Myotis brandtii
ACTGCTGGTGGGAATGCAGACTGGTGCAGCCACTGTGGAGAACAGTATGGAGTTTCCTCAAAAAACTAAAAATGGAACTCCCATTTGACCCAGTGATCCCACTTCTAGGAATATATCCCAAGAAACCAGAAACACCAATCAGAAAGGATATATGCACCCCTATGTTCATAGCAGCACAATTCACCATAGCTAAGATTTGGAAGCCTAAGTATCCATCAGCAGATGAGTGGATTAAAAAACTGTGGAATGGAATTCTACACTGCAGTAAAAAAGAGGGAATTCTTGCTATTTGCAACAGCATGGATGCAACTGGAGAGCATTATTCTAAGTGAAATAAGCCAATCAGAGAAAGACAAATACCACATGTTCTCACTCATTTGTGGAATATAGAGAACAACATAGACTGATGGACAGGGACAGACCAGAGACAGAGAAGCAGCAATAAGACTAATCCCCAGAGGAAAAGTACGGGAAAGTGGGGGTAAGGGTGGGAGATCAACCAAAGGACTCGTATGCATACATATAAGCCAAACCAAGGGACAAAGATAACAGGGGAATGAGAGCATGAGTGGGGGGGTTGGGGATTAATGGGGGGATGTGGACACATTTGTAATACCTTAATCAATAAAGAAATTAAAGATTTAAAAAAAATACTAAAATGGCCCTGCCAGTATGGCTCATTGGTTGAGCATTGACCTGTGAACCAGGAGATCACAGTTTGAATCCCAGTCAGGACATATTCCCGGGTTGCAGGCTCAATCCCCATTAGGTGGCGTGCAGGAGGCCGCCAATCAGTGATTCTCTCTCATCATTGATGTTTCTCTCGCTCTCCCTCTCCCTTCCTCTCTAAAATCAATAAAAATATATTTTAAAAAAATACTAAAATGAAAAAATAAAATAAGTTTAAAAAAAAAGAAAACAGAATCCATTTTATTTCCTGACTGTAGACTCTGCATCAGAAGCCCAACCAGCTCTCCTGTCAGAGTCTCAGAGAAGTGTGAGAAGACAGCCATACAACTCTCCATTTAGGAGGAAAATGAGGCTCGGGGAACTCCTCAAAGGCACAGGGTGAGTTAAAACCAACCAGCTGCCCTAGACTTAGTGGGTAGAGCGTGGGCCCAAGGACTGAAAGGTCTCGGGTTCAATCTGAACAAGAGCACATACCTCCATTGCAGGCTTGATACCCAGCCCTGGTCGGACACGTGTGGGAGGCAACCAATCGATGTGTCTCTCTCACATCAATGTTTCTCTCTCTGTCTTTCCCTCTCCCTTCCACTCTCTCTAAAAATCAATGGAAAAATATCCTTGGGGGAGGATTAACCAAGAAACATTTTTTAATAACTAAAGAAATAAAACC
>NW_005356627.1:24099-31417 GCF_000412655.1 Myotis brandtii
CTAGACCAGAAAGGCCTAGAGCCCTCATTTACTTGTTATGAAATACTTCCCTTCCTCTGAGCCTCAGTTTCCTCACTTGCAAAATGCACATCACAATCCCTTTCTCTCAGGACAATGTGAGTTCTATATATTCAGAGCTTTGAGCTGGTGTGGCGACTCTACAGACAGCAAGCGCTCTGTGAAAGCCACCTCACCCTGGTGTGAATCCATGGGCCATTTGTTTACCATAGTGAACAAAGAATAAAATACTTAGGAATGGATTTAGCAAAAGAAATTTGAAAATATACACCGCAAACTACAGCACATGGTTGAAAGATATTAAAGCAGAGCAAGCCCAGCTGCTGGGGCTCAGTAGTTGAGCATCAACCTATGAACCAGGAGGTCATGGTTCGATTCCCGGTCAAGGCACATGCCCAGGTTGCAGGTTCAATCCCCAGTGTGGGGCGTGTAGGAGGCAGCTGATCAATGATACTCTCTCAGCATTGATGTTTCTATCTCTCTCTCCCTCTCTCTTTTTTTCTCTGAAATCAATAAAAACTTTTTAAAAAGTAAAGAAGAAAGATAACTAGTAAGTAGACTAGTAAGTAGACTTACTATATAACCCCAAAATCCCACTTGTAGATATATACTCAGGTTAGTAGGAAAAATTCTTTCTTCCTCTTGTGTTTCTCCCTTATTATCACACAATTACCCCACTCAGCACTTATTTTTTAAATGTATTTTATTTATTTTTTGCAGAGAGGAAGATAGAGGGATAGAGAGTTAGAAACACCAATGATGAGAGAGAAACATCAATCAGCTGCCTCCTGCACACTCCCCATTGGGGATGTGCCCGCAACCAAGGTACATGCCCTTGACTGGAATCGAACCTGGGACCCTTCAATCCTCAGGCCAAGGCTCTATGCACTGAGCCAAACCGGTTAGGGCCCCACTCAGCACTTTTGACACCACAACTGTAAAGGTTTTTTCTTTCTTCCTCTTGTGTTTCTCCCTTATTATCACACAATTACCCCACTCAGCACTTATTTTTTAAATGTATTTTATTTATTTTTTGCAGAGAGGAAGATAGAGGGATAGAGAGTTAGAAACACCAATGATGAGAGAGAAACATCAATCAGCTGCCTCCTGCACACTCCCCATTGGGGATGTGCCCGCAACCAAGGTACATGCCCTTGACTGGAATCGAACCTGGGACCCTTCAATCCTCAGGCCAAGGCTCTATGCACTGAGCCAAACCGGTTAGGGCCCCACTCAGCACTTTTGACACCACAACTGTAAAGGTTTTCTCATACCAAACAATTCTATAACACTGGCTGGGTGTCCTTTAATTTAACTCCAGTCTGACACTAGCTACTTGGGCATAGTATCAGATTCCACAGGTTAAGAGCTCAGTCCCTCAAGACTTGAAATGCCAACCACAAGCCCAGGTGATCACCTTTGCTTCTGGCCAATAGGCTATAAATCAGAGGTTTCCGTGACTCCTGGCTGAGTTTAATTTATTTGCTAGAGCAGCTCACATAACTTGGGGAAGCAGTTTACTTACATGTACCAGTTTATTATAAAAAGGATATGATAGCCCTAGCCAGTTTGGCTCAGTGGATAGAGCATTGGCCTACAGACCAAAGAATCCCAGGTTTGATTCCGGTCAGGGGCACGTACCTTGGTTGCAGGCTTCTCCCCAACCTGAGCCCTAACAGGGCTCCTTCAGGAGGCAACCAATTGATGCATTTCTCTAACATCGATGTTTCTGTCTTTCCCTCTCTCTTCCACTCTCCATATAAATCACTGGAAAATATACTCGGGTGAAGATTAACAACAACAAGAAAAATAAAAAATAAATTTTTTAAAAAAGATTTGATAAAGGATACAGAAGAACATCCAAATGAAAGACATGGGGTTTATGAGAGAAAGTGTGGGGCTTCCATGCCTTCTCCCAGCGAGACATTCTCCCAGCCCTAACATATGATCAACACATGGAAGCTGCACCACATATAGGCATGATCCGTCATACATTCCATTTCCAGGCCCTCTCCCCTTCCTGGAGATTGGGGTTAGGATTAAGGATTCCAAGCCTCTAATCATGGCTTGGTCTTTCTGGCGGCCATTTCTCACTCAGGAGACCACCAAGAGTCACCGAATAAAACAAAACATATTCCCATCATCCAGAACATTCCCAAGTATTTAGGAGCTCTGTGCCAAGAACTGGGGAGATCTGATGGGAAAATTAACAGTGGTATATCCATACAATGGAATACTATTCCACAATTCAAAAATTTAAAAAAGCATGGATGGCTGGGTCAGTGGTTGAGAATCAACATATGAACCAGGAGGTCATGGTTCGATTCCCGGTCAGGGCACATGTCCGGGTTGCAGGCTCGATCCCCAGTAGAGAGTATGGAGAAGGCAGCCAATCAATGAGTCTCTCTCATCATTGATGTTTCTATCTCTCTCTCCCTCACCTTTTCTTCCTCAAATCAATAAAAATATATTATTTATAAAAATAAAAAGAATGAAATGCTCTGGCCAGTGTGGCTCAGATGGTTTGGGCATCATCCATGCACCTAAAGGTTTTACCCCAGCATTCAATCTCCAGTAAGGAGCATGCAGGAGGCAGCCAATGGGTGATTCTCTCTCATATCAATTTTTCTCTCTTTCTCTCCCTTTCTTTTCCTTTCTCTCTCTAAAAAATCAATAAAATATATTTTTAATGACATAATTATACATGCCACATAAATGAACCTTGAAGACATTATGCTGAGTGAAAGAAAACAGGCATCAATACAACACGTGCTCTGATTTCATTTATATAAAATGTCCAAAATAGGCAAGTCTGTAAAGACAAAGTTGATCAGTGCTTGCCAAAGCCTGGAAGGGTGGGAAGTGGAGAACTAATGATGGGCAGTGGCTTTCTCTTGCAGCTAATGGAGCAGTTCTAAAATTGATTGTGATGATGACTGCACAACTATGAATAAACCAAAGACCATTGAATTGTATGCCTTAAATCAATAAATTGTGTGACATGTGAAATCCCTTACTACAAAGCTGTTTGAAAAAACTGGGAGGCGGAAACATTTGCGATCTTTCTCCACAGCATATGTTGTTAATTCAGCTCAAATAAAATCTTATAAAATGTCTCCACAATAAATAAATGAATGAAAATAAAAAACCTGGGAAGTCATTCCTAAAAGTGGTTTGACATTTTACAGTGGACTTGACAGAGGCCCACATGGTATCTCCTCCCCTGGCTTTATGGGGGGTCTCTCTCTGGGCCCTGCGAGGAGGGGGTCCTCCTTTTTCAGCCTAGACAGGAACCCTACAATCCAGGTCTGCTTCGTGCATTTTCTGGCTTGGACAACCTTGGGGAAAGATTTTAACTGCTCTGGCCCTGTCTTGTCATCTATAAAATGAAACTACCACTAATTTCAATCCACAGTTCGTTACCAGATTCAAACCAGAAAACATATGTTAAGAATTAAAAGCTCCCTGGCCAGTATGGCTCAGTTGGTTGGACCATTGTACCCATACACCGAGAGGTGGCAGGTTTGATTTTCAATCAGGGCACATACCCAGTTTGTGGATTTAATCGAAGATTGATGTTCTCACATTGATGTTTCTCTTCTCTCTCTCCTCTCTCTCTCTCTCTCTCTCACTCTCTCTCTCACTCTAAAATACTCTATCTCTCTTTATTTCCCTCTAAAATAAATAAAAAATATCCATGGGTGAAGATTAAAAAATGTTCAAAGGACCAAATGGAAATTTTGGAGTTTAAAAGTAGAATGATGAAAATTAAAAACTCACTAGACGGAATCAAAAGCAGATCTGAACTAGCAAAAAAAAAATGTTGGCAAACTTGATAAGTGAATAAAAGTATCCAATCTAAAAAGAAGAAGGAAGAAAAATGAACAGAACATCAAAGACCTGCAGGACACCATCAATAGAACAACATACACATAATGAAAGTACTAGAAGGAAAAGAGGAAAGGGCAGAGTAAGATCAATTTGGGGGGTACTGGCATCTTAACAGTTTTGTCTCCTCACCACACACATGGATATCTTGCCACTGATTTAGGTCTTTTTCCATTTCTTCCTACAATGTTCTGTACACATCAAACAGGTGGATTTTGTGATATGTAAGTTATACTTTGATAAAGCAAGATGAAAGACATTACTAAAGGGAAGTTTCTTGGGTTACTTACACTGGTCCCACGAACTGGATCATTACTCAGTCAGCAGGAGAGATGAACATTGCGTTTTTTCTCTTCCAGGTCTTGAAGGTTCTTAATACTAACCACAAAGCTCTAGGCATCTCTCCTGCGGTTAATCTATTTAAGTCCTGAATCAACTTCATGAATTTTCATCATTTCCTATCAAGCTAAGAGAACCAGGCACAACTCCTCCCTTGTTGCTCCAAGCCTGCCTCCCCCAGCCCAAGCTTACTCGCTCTGCCCCTGAGTGCCCCCCGGTTGGGCCTGGGGGGGGGGGGGCGATGGCCTCCCCCCCTGGGCGGGGACTATATGTGATTAGATACTGCTGTCCATCTGGTCTGTGCATTGGTGGGTTCTGTGAATGGGGTCATCTCATACTACTTAAGATGGGGTGTCCATCCCTCACCAATGATGTGACCAGGAGGTGATCAGAACAACATGGCGATTTCCTTCACAATCCTACCAGGACTATGGAAAGAGTGAGGTCAGTCCGTCCAGGTAGGTAGCTCATTAGGTAGAGCATCTTCCCCATACCCAAGGGCACATACAAGACTCAACAAATGAATGCATAAATAAGTGGAACAACAGATCCCCACCTCCCCCCCATCTCTCTCTCTCTCTCTCTCTCTCTCTCTCTCTCTCTCTCTCAATAAATAAAATTTTATTTTTTAAAAAATATTGGGGTCAATGTTTAACTTCTTTGGCAACCTGCAGACCTCTACCCTCCTCCTAGAAGTCTGTTGTGACTCATTGTTTCTGCTCCCAGTCCCCACACTGAGAAGAGAAAAATGAAAAAACTGACTTCTCTCTCCTTTCTCTCTCTCCACCCCTCTGCCTCTGCATAGGTTGAGCATCAACCTATGAATCAAGAGAGAGAATCATCAATCATGCTGTCTCCTACATGCCCCCCACTGGGGGTCAAGCCTAAAACCAGGGCATGTGCCCTGACCTGGAATACCACCGTGACCTTCTTGTTCATAGGTCCACGCTCAACCACTGTGACACACCCACCAGGCGCAAGCTGTAATATTAACACAGTGCCCAACATTGTGATAAGAACTTGACCTCAAAGAATCTCACACAGTCCTAGTAGAAGTACTAACAGTTCACCGTCCTATATAATAAAAGTCTAATATCCTAAGTGTCCAGTCGTCCAGTCAACCAATCAAAACTTAATATGCAAATGATATGCCTAAGCTCGCTATGGTGTGCACTGACCGCCAGGGGGAAGATGCTCCAACTGGTAGGTTAGCTTGCTGCTGGGGTCCGGCCCATGGGGACTGAGAGTTGAGACTTGTGACAATGGGGCGCTGTGCGAGGAATCCCAGATGGTGGTCAAATCCGGTAAAACGAGAAGGGGCGGTCAGGTTGAGTGGAAACAAGGTGATGGCATCCGTGTCAGTGCTGTTCCCCTCTCCCCCCGGGCCAAAGGTGAGGCCTGCCGGCCGCCCTCCTTCTCCCTGCGCTCCTAACAGGGCCAAGACAGCACTTCTGGCCACGAAAAGGTGCAGCTCCAACAGGATACCCGCAATAACTTTGGTCCAGTACTCCCCACCACCCGGCATAATGGTGGTCTCCTACAGCAGCTACGGTGAGCACTCCTTCTGTGACAGCAGAGAGAACATCCCTGAGATTTGGAATCCAGGGGTGATCCCAGGTACCTCGGGAGAAGAGAGAGAAATGGCGGCAACCCGGAAGGGTTGTCCTTTTCTCCCCACAGCTTATCATCCTTTGTGTATTTTCCAATGCGGTTTGCATTCAGCATCGTTTTGTATTCATTTCCTGGGTCCAGCATAGTGGTTATACGATTGTATGCTCTCCACAGTGTGCCCCTGGCATCTCATCTACCCACCCACCCACCAGACTCCTCTTTTTGTGTTCATACCTGGCTTAGGCCCAAGCTGGCCATACAAAAAAGGACCTCAAACTTCTGCTTGTCTTTCTTTTTCTAAATTGTTACCTTGGGTGTTCTCAACTCTGCTCAGAAGAGAGGGATATCAGTGAAGGCTGGGATATACCTTGGGTTTTGTGTCACTAAACAAGATGTCTGTGAAGATCTCTGAACAAGGTGATGGCGTTAACCTAACAATTATTGCTTCCCGGCTGCCACTTGATCATAGCCTGCTGCCCCCTTTGGCCTATCTTTTCAGCTCACTACTTTCTCTTCCCTCTCTTATCTATTGTATTCTACCTGAGGCTGGTATTCAAAATAGTTGACAATGGTACTGGCCAATCAGAATGGACACGGTTATAAAAGCCAGTCCAGCCCTACCAGTGCCTCGCAGTTGAATATCAACACTGCAATTGCTGACAATTCCCCATATTCCCCAAGTTGGCTCACAGCTCCAGGCCGTTGTCCTTACTGTTTCCTTGCTACGCCATCAAACCCCCCATTTTCACAAAGCTAACCTCTATTCATCATCTCAACTCAGATATCCGCTCCCTGAAAACACCAAATTCTTTTAGGTAGTTGAATCTTCCTTTAATTTTTTACTCTTATACCTCAGACACAGTGCCTACTGAGTTCTATTAAATTGTTTACATCTCTGTCTCCTTCTAATCTAGACAATGATTCTAGATGGAACTAAGCACAGAGTTTGAAAGTCATGTTGGATGGGGTTCTGACAGCCAAGAAAATCAGTTGGGAAAGAGGGGGGAGGTGGCAGTAATAGGCCTTGATTATAGTGGTATCAACACGAAAGACTTGGGGGAGACGAGGTAGCAAGGAGAGAATTCCAAAAGCAGGACATACTCTTAAATTGTTCCTCTCTTTCCCCCTCCAGCTCCCAATATGTCAACAACCTTCCACAGCCCAACCTGTTTAGCTCTTGGAGTCTGTTCAAGTGCGCCTTCTCTTCCCTGTCCCATTGATACAACTCAATGCTATCAAGGAAAACTTCGGGTTGCTGGAGGTAAACTGAACATCTGATGGATTCAGAGACTGGAAAACTAGACATCTAAGTGGATCCCAAGAGGTCCTGACACTCAGGGATCCAGGAATGAGGAGGGACTGGATTCCTCTCTGGTTTTCTAAAACATCTGTGTGTCTCCCCATCCTTCCTTGTTCCATAGGAGACATCGACTCAACTTTGGAGGTCAAAGGCTGTACATCT
>NW_005356627.1:31751-34014 GCF_000412655.1 Myotis brandtii
TGCTGGTCATGAGTTGATGAGCAGGTGGAGAATTGAAGAACAGAGAGTTCCTATGGATGTGTTTGTCATTTCTAATAAAGTTTTTGCTCTGCTTTGTATGTGCCCCCAGACTCAAAGTCAATTTTAGTGCTGAAAGGGCCTTTAAATGGATCTCCTCTAACCCACAACTTTGGCAGAAAGGGAATCACAGATCTGGAAAACTTGAGTGAGTTTCACACATTACATAGCTATGGGCAGAGCTAAGACCAGAGCTTTGATATTTTGACCTAAGTCTGGTTTTCCTTTCACTTAATAGGCTACCTTCTCTTGCGAGCTGAACAAAAGACTAGCATTGATTTCCTCTGGAGCACTCCCAGCCCAATCTTAAGGCCAAAGTAGGCTGTTTTGGGTTCTAGTATTTTTCTGAGAGGTATGGAAGAATGAGAAAAATCAGACTCCAGATTCTTCAATTATCATGGGCCCCATTTCCCTATGTCCTATCTGTTCCTTGCCCACTTTACATAATTCCATCCCTTATCTGCCACCTACTTAATGCCTCTTCAGTGGACAGAGGAAATTTAGGAGGGAGCTGGGCCTGAAGCTTTGGGGAGGGGGTGATATTTTTAGATTCTCGTGCTTATTTATTTATTTACTTACTAGAGGCCCTGTGCACGAAATTCGTGCACGGGGGTAATGGGCCCTGAGCCCAGCCTGTGCACTCTCACAAACTGGGATCCCTCAGGGTATTTCCAACTGTCATCCTAAACCAGCAGTGGGACAACCCTCTCACAATACAGGACAGCTGGCTCCTAACCGCTTCCTGCCTGCTCACTCCTAACCACTCACCTGCCTGCCTGCCTGCCTGCCTGATTGCCCCTAACCACTCTACCTGCCTCCTGCCTGTCTGCCTGATCGTCCCTGATCACCCCTGACCACTCTGCCTGCCTGACTGATCGAGCTTAACAGCTCTTCCTGCCTGCCTGATTGCCCCTAACCATTTGCCTGCCTGCCTGCCTGTCTGATTACCGCTAACCCCTTTGCCTGCCTGTCTGATTGCTCCTAACCACTCGCCTGCCTGCCTGATCGCCCCTAACCAGTCACCTACCTGCCTGATTCCCCCTAACCACTCGGCCTGCCTTCCCGGTAACCCCTAACTGCTCTGCCTGCCTGCCTGCTCCTGATTGCTTCTAACCCCTCTGCCTTCCTGATCGCTCCCAATGACTCACCTGCCTGCCTACCTGCCTGATCTCCCTAACCCCTTTGTCTGCCTGCCTGATCACCCCTAACTGCTCTGCCTGCCTGCCTGATTGCCCCTAACCGCTAGCCTGCCTGCCTGCTCAGTAAATGTCATAGCTACCAGTTGTTCCACCGTTCGGGCAATAACTGCCCCCCCACCCCGCCGGCCTGATCACCCTTCACTGCCTCTGTGTACTGGCCTGATTGCCCCTTATTGCCCTCCCTGCTGACCTGGTCATCCCTAACTGCCCCCCACACACCGCATATTACCCATTTTTTATATAGGATTACTCAAGAATACTAAACTATCTTGTTGTAAAAGACTTTGAGCTCTTTACTGCATTTCCTGCAAGAATAAGATCATTCTCAGCAATCGGACTATCACCATTCCAGAAAATATTGACAGCACACCAAAGGGGTGCAGAGGTACCCTGCAGATGGACTTCAAACACATCAACATAGAACTCAGTCTTCCTGGAATGAAAAGAGGTTCTGGGTTGAAAAATGGTGGAGATGTAAAAATTGGCCACCATTCATACTATCTGCATCATGTACAGAACATGATCAAGGGTCTTACACTAGGCTTTCATTACAAGACTAGAGGCCCAGTTCACGAGATTCATGCATGGGGGTCCCCTCAGTCAAGCCTGAACCCTCTCCAATCTGGGACCCCTTAGGGGATGTCCTACTGCTGGTTGAGGCCCAAACCCCGGGATTGGGCGTAAACCAGTGGTCAGACATCCCTCTCACAATCCTGGACTGCTGGCTCCTAATCACTCACCTGCCTGCCTGCCTAGTCGCCCCTTACAGACCCCTACCCCCAGCCTGATCACCCCTCATTGCCTCTGCATGCCGGCTTGATTGCCTTTAACTGGCCCACCTGCCAGCCATGTCAACCCCAACTACCCCCTCCATGCCGGCCTGGTTACCCCTTACTGCATCACGTGCTGGCCTGGTTGTCCCCAACTGCTCCCCACACCAGCCTAGTCACCCCTCCCTGCCCCCCCCGCCAGCTTAATCACCTCCAACTGGCCCCCCTGCCCTGCTG
>NW_005356627.1:34167-44123 GCF_000412655.1 Myotis brandtii
CTAATTGCCCCCCCTCTGCCAGCCTGATCGCCCCTCACTGCCTCTGCATGCCAGCCTGATTGACCCTAACTGGCCCCCTTGCATCCTGGTCACCCCCAACTGCCCCCTCCATGCTGGCCTGGGTCACCCCTTTCTAGCCCCCTGCTGGCCTGGTCGCCCCCAACTGTCTCCCTCTGCTGGCCTGGTTGCCCCTAACTACCCTCCCCCGCCAGCCTAGTCATGCCTCCCTGCCCCCCCTGCCATCCTAATCACCCCCACTAGCCTGGTCACCCCCCACTGCATGCCTGCCCCCGCTGGCCAGGTCACCCCTAACAGCCCCACCACTGGCCTGATCGCCTCTTATTGCCCCACCCCCTGCTGGCCTGGTCACCCCCAAATGCCTCCCCCACCAGCCTGGTCGCCCCTCGTGGCCCCCATGCCAGCCTGGTTGCCCCACGCAGCCTCCTTGTTCAGTCACTGGTCATCCCTCACTAACCCCCCTGCCAGCCTGGTCATAGGCAGCCATCTTTGAGGGCATGAGGGTTAATTTGCATATTACCTCTTTATTATATAGGATGAGGTCTGTGTATGCTCACATCCCGATCAACGTCATTATTCAGGAGAATGGTTCTCTTGTTAAAACCAGCGTGAAATGCATGGCTCAGTGGTTGAGTATCGACCTATGAACCATGATCCATTCACAGTCAGGGCACATGCCAGGGTTGTGGGCTCCATCCCCAGTGGGGAGGGGGGCAAGCAGGAGGCAGCTAATCAATGATTCTCTTCATTGATGTTTCTCTCCCTCTCCATTACTCTCTGAAATAAAAATATATTTTTTAAAAAACAGAAATTTCTGCCCTGGCCAGTTTTGCTCAGTGGATAGAGCGCCAGCCTGTGGACTGAAGGGTCCCAGGTTCGAATCTGGTCAAGGGCACATGCCTAGGTTGCGGGTTCCATCCCCAGTAGGGGGAGTGCAGAAGGCAGCCAATCAATGATTCTCTCTCATTGTTGATGTTTCTACTCTCTCTTCCTCTCCCTTCTTCTCTGAAATCAATAAAAATGTTTTAAAAAGAACAAAAAAAACCCAGAAATTTCTGTCCTGGCCAGCATTGTTCAGTGCTTAGAGCATTGTTCTGCACACCAGAGGATCAATGGTTTGATTCTCGGTCAAGGGTACATACCTGGGCAGGTTTGATCCCTGCTTCCAGTTGAGGCGCACATAGGAGGCAACCAATTGTGTTGCTCTCACATCAATGTTTCTCTCTCTCGCTTTACCCCTCACGCCCTATCACCCACTCTCTCTAAAAATCAATGGTAAAAATATCATCACTCCACAGGTGAGGATTAAAAAAAAAATTCTTGCCTTGCTTAGTGTGGCTCAGTTGGTGGAGCATCATCCCATACACTAAAAGGTCACAGGGCACCTACACAGGTGGTGGAATTGATCCCCAAGAGGGGTGTGTATAGGACAGAATAAATGTTTCTCACATCGATGTTTCTCTCTCTCTCCCTCTCATTTTATGTGGGTCTTTTGTTCTGAGGTGGGTCTCTTGTAAACCACATATAGTTGGGTCCTGATTTTGTATCCATTCAGCTACAATATGTCTTTTGATTGTGGTATTTAATCCATTTACATTTAAGCTTACCATTGATAGGTACTCATTTATTGCCATTTTAATTCTGTATACCTAAGTTTCTCTCTATTTCTTCTCAAAACAGCAAATTAAAATGATAATGAGGTATCATCTCACACCTATCAGAATGGCTACCATCAACATATCAATAAATGACAAGTGCTGGCGAGGATGTGGAGAAAAGAGAACCCTAGTACACTGCTGGTGGGAATACAGACTGGTGCAGCCACTGTGGAAAGCAGTATGGAGTTTCCTCAAAATATTAAAAATGGAACTCCCATTTAGCCCAGTGATCCCACTTCTAGGAATATATCCTAAGAAACCCAAAACACCAATCAGAAAGAATGTATTCACCCCTGTTCATAGCAGCACAATTTATAATAGCTAAGATCTGGAAACAGCCCAGGTGACCATCAGTAGATGAGTGGATAAAAAAGCCATGGTACATTTACACCATGGATTACTATGCAACTACAAAAAAGAAGAATCTCTTACCCATTGAGACAGCATGGAGAAAACTGGAGAGTAGTATACTAAGTGAAATAAGTCAGTCAAAGAGCAACAAGTATCACATAAGCTCACTCATATGTGGAATCTAATGAACAATATTAATTGACAAACAAAATAGATCCAGAATCATGGAGGATCCTTAGAGGGAAGGGAGGGAGGGAAGAGATTAACCAAAGAACTTATATGTACATATGCATAACCCATGGAAACAGAAAATGTGTTTTTATTGGGTGTTATTTTTTTTTTAGAGAGAGGAAGGGAGAAGGAGAGAGATAAAACATCGATGAGAGAGAAACATCAACATCAATCAGCTGCCTCCTGCAAGCCCTCTGCTGGGGATAGAACCTGAAACCCAGGCATGTGCCCCGACTGGGAATGGACCCGGTGACCTCCTGGTGCATAGGTCACAACTCAACCTCTGAGCCACACCAGCCAGGCAAAGCTCTGTTCTTACCTGTGTCTCTGAGCCACAGCTTGAGAACTGGAGGCAAGGACAGTGGAGGGCTTTTCTCAGAAGGCCACCTCTGCTTTAAACACAGGGCGCTGGGAAGGGGTTAGTAAACCTTGGCCTTCATGGCTTGCTTTGCCCAACATGGAAAATCTTCACTACAAACAAGCTGGGGCCAAAGTAACAGAGAGCCCAGTATTCTGAGCCTGTTATCGCTGGGTGGAGCCTGGAACCAATGAGTGACATCTGAGTGCAGGGAGAAGTCCCTAACCTGTCAATAACACCTCCCTGAAATTATCCTCTGACACATGGACCTGTGGGGTTGAGTAAGGCTGCAGCCTTTCCCCCTGGAAGTGATGCTACCTGTACTCCTTGATTGGGAGACTGAAGAAGGGGAACCTATCTTTTTGGCTCTGCCCACTCATAGTTACTTTCCTCATACAGAGCTGGGGTGGGTGGTGGGCATGGGGACAGCGGGCGTAGGTCAGATGGCACAGATCTGCTGTTCTTACTGATACTTAGTATATGTTCTTGAATAAATGTTTCCTTATAACCCAATTACAGTGACAAACTTCTTTCTTGCTTCTCTGGGAACACAAGAGATTTTCTAAGTTCCTTAACTGGATAGCCCTCAATTACTGACCCCAACATTATATAGGTCATGAGTGGTGACTTCACTAGTGACTAAAAGCTCCCACAGCCACTGTTACATCTCTCCCTGGGCTGCTTAGATGCCAGAACACAGGTTAGGCTCCACCTTCCAGGCCCTTTATTTCTGGCACCTGTGAATTTGTGTCTCATTTGCACCCACCTATTTACTGAAAGACTTTTTCTACAACATATGCCCTTTGAAAAGTGTCTGAGGGCCAAGTATGTGTCAGGTTCTGCACTTAGGACCGATGCCAAGACAAACAACACAGTCCAGTTTGTCTTCCCAAAGATTAGAGTCCCCCAGGGAGATGGGCAGTTGAGTTGCAAGTAGAGAGTGAAAGGCTGGGAGAACATGACCAGAGATCCTTCTACTTGAGGGGTCAGAGAATATCTCCAGAAAGAAATAACATTTTAGTGAAGTCAGGAAAGACAAACTGTCTATGGCAGGCACCAGCCCTCTGTGGCTCAGGGCCCCTCCTACCCCAGTGGCCTCCCCACACCTTTGCCATTCAATCAAGCCCAGGAGGAGAGGGCCGGATGTGAAGATCCTGTGTGATCCAGCTGGTCATGCAGACCGCCTCCCACCTGAAAGATGGTTCTTTCGGGAAAGGACAACAAAGTCACACCTGCAGAGAAAGCGGTTTATTGCCAGGCAAGGGGGACTGAATATGCAGGGAAAGGATGTCACCTCTGTCACTCAGAGTATGCCCTCCATGCTTGCGATGTCTTGGTTTTCTGTGCTTTGGGTTCAAAGGCTTGACTGTATCCATGGCTGTGGGTAGGGTCACTCTACAGACATGAAAAAAGGTCTTGCTGTCAACATGAATGAGTTCTATTGATTTCTTCAAATCAGTCCCCTGGAGTGTTTCTTTTCTCCGTTTCTCCCTGCTCTCCCCCAGCGCTACTCCAGCTCTCTCACACTCGCTCAAAAGAATGTGAATAACACTCTCTCTTACCCTCCTGCCTTCTCTCCCTCTACCTTCCCTTACCCCTAATCCTCCCCAATCCTTCTTTCCATGTCTTATCTGCAAACTCTGTTTCTTCTTCCTTTTCTAAATCTCCTCTCTCCATTGTTTGCATTCTGTCTTTGTCTTTTACTCTTTTCATTTTTCCTCCCTTTTCTTTCCTGTCCAAACCTCTGTCCCCTTCATCCCCCCTCACCCCTCCACGTCTCCTCTGTCCTCTCCACATCACCTGACTCCATCTCTCTATCCAGCTCTGTCCTTCCCTACTCATCCCTGTCTTTTCTCCTCCTCCAAGATGCTCTTACCCTGTGTTACTAATAGAAGCAGTCCGTCCAAGCTCCATCTTTGTCATAGTTTGCAGTGACTGAGCACCACTTTATCATTAAAATCTCATCAGTTACGCAGCTGTGATACAATTTGTTCTTATAGATAAAGGGGAAGAAACATGGGGCAAAGTCTGAAAAGCAGAAAAAAAGGGTGTGAAAATTAGCTGTGGTGAGGTTATGTTAGTTTGAGCAAGAGAAAGGGGATGTGAATGGAACACCGGGGGATGGGTGAGGAGATGATTGAGCTTCCACCTGGGAGTCAATTATGGAAATCCCCCACATGCTCCTCACGTGAGGAAAAGCCACATGCTTACCATCCTTTGTGCAATATTTCCATTTCCCTGAATATTTTTCTTCTAGAGAACACCAATGGTAAAAAGCGTTCTGGAGAGTGCAATCAAAATGCTTCTTGCCTTGATAGGTAAACGGGAAAACACAGGCATCCCCTGAAAAATGAAGCAGGCATTGTTCTCCTCACAGCTCTTAGGCATCATGAGCTCTGCAGAGATGCTGGCGACGTTTCTGTTCAAGCCAGCCCACCCCGACAAAGGGCCTGTGCATCCAGAGCCCCCTGCTAAGCACCAGGGGTGTCCAGATCCCTATGGCCTGGTGCTTATCCTGTGACAGTTGTAATGTTCCATGACATTATTTACCCAGAGACATTTATTTCTTGTGGGCATTGGAGTTCCAGGAGACAGTGAAGTTTGCCAGACCACAAAGCAGCCTGATTTGGGATTATAATTCCTTTCAATCCTTACCCTAAGGTATGTTTTTATTGATTTTTAGACAGAGAAGAAGAGAGGGAGGGAGAGACAGTGAGAAACATCCCTCAGTTGCCTCCCATACACGTCCTGACCGGGGATCAAACCTGCAACCTATAAGTATGTGCCCTGACACCGAATCGAACCCACAACTTTTTGCTGATCCTCCAACCAACTGAGACACCCAGCCAGAGCTAGGATCATAATTCTTTATACCCTGCTGATTTGTTGTCTGGAGCTTCTGCTCCACCTGATTCAACACCAAAAATCTAAGTCCATGTCACATCTATGAACACAGGTGATGTCTTCTTATTATCATTAATAATCTGCCTCACACCATTCAGAAGCCCAATAACAAGCCACATTCACGGTGTAACAACACTAACTTTGGCACTTGAATAGATTGAAGAGGAAAACTATGGAAACCAGAGAGGGCTTCGTGGCCAAGGCGTCTATGGCTTGAATGAATTCTCTCAGCTGCATCACTGAATTTACTGGTGGCAAAGCTCGCCTCTCTGCAACTCATGTGCCTATTTCTGTTTGAATAACCTCTGCCCCACCCAGTCCTGCCTGTGCTTCTTGGACAGGCTCCCTGTGTAGAACTCCATCCCTTGGAACGAGGCCTGATCCTGAGACTCCAGCCCCACTATCTACCAGTGGCTTGACCTTTATGACTAGACACCTAGGGGGAGGAGAAGGGGAAGGGTGCACCTGCCCTTCCCATTACTGAGAGGGCAGACTTAGCCCATGCATGTAAAATACATTTGAAGAATGCTGATCACAGTTGCCACCTAACATTAGTTGGTTTGATTTGATTGTTGTTTTTGTTTTCATTATTTTCAAACATTGCTTATCTATAATAATAAAAGCGTAATATGCTAATTAGACCGGACAGCTGAGCGACATTCCGGATGTCATTCAGAACATCCATATGGATGAAGCCGCCATGGCAGGGGCCAAGGCAAAGGCAGTTAGGGGCAATCAGGCAGGCAGGTGAACAGTCAGGGGCAATCAAGGAGGCAGGCAGAAGGATTAGGGGCGATCAGGCAGGCAGGCAGAAGGGTTATGGGAGATCAGGAAGGCAGGCGAGACGTTAGAGGCAATCAGGAAGGCAGGTGAGCAATTAGGGGCATCAGGCATGTAGGCAGAGTGGTTAAGGACGATCAGTCAGCAAAGCAGAAGCAGGTAGGGGTGATGGCGAGCAGTTGGCAAAAATCAGGCTGGCAAGTAATTAGGAGCGATCAGGCAGGCAGGAGAGTGGTTAGGGGCAATCACACAGGCAGGCAGGTGAGTGGTTAGGAGCCAGTGGTCCCAGATTGCGAGAGGGATGTCTGACTGCCCGTTTAGGGCCGATCTGCTACAGATCGGGCCTAAACCGGCAGGACATCCCCTAAGGAGTCCCGGATTGTGAGAGGGTACAGGCCGAGCTGAGGAAACTACCCACCACATGCATGAAGGTCACGCATTGGGCTTCTAGTATATATATATGGCTAATATGCTAAGTGTCCTTCCCTCCATTCGATGGGTTGCTATGACACACACCAACCACCAGGGGGCAGACACTCACTGCAGGATTTGCTGTGATACACAGAGCAATGGCACCGTGGACCTGGCGCCCACAAAGCAACACTCGGCTCCCCCCAAGTGGAACACAGGTCCCGCCACCACCCTGGAGGGACAACCCATCAAATTGCAGCTGATGCTGCCGAGACCCCATGGCACAAAATGGAGCCTACAGCCCAGACCAGCCCAGAAATGGTCACTGTGGGCACCGGGTAATGACATCACATAGCAAGGCCCGGCTTTTTCTCCCTAGTGATGACTAGCCTCCTTGCAGTTTCTTCAGCCCAGGAACACGACTTGCTTTATAGCCAGGTTGAAACACTTTACACTGTAGTCAAATGTCTGTGAAGTGTTTTCCTGTGCCTCATCTCATTTGATCCCCACAGAAGTCCAGAGTAGGTAGATAGGAGACTCCGTAAAATCCTATTTTCTTTTCATTAGCCAGAAAATGAAGATTTGGAAAGCTTAGAAACTTGACCCAACTGAGAAGAAGTAAGAAATGGTGGACCTTGAAAATGACTTCAGGTTTTCTCACTGCGCAGAATATAGTCAAACACTCCTGCAGTTAAATATTTCACCCTTTGTTTTTCCTGCATGATCTACAAAAATAATCTGCTTTGTGTTGATATTTACTGCTGTGTTGCTGACAATTACCTAAAAGAGAAGTTGGGGTGCTTCACTGGGCTGGAAAAAAGTTTAGCTAGATTAGAAAGCAGGTCTAATTAAGCAAGTTTATTCTATATACATAAAAGGGTAGCTGACAATTTAAAAGAGAAGTTGGGGTCCTTCACTGGGCTGGAAAAAAGTTTAGCTAGATTAGAAAGCAGGTCTAATTAAGCAAGTTTATTCTATATACATAAAAGGGTAAGTTGACTCACGCATGTGCAATACATATAAAGTTCTTGCTGGCATCACTCGCACACATGTGTTTCCATCTGTCATTATCGATCATGAATTTGGTTGACACTTCTATTATAGAGAAAGGGCAAATCGCAATATTAAAATATTTCTTCTATTAATTTCCTTGCAATGTGCATGAATTCATGCACCAGGTCACTAGTCTGAGATAATTGGAGTACAGAGGGTCCCAGGTTGCAACTGAGCTAGAAAAAATACAAGAGTAGAGGAGATGGATAAAGGAGAAGAGAGATGGATGGGGATGGTCTGAGTCCATTTGATGGCACAAATGCTCTGCAGCTCTAACTTTTTTCACATTAAAACATTATAATTTTGTACTGTGGTAAGAACACCAAGTGTAAGCTCCGTTGATCTGCTCTACAACATAGTGAGAACAACATGGTAAGAACACCAGTGTAAGCTCCGTGGATCTGCTCTACAACATAGTGACTATGGCTAGCAACACTGTATTTTCTTCACAGTTTGAAGACCATTCTAATAGAAATGGATACAGTAGAAGGCTGCAAGACATACCAGATAAGTAAAAATCTTACAATTTCTCATTGCAATCATACTGAAGGCTAAGGGTTAAATGGCCAAATGGGACTCAACCCGTACCACATTAATGGTGCTTGTGCCCTGCCAATATGGGTTCCCTGTTATCCTGAACATATACACCATTTATATCAAAAACTCACTGTGAATAATATATAAAACCTTGTGTGTAGGGGCCCATGTCTGGAATACTGGAAAGCAAATTTAGGAATGAGGCAGCTGTTATGGAGATCGATAGTTAATAACACTATGAGCTTTTGATTCAGACTGACTAGGATTACACTTCAGAGACTTGTTTAAAAAAAACAAGTTCTTGCCCTGACCAGTTTGGCTCAGTGGATAGAGCGTCGGCCTCTGGACTGAAGGGTCCCAGGTTTGATTCCGGTCAAGAGCATGTACCTTGGTTGCCGGCATATCCCCAGAAGGGGGCGTGCAGGAGGCAGATGATCGATGTTACTCTCTCATCGATGTTTTTGACTCTCTATCCCTCTCCCTTCCTCTCTGTGAAAAATCAATAAAATATATTTTTTTTTAAAAAGAGAGAGAGTCATTGTAATGGTTCCTGAACCTGTTTAAAAAAAAAAAAAGAGTTCTTAATAGAGTTTGGCCACCCTGGGCAATGTGGCTCAGTTAGTTGGAGCATTGTCCCATGCACCAAAGGGTCAAGGATTCAATTCCCAGTCAAGGCACATATGTAGGTAGTGGGTTCAGTCCCCAGTTGGGGCACATACAGAAGGCAACCAATCAATGTTTCTCTCTTGCATCAATGTTTCTCTCTCTCTCTCTCTCTCTCTCTCTCTCTCTCTCTCTCTCCCTCTCCCTCTCTCCCCCCCTCCTCCACTCAGGTGAGGATTAAAAAAAAACAGTGTTTTGCCCTTGAGGCACACTCAAGAACATTATTATTATTTACTAGAGGCCCAGCACACAAAATCGTGCATGGGTAGAGTCCCCAGGCCTAGCCTGTGATCAGGGCCATCTTCCCCGGCTGCTGGCAGCCAGCCCCGCCTCCTGCCACCACCCACCCCTGCTCCCCGTTTGCCATTCAGCAATGGGAGCCTGACAGCCAGGGGTGGGACCCAGAGGTCCTTCTGTGTGTGGGGCGACCGGCAGGGTGGGGACCTTGGCCTGGCACCACCCACATCCCCCTCCTCCCACCCCAGGTCCCCATTCACCATCGGTGATCGGAGCCTGCTGGCCGAAGAAAGGGACTGAGAGGTGGGCAGTGCACCTCATAGTGACTGGTTGAGCAGTCGTTCTGGTCGTTCTGCCATTATGCTCACTGGGCTTTTATTATATAGGATTATTATTAATACTAGTGGCCTGGTGCACAAAATTCGTGCATGGCACAGGGAGTGTCATTTAACCCAACCTGCACTCTCTCCAATCTGGGACCCCTTGGAGGATGTCCGACTGCCGGTTTAGGCTCGATTCCACAGGGCAGTCGGACATCCTCTCACAATCCAGGATCACTGGCTCCTAACCACTCGCCTGCCTGCCTGCTTAATTGCCCCTAACCACACTGCCTGCTGGCCTGATCACCCCTAATTGCCCCCCATTGCTGACCTGATCGCCCCCAACTGCCCCCCCGATGGCCTGATTGCTCCCAACTGACCCCCTGCTGATGGTGCTTGCATCCAACTGCCCCCCTGCCAACCTACTCGCCCCCA
>NW_005356627.1:44456-48088 GCF_000412655.1 Myotis brandtii
TTACCTGCATTCACATGGCCCACTTGGAGAAATACATAGGCACCAGTGCACATAAGAAACATTCCCACGTTCGGTACCATGGCTGCTGGCCTTCCCGTGACTGATGAACATCAGCCTCTGTCGCCTTCTTATATAACATGCTTCCCTCACACCACCCCCTGCAACCGGATAAGAATCAACCTCCCCAGAGCCATGCATGTGTGTTCCTAAGCCTGAGATCATAAAGTTCAAGATTATCTCTCAGCAGAAACCACAAGACTTTGGCTCATGGCTTCATGTCCCTGAGTCTCAATAGCTTAAAATGCATCTCAAATGAGGCAAAGATGTTTATAAAATCGCTTTGTTTTAGTGTTTCATGACCAGGCAAAAGGGAGAGGGAAAGATGAAAAGGACCATCTGCTCTTACAGGGTGTTCAACCCCATGGATATGGACAAGAACTTGGTAAAGGCCAAGGAAGTGGGAGGGTGGAGGTAGGAAAAGAGGGGAGGGGGACACCTGCAATTATGTCAACATTAAAATTCTTTAATTAAAAAAATACCAAAGTGGCCCTGCCAGCGTGGCTCAGTGGTTGAGCATTGACCTGTGAAGCAGGAGATCACAGTTCAAATCCCAGTCAGGACATATGCCCAGGATTCAGGCTTGATCTCCACTACGGGATGTGCAGGAGGCAGCCAATCAGTGATTCTCTCTCATCATTCATGTTTCTCTTGCTCTCCCTCTCCCTTCCTCTCTAAATTCAATAAAAATATATTTAAAAATAATACTAAAATGAATAAATAAAATAAGTTTTAAAAAAAAAACAGAATCCATTTTATTTCCTGACTGTAGACTCCATATCAGAAGCCCAAAAAAAAAAAAGAAGCCCAAACAGCTCGCCTGTCAGAGGCTCAGAAAAGTGTGAGAAGACAGTCATGAACTCTCCACTAAGGAGGAAAATGAGGCGCAGGGAACTCCTCAAGGGCACAGGGTGAATTAAAACCACCCAGCTGCCCTACCTGGTTTGGCTCAGTGGATAGAGCATGGGCCCGAGGACTGAAGGGTCTCGGGTTCAATCTGGACAAGAGCACATACCTCCCTTGCAGGCTTGATACCCAGCCCTGGTCGAACACGTGTGGGAGGCAACCGATTGGCAGCTGGGGGCAGTTAGGGGTGACCAGGCTGGCAGGGGGCCACTTAGGGGTGATCAGGCCGGCACACAGAGGCAGTTAGGGGCAACCAGGTTGGCAGGGGGCCATGAGGGGTGACCAGGCTGGCGTGTGGTGGGGCAGTTAGGGGAGACCAGGCAGGCGGGGGAGCAGTAAGAAGCAACCAGGCCAGCGTTGGGGCAGGGGTGCAGTTGGGGGTGACCAGGCCTGAGAGGGGCCAGTTGGGGGTGATTAGTCTGGCAGGGAGTAGCACTGTGGGGTCACTAGGCTCATGGGGGTCATTTTGGGGCAACCAGGCCGGCAAAGGGGGGCAGTTGTGGGTGACCAGGCCAGCAGGGGTGCAGTAAGGGTGACAAGGCAGGCATGGAGGGGGCAGTGGGGGTGACCTGGCCAGAAGCTGGGGACAGTTAGGGGTGACCAGGCTGGAAGAGGGGCCAGTTAGGGGCAATCAGGCCGGCAAGCAGAATCAGTGAGGCACAATCACCCTGGCGGGACGGGGGGCAGTTAGGGCCAACTAGGCAGGCAGGCAGGTGAGCAATTAGAAGCCAGCGGTACAGGATTGTAAGAGGGATGTCCAACTGCTGGATTATGCCCGATCCCCAGGTATGAGCCTAAACCGGGAGTCAGGCATCCCCCAAGGAGTCCCAGATTGGAGAGAGTGCATGCTTGACTGAGGGGACCCCCTCCCCGCATGAATTTTGTGCACCAAGCCTCTAGTCTTGTAATGAAATCCCAGTTTAAGACCCTTAATCATGTTCTGTACATGATGGAGATAGTATGAATGGTGACCAATTTTTACATCCCCAACATTTGTCAACCCAGAACCTCTTTTTATTCCAGGGAGACTGAGTTCTATGTTGATGTGTTTGCAGTCCATCTGCAGGGTGCTTCTGCACCCCTTTGGAGTGCTGACAATATTTTCTGGAAGGATGATAGTCTGATTGCTGAGAATGATCTTATTCTTGCAGGAAATGGAGTAAAGAACTCAAAGTCTTTTACAACAATATAGTTTATGTAGAGTAGAAACCAAGATAAATTTAGTGAGAACCTCGAGGATATGAAAAAGGACCAATTAGAAATCAAGCATACGTTGACTGAAATAAATAATATGGGGAGAAACCAAAATGGCGGCATAGGTAAACACCGGAGATTACTGCCTCCCAAAACCACTTCAAAAATACAACTAAAAGACGGAACGGACATCATCCAGAACCACAGGAAGGCTGGCTGAGTGGAAATTCTAGAAGGAAAGAGAAAAGCACACTGAGACTCAGAGGAGGTGCGGAAGTAAAGTGCAGAGGTATGAAGGCGCTCGCGGAAAGGGCTGGAAACTGAGGACATGGTTGTCTTTTTCAATCAGGAGGGAGTCTCAAGCTCCCGACTGCTCTGAACTCCAGTTCCAGGCAAGTCTCTAGGGATCCAGATTCATACGGGAGGAACTGGACTGTCTGGCATCGGTCAGAACTCGAGGGCGGCTTTCTCTAAGAAGTGCTTGCAGTGATTACTGGGACACTGAGATGTGGGGCCACTTAGGATAGGACTGAGGATCTGCCATAGCTGTTTACTCCACCCTGTTGATTCCCTGAGACCCGGTCCCAACCAAGCTGTGCGCACAGGCTTTTGCATATGAAAGGCCTGGCCCTTTGCAATCTGAAAATTACCTAACAAACTGCAGCTGGGTCAGAGAGACCCAGAACTTCCAAAAGAAGGCCCAAGGCCCCACAGCAGCTTGCAATGCTTCACAGCTGGGCCTCATCTGAGCACCTCCAAACCCCAAACAAAGAAGAGGAATCTGCAGATCTCTCCATAGCTCCTGCTGGGTAGCCTCAGGCAGAGGCTAAATTAGCACCTCCTTAGAGATCCAAGAGCCAGTGTACCCAGTGGTCAGAGTGGGACCATCCAGATTACAACTCCTCAGATCCATAAGGGACACACTCAGGGGGCAGACTCAGTGAGCACCAAAGCCCCACTGAAGCAAGTCTTGCCCCAGAAGGGTGTCTTCAGCACAGAAGTTCTCCCACTGCAGACACAGCTGATTCTCACAGCCAATTGGCCTGGAGGTCAATTCCTCCCAGTGACACCTAAAACAATCAAGGCATAACTACAACAAGACTGTGCACAAAGCCCACAAGGGGGTGCACCAAGAGTGTCCACCTCAGGTAACTGGGGAGGCTGAGCCACTGGGCCCTATAGGACACCTAGCACACAAAACCACTCTACCAACACAGGGAAGCAGACAAAATGCGAAGACAAAGAAACAGGTCACAAATGACAGAAATGGAGGACAGCAAACGACTGGATATAGAGTTCAAAACCACGGTTCTAAGATTTTTCAAGAATTTTATGGAAACCGCCGATAAATGTATTGAGATCCTTAAGAAATCTAGTGAGACCCTCGATGTTGTGATAAAGGACCAACTAGAAATTAAGCATACACTGACTGAAATAAAGAATAATATACAGAGATCCAACAGCAGACAAGAGGA
>NW_005356627.1:48458-48894 GCF_000412655.1 Myotis brandtii
AACCAAGATGGCAGCATAGGTTAACGCCGGAGTTTGCTGCCTCGAACAACCACTTCAAAAATACAACTAAAGGACGGAACAGACATCATCCAGAACCACAGGAAGGCTGGCTGAGTGGAAATTCTACAACTAGAAGGAAAGCATACCGAGACTCAGAGGAGGCGCAGTGATGAAGTAAATACAAAGGTGCGGAGTGCATGCAGAGCGGGTTGGCGGCAGAGGGCGCGGTTGTGTTTCAATCGGGAGGGAGTCTCAGACTCTGAGCTCCAGTTCCAGGCAAGTCTCTAGGGACCCAGACTCAAACAGGAGAAGCGGGACTGTCTGGCTTCGGTCGGAACTCAAACGCAGCTTTCTCTCCGAGGTTTGCAGCGGTTGCTGGGACTCTGAGAGGCAGAGCCCCTGGGGACGGAACTGAGAGCAGCCATAACTGCTCGCT
>NW_005356627.1:50740-51628 GCF_000412655.1 Myotis brandtii
GAATGAACTGGTGATTATAATAGAATCAGGGGCATAGAAAGGGAGTGGACTGACTATTCTTGGCGGGGAAAGGGGTGTTGGGGATGCGGGAAGAGACTGGACAAAAATCGTGCACCTATGGATGAGGACAGTCGGAAGGGGTGAGGGCGGAGAGGGGGGTGGGAACCAGGTGGAGGGGAGCTATGGGGTGCGGGGAGAGGAACAACTGTAATAATCTAAACAATAAAGATTTAATTTAAAAAAAAGAAAAGCAGAATCAGGTTCAGAGGAAGCCAGAGCCTGACCCAGCTGGGCCGGCGACATGGAACCGCTGTACCAGCAAACGCACAAGCAGGTCCACCAGATCCAATCTCACATGGGACCCTGGGAGACGGCAGACAAGCAGTCTGTGCACTTAGTAGAAAACGAAATCCAAGCAAGCATACCAGATATTCAGCCACCAAGAACGCCTGGAGATTTTGTCCAGCAAGGAGCCTCCCAACAAAAGAGAGAATGCCAAACTTCCTGTTGACCAGTTAAAGTATGATGTCCAGCACCTGCAGACTGCTCTCAGAAACTTCCAACATCGGCGATATGCAAGGGAGCAGCAGGAGATACAGCGAGAGGAGTTTCTGACTCGCACCTTCACCCCCAACGTGGGATGTGATGGCCCCTGCGAGGCTGCGACGACCCCAGCGAGGCTGTGATGGCCCCTGTGAGGCTGAGACGGCCCCTGTGAGGTTGAGACGACCCCTGAAAGGCTGAAATGGTCCCTGCAAGGCTGAAATGGCCTCTGTGAGGCTGAGACAGCCCCAGAGAGGTTGAAACGGCCCCTGTGAGGTTGAAACGGCCCCTGTGTGGTTGAAACGGCCCCTGTGAGGCTGAGACGGCCCCTGTGAGGTTGAGACG
>NW_005356627.1:52742-65750 GCF_000412655.1 Myotis brandtii
GGGGGGGCGGGAAGAGACTGGACAAAAATCATACACCTATGCATGGGGACAGTGGGGAGGGGGGTTAGGGGCAGAGTATGGGATGGGAACTGGGTGGAGGGGAGCTATGGGGGGAAAAAGAGGAACAACTGTAATAATCTGAACAATAAAGATTTAATTTTTTAAAAAGTTAATCTGCAAAAAAAGATAGTTCATATATTTTGAGTAATCCTATATAATAAAAGGGTAATATGCAGTGGGGGTAAGTTAGGGGTGACCAGGTCAGCAGAGAGGGCAGTTAGGGGCAATCAAGTCAGCACGCAGAGGCAGTGAGGGGTGATCAGGCTGAGGGAGTGGGGAGCAGTTATTGTCTGAACATTGGAATGACTGGTCGCTATGACATGCACTGAGCAGGCAGGCAGGCTAGCAGTTAGGGGCAATCAGGTAGGCAGGTAGAGCAGTTAGGAGTGATCAGGCAAGCAGGTAGGCAGGTGAGCGGTTAGGGGTGAACAGGCAGTCAGAGTAGTTAGGGGCAATTAGGAAGGCAGGCAGAGGCGTTAAGGACAACCAAGCAGGCAGGCAGAGTGGTTAGGAGCAATCAGGTGGGCAGGCAGGCGAGTGGTTAGGAACGAGCAGGCAGGTGAGTGGTTAGGAACCAGCGGTCCCGGTTTGCAAGAGGGATGTCCGACTGCTGGTTTAGGATGACAGTTGAAAATCCCATGAGGGATCCCAGTTTGTGAGAGTGCACAGGCCAGGCTGAGGGGGCCCCTACCCCGTGCATGAATTTCATGAACCGGACCTCTAGTAAGTAAATAAATAAATAAGTATGAGAATCTAAAAATATCACCCTCTCCTCAAAGCATCAGGCCCAGCTCCCTCCTAAAATTCCTCTGTCCACTGAAGAGGCATTAAGTAGGTGGCAGATAAGGGATGGAATTATGTAAAGTGCACAAGGAACAGATAGGAAATAGGGAAATGGGGCCCATGATAATTGAAGAATTTGGAGTCTGATTTTTCTCATTCTTCCATACCTCCCAGAAAAATACTAGAACCCAAAACAGCCTACTTGGGCATTAAGATTGGGCTGGGAGTGCTCCAGAGGAATTCAATGCTAGTCTTTTGTTCAGCTCGCAAGAGAAGGTAGCCTATTAAGTGAAAGGAAAACCAGACTTAGGTCAAAATATCAAAGCTCTGGTCTTAGCTCTGCCCATAGCTATGTAATGTGTGAAACTCACTCAAGTTTTCCAGATCTGTGATTCCCTTTCTGCCAAAGTTGTGGGTTAGAGGAGATCCATTTAAAGGCCCTTTCAGCACTAAAATTGACTTTGAGTCTGGGGGCACATACAAAGCAGAGCAAAAACTTTATTAGAAATGACAAACACATCCATAGGAACTCTCTGTTCTTCAAGTCTCCACCTGCTCATCAACTCATGACCAGCAGTCGGAGGCTCCCAGTCCAAAGAGGTGTCCTTGACTCCAGACAGATGTCTCCCAAGGAACATTGTGGAGCGATTATAGCAATAGCAGCAGCAATAGCCCAAACCTTCCAACTGAAATGGGAAGCCAAGTGGTGGCCCCATTTCCAACCTTTCAGGATTGAATGAGAAAATTGGTACGGACACATTTCCTTTACCCACATGGGTCCACTTGTGAACATCCCAGACATTAGCCCACAGTGAGGTACAGATGTACAGCCTTTGACCTCCAAAGTTGAGTCAATGTCTCCTATGGAACAAGGAAGGATGAGGAGACACACAGATGTTTTAGAAAACCAGAGAGGAATCCAGTCCCTCCTCCTTCCTGGATCTCTTAGTGTCAGAACCTCTTGGGATGCACTCAGATGTCTAGTTTTTCAGTCTCTGAAACCATCAGATGTTCAGTTTACCTCCAGCAACCCGAAGTTTTCCTTGATAGCATTGAGTTGTACCAATGCGACAGGAAAGAGAAGGCGCACTCGAACAGGCCCCAAAAGCTAAACAGGTTGGACAGTGGAAGGTTGTTGATATATTGGGAGCTGAAGGGGGAAAGAGAGGAACAGTTTAAGAGTATGTCCTGCTTTTGGAGTTCTCTCCTTGCTGCCTTGCCTTCCCCAAGTCTTTCGTGTTGATACCACTCTAACCAAGGCCTATTACTGCCACCTCCCCACTCTTTCCCAACTGATTTTCTTGGCTGTCAGAACCCCATCCAACATGACTTTCAAACTCTGTGCTTAGTTCCATCTAGGATCATTGTCTAGAACAGCAGTTCTCAACCTTCCTAATGCCATGACCCTTTAATACAGTTCCTCATGTTGTGGTGATTCCCAATTTCATTGTTACAAATTAAACATAATTAAAGCACAGTGATTAATGACAAAAACAATATGTAATAATACATGTGTTTTCTGATGGCCCTATGCGACCCCTGTGAAAGGGTCGTTCGACCCCCAAAGGGGTCTGGACCCACAGGTTGGGAACCGGTGGTCTAGAAGGAGAAAGAGATGTAAATAATTCAATACAACTCAATAGGAACTGTGTCTTAGGTATAAAAGCAAAAAATTAAAGGAAGACCCAACTACCTAAACAAATTTTGTGTTTTTAGGAAGTGGATATCTGAGTTGAGATGATGAATAGAGGTTAGCTTTGTGAAAATGGGGGGTTTGATGAGGGTAGCAAAGGAAACAGTAAGGACAAAGGCCTGGAGTTGTGAGCCAACTTGGTGAATATGGGGAACTGTAAGAAATTGTAGTGTTGATATTTAATTGTGAGGCACTGGTAGGGCTAGACTGGATTTTATAACTGTCCATTCTGATTGGCCAGAACCATTGTCAACCATTGTCAACCCTTGTCAGCTAGAACACAATAGATAAGAGAGGGAAGAAAAGGAAGTGAGCTGAAAAGATAGGCCAAAGGGGGGAAGCAGGCTATGATCAGGTGGCATCTGGGAAGCGATAATTGTTAGGTTAACGCCGTCATCTTGTTCAGAGATCTTCATGGACATCTTGTTTAATGACACAAAACCCAAGGTATATCCCAGCCTTCACTGATATCCCTCTCTTCTGAGCAGCATTGAGACCCCAAGGTAACAATTTAGAAAAAGAAAGACGAGCAAAAGGTCTGAGGTCCTTTTGTGTGTGGCCTGCTTGGGCCTAAGCCAGGTAGGAACACAAAAAGAGGTGTCTGGTGGGTGGGTGGGTAGGTGAGATGCCAGGGGCTCACTGTGGAGAGCATACAGTCTTATAACCACTACGCTGGACCCCAGAAACGAGTACAAAACAATGCTGAATGCGAACCGCATTGGAAAATACACAAGCGATGATAAGCTGTGGGGAGAAAAGGACAAGAAGGAGGAAGACCTCCATTGCCTTCCAGGGTGCCTGTGTCTCTCTCTCTCCCCTCCCAAGGTACCTGGGATCACCTCTGGATTCCATATCTCAGGGATGTTCTTCCTGTTGTTGCAGAAGGAGTGTTCACAGAAACTGCTGTAGGAGACCACCATTATGCCGGGCGTTGGGAAGTGCTGGACGAACATTATTGCAGGTATCTCTTCGGTGCTGCCGCCCTTTGTGGCCAGAAGTGCCCTCTTGGCCCCTGTTAGGAGCACAGAGAGAAGGAAGGGGGATAGCGGGCATCACGTTTGGCCCCGGGGAGAGGGGAACAGCACTGACATGGATGCCATCACCTTCCTCCCACACAACCTGACCGGCCCTTCTCGTTTTACTGAATTTGACCATCATCAGGGATTCCTGGCACAGTGCCCCATTGTCACAAGTCTCAACTCTCAATCCCGTGGGCCAGACCCCAGCAGCAAGCTAACCTACCAGTTGGAGCATCTGCCCTGGTGGTCAGTGCACATCATAGCCAGCGTATGCATATCATTTGCATATTATGTTTTGATTGGTTGACTGGACGATTGGACACTTAGCATATTGGGCTTTTATTATATAGGATGGTGAACTGTTAGTACTTCCACTAGGACTGTGTGAGATTCTTTGAGGTCAAATTCTTACCAGAATGATGGGCACTGTGTTAATATTACAGCTCACGCCTGGTGGATGTGGCTCAGTGGTTGAGCATGGACCTATGAACAAGAAGGTCATGGTCGGATTCCGGTTCAGGGCACATGCCCTGGTTTTAGGCTTGACCCCCACTGGGGGGCATACAGGAGACAGCCTGATTAATGATTCTCGCTCCTGGTTCATAGGTCGACACTCAACCTATGCAGAGGCAGAGGGGAGGAGAGAGAGAAGTCAGTTTATTCCTTTTTCTCTTTTCAGTGTGGGGTCTGGGAGCAGAAACAATGAGTCACAACAGACTTCTAGGAGGAAGGTGGAAGTCTGCAGGTTGCCAGAGAAGTGAACCATTGACTCCACTACTTTTTTAAATAAAATTTTATTTATTGAGTGGGGGGGGGGATCTGTGGTTCCACTTATTTATGCATTTATTGGTTGAGTCTTGTATGTGCCCTTGGGGTATGAGGAAAGTGCTCTACCTATTGAGCTACCAACCTGGCAAGGACTGACCCCACTCTTTCCATAGTCTTAGTAGGATTGTGAAGGAAATAGCCATGTTGTTCTGGTCACATCATTGGTGAGGGAGGGACACCACACCTTACATAGTATGAGATGACCACATGCAAGGCACCCACCACTGCACAGACCAGATGGAAAGCAGTATCTAATCACATATATTCACAGCCCAGGGGAGGAGGCCATGGCACCCCACCCAGGCCCACCTGGGGTGCACTCAGGAGCAGAGCGAGTAAGCTTGGGCTGGAGGAGGCAGGCTTGGAGCAACAAGGGAAGAGGTGTGCCCGGTTCTCTTAGCTTGATAGGAAATGATGAAAATTCATGAGGGTGATGCAGGAAGTAAATAGATTAACCCAAGGAGAGATGCCTAGGGCTTTGTGGTTAGTATTAAGAACCTTCAATGCCTGGAAGAGAAAAAACAATGTCCATCTTTCCTGCTGACTGAATAATGATGCAGATTGTGGGACCCAGTGTAAGTACCCAAGAAACTTCCCTTTAGTCTTGTTTCTCATCTTGCTTTATCAAAGTATAATTTACATATCACAAAATCCACCTGTTTGATGTATACAGAACATTGTAGGAAGAAATGGATAAAGGTCTAAATCAGTGGCAAGATATCCATGTGTGTGGTGAGGAGACAAAACTGTTAAGATGCCAGTACCCCCCAAATTGATCTTACTTCTGCCCTTTCCTCTCTTTTCCTTCTAGTACTTCCATTATGTGTATGTTGTTCTGTTGACGGTGTCCCACAGGTCTTTGAGGTTCTGTTCATTTTTCTTCCTTCTTCTTTTCAGATTGGATACTTTCAGATTGGTTGCTTTAATTAACTAATCAGGTTTCCCAATTTTTTTTTTTTGCAAGTTCAGATCTGCTTTTGAGTCTCTCCAGTGAGTTTTTAATTTTCATCATCCTACTTTTAAACTCCAAAGTTTCCATTTGGACCTTTGAACATTTTTTTATCTTCACCTAGAGATATGTTTATTGATTTTAGAGAGAAAGGAAGAGAGAGAGAAAGGAGAGAGAGAGAGAGAGAGAGAGAGATCAATGTGAGAACATCAAACATAGATCGAATCCGCAACCTGGGTATGTGCCCTGATCGGAAATCAAACCTGCCACCGCTCGGTGTACGGGGACAATGGCCCAACCAACTGAGCCACACTGGCCAGAGAGCTTTTAATTCTTAACATATGTTTTCTGGTTTAAATCTGGTAACAAAACTATGGATCAAAATTAGTGGTGTTTTCATTTTATAGATGACAAGACAGGGCCAGAGCAGTTAAAATCTTTCCGCAAAGTTGTCCTAGCCAGAAAATGCAAGAAGCAGGCCTGGATTCTAATTCCTGTCCAGGCTGAAAAAGGAGGACCCCCTCCTCGCAGGGCACAGGGAGAGACCACCCATAAAGCCAGGGGAGGGGATACCATGTGGGCCTCTGCCAAGTCCACTCTAAAATGCGAAACCGCTTTTAGGAACGACTTCCCAGTTTTTCATTTTCATTCATTTATTTATTGTGGACACATTTTATAAGATTTTATTTGAGCCGAATTAACAACATTATGCTGAGGAACAAGATCACAAATGTTTCCACCTCCCAGTTTTTTCGAACAGCTTTGTAGTAAGGGAATTCACCTGTCACACATTTATTGTTTTAAGGTGTACAATTCAATGGTCTTTGGTCGATTCATAGTTGTGCAGTCATCATCACAATCAATTATAGAACTGCTCCATTAGCTGCAAGAAAAAAACAGTGCCCATCATTAGTTCTCCACTTCCCACCTTCCAGGCTTTGGCAAGCACTGATCGACTTTGTCTTTATAGACTTGCCTGTTTTGGACATTTTATATAAATGGAATCATAGCACATGATGTTGTATTGCCTGTTTTCTTTCACTTAGCATGATGTCTTCAGGTTTATTCATGTGGCATGTATGATTATGTCATTTAAAAATATATTTTATTGATTTTTTAGAGAGAGAGAGGAAGAGAAAAGGAGGGAATGAGAGAAATATTAATATCAGAGAGAAACACCCATTGGCTGCCTCCGGCATGCTCCTTACTGGGGATTGAACCTGCAACTTGAGCATGTGCCCTGACTGGGAATCGCACCAGCAACCCTTAGGTGCATGGATGATTCCCAAACCAACTGAGCCACACTGGCCAAGGCATTTTATTCTTTTTATTTTTATAAATAATATATTTTTATTTATTTGAGAGAGAAAGGGAGAAGGAGAGAGAAATATAAAAATCAATGATTATAGAGACTCCTTGATCGGCTGCATCCTCTATACCTCCTACTGGGGATCGAGCCAGCAACCCGGGCCTGTGCCCTGACTGGGAATCAAACCGTGACCTCCTGGTTCATACATAGATGCTCAACCACTGAGCCATGCCAGAAGGCTCTTTTAAATTTTTAAATTGTGGAATAATATTCCATTGTATGGATATACCACTTTAAATTTCCCATCAGATCTCCCCAGTTCCTGGCACAGAGCTCCTAAATATCTGGGAATGTTCTGGGTAATGGGAATATGTTTTGTTTTACTCAGTGACTCTTGGTGGCTCCTGAGAGAGGAATGGTCACCAGAAAGACCAAGCCATGATTAGAGGCTTGGAATCTTCAGCCCCAACCCCAAACTCCAGGAAGGGGAGAGGGCCTGGAAATGGAATGTATGATGGATCATGCCTATATGTGGTGCAGCCTCCATAAAAGGGCCTGGAAGAATGTATGATGGATCATGCCTATATATGGTTTAGCCTCCATAAAAGTCCCAGAAGTACAGGGTTTGGGGAGCTTCTGGGTGGTGAACATATGTTAGGGTTGGGAGAATATCTCGCTGGGAGAGGGCATGGAAGCCCCGCACTTTCTCTCATAAAACCCATGTCTTCAATTTGGATGTTTGTCTGTATCCTTTATCCTATCTTTTTTTTAAATTTATTTTCTATTTTTGTTGTTGTTGTTAATCTTCACCCAAGGATATTTTCCCATTGATTTACAGGGAGAGTGGAAGAGAGAGGGAAAGACAGAAACATCGATGTGAGAGAAACACATCAATTGGTTGCCTCCTGACGGAACCCTGTTAGGACTCAGGCTGGGGAGAAGCCTGCAACCAAGGTACGTGCCCTTGACCAGAATTAAACCTGGGACCCTTTGGTTTGTAGGTCAATTCTCTATCCACTGAGCCAAACTGGCTAGGGCTATCATATCCTTTTTATAATAAACTGGTACATGTAAGTAAACTGCTTCCCCAAGTTATGTGAGCTGCTCTAGCAAATAAATTAAACTCAGCCAGGAGTCACGGAAACCTCTGATTTATAGCCTATTGGCCAGAAGCAAAGGTGATCACCTGGGCTTGTGGTTGGCATTTCAAGTCTTGAGGGACTGAGCTCTTAACCTGTGGAATCTGATACTATGCCCAAGTAGCTAGTGTCAGACTGGAGTTAAATTAAAGGACACCCAGCCAGTGTTATAGAATTGTTTGGTATGAGAAAACCTTTACAGTTCTGGTGTTGAAAGTACTATGAGTGGGGTAGTTGTGTGAGAGTAAGGGAGAAATAGAGGAGAAAGACTAAGTTTTTCCTACTAACCTGAGTATATATGTACAAGTGGGATTTTCGGGCTATATAGTAAGTCTACATTTATTCGTCTTTTTAAATTTTAAAACATTTTTATCGATTTCAGAGAAAGGAAAGGAGAGGGAGAGAGAGACACAAACATCAATGCTGAGAGAGAATCATTGATCGGCTGCCTCCTGCACATTTAAAAAAAATGCTGAGTGGGGCCCTAACCGGTTTGGCTCAGGGCATAGAGCCTCGGCCTGAGGATTGAAGGGTCCCAGGTTTGATTCCAGTCAAGGGCATGTAAATTGGTTGGGGGCACATCCCCAATAGGGAGTGTGCAGGAGGCAGCTGATCGATGTTTCTCTCTCATCATCAATGTTTCTAACTCTCTATCCCTCTCCCTTCCTCTCTGTAAAAAATCAATAAAATATATTTTTTTAAAAGTGCTGAGTGGGGTAATTGCGTGAGAATAAGAGAGAAGCACAAGAGGAAAACAGAGTTTTTCCTACTAACCTGAGTATATATCTACAAGTGGGATTTTGGGGTTATATAGTAAGTCTACTTTTATCTTTCTTTTTTACTTTTTAAAATGTTTTTATTAATTTTAGAGAAAAGAAGGGAGAGGAAGAGAGAGAAAGAAACACAAATGCTCAGAGAGAATCATTGATCGGCTGCCTCCTGCACGCCCCACACTGGGGATTGAACCTGCAACCTGGGCATGTTCCTTGACTGGGAATCAAACCATTACCTCCTGGTTCATAGGTTGATGCTCAACCTCTGAGCCACGCCAGCTGGGCTAGGTCTTCTTTATAATCTTTCAACCATTTGCTGTAGTTTGCAGAGTAGATTTTTAAATTTCTTTTGCTAAGTCCATTCCTAAGTATTTTATTCTTTGTTCACTATGGTAAACAAATGGCCCAAGGATTCGCACCAGGGGAGGTGGCTTTCACAGAGTTCCTGCTGACAGTAGAGTAGCCACACCAGCTCAAAGCTCTGAATATATAGAACTCACATTGCCCTGAGAGAAAGGGATTGTGATGTGCATTTTGCAAGTGAGGAAACTGAGGCTCAGAGGAAGAGAAGTATTTCATAACAAGTAAATGAGGGCTCCAGGCCTTTCTGGTCTAGAAAATGAGCAGTGTTTCCAGTGTTACTTGAACTTTGAGCCAGGGTAGGGAAGCCTTTAGGAGTAGACAGATATGGTCACGTGTGAATGTGGCAGGGAAACTCCCACTCTGAGAATGTCCCCGAGGCTGGGTGGTTTTATTTCTTTAGTTATTAAAAAATGTTTCTTGGTTAATCCTCCCCCAAGGATATTTTTCCATTGATTTTTAGAGAGAGTGGAAGGGAGAGGGAAAGACAGAGAGAGAAACATTGATGTGAGAGAGACACATCGATTGGTTGCCTCCCACACGTGTCCGACCAGGGCTGGGTATCAAGCCTGCAATGGAGGTATGTGCTCTTGTCCAGATTGAACCCGAGACCTTTCAGTCCTTGGGCCCACGCTCTACCCACTAAGTCTAGGGCAGCTGGTTGGTTTTAACTCACCCTGTGCCCTTGTGGAGTTCCCTGAGCCTCATTTTCCTCCTAAATGGAGAGTTGCATGGCTGGCTTCTCACACTTCTCTGAGTCTCTGACATGTGAGCTGGTTGGGCTTCTGATGCAGAGTCTACAGTCAGGAAATAAAATAGATTCTGTTGTTGTTTTCTTTGAGGAGTTCCCTGAGCCTCATTTTCCTCCTAAATGGAGAGTTGCATGGCTGTCTTCTCACACTTCTCTGAGACTCTGACAGGAGAGCTGGTTGGGCTTCTGATGCGGAGTCTACAGTCAAGAAATAAAATGGATTCTGTTTTGTTTTGTTTTTAACTTATTTTACTTATTCATTTTAGTATTTTTTTAAATATATTTTTATTGATTTTAGAGAGGAAGGGAGAGGGAGAGCGAGAGAAACCTCAATGAGGAGAGAGAATCACTAATTGGCTGCCTCTTGCACGCCCCCTAATGGGGATCAAGCCTGCATCCTGGGCATATGTCCTGACTGGGATTCAAACTGTGATCTCCTGGTTCACAGGTTAATGCTCAACCACTGAACTATCCTGGCGGGGCCATTTTAGTATTTTTTTTAATCTTTAGTTTCTTTATTGGTTAAGGTATTACAAATGTGTCCTCATCTCCCCTTTAATCCACAACCCCCCACTCATGCTCTCATCCCCCTCTTGTCTTTGTCTATTGGTTTGGCTTATATGTATGCACACAAGTTTTTTGGTTGATCTCCCGGCCTTACCCCCACCTTCCCCTACATTCCCTCTGGGGATTGACAGTCTGATCGCTGCTTCTCAGTCCTGGTCTGTCCCTGTTCATCAGTCTACGTTGTTCTCTATATTCCACAAATGAGTGAGATCATGTGGTATTTATCCTAAACTGACTGGTTTATTTCACTTAGAATAATGCTCTCCAGTTCCATCCATGCTGTTGCAAATGGCAAGAATTCCTTCTTTTTACTGCAGTGTAGTATTCCATTGTGTAGATGTACCACTGTTTTTTAATCCACTCATCTGCTGATAGGCACTTATGCTGTTTCCAAATTTTAGCTATGGTGAATTGTGCTGCAATGAACATAGTGGTGGATATATCCTTTCTGATCAGTCTTTCTAGCTTCTTTGGATATATTCCTAGAAGTGGGATCACTGGGTCAAATGGGAGTTCCATTTTTAGTCTTTTGAGGAAATTCCATACTGTTCTCCACAGTGGCTGCACCAGTCTGCATTCCCACGACCAGTGCAAAAGGGTTCCTTTTTCTTCACATCCTCTCCAACACTTGTTGTTTGTTGATTTTTTGATGATAGCCATTCTGACATGTGTGAGATGATACCGCATTGTCGTTTTGATTTGCATCTCTCGTATAATTAGTGATTTTGAGCATGTTTTCATATGTCTTTCGGCTTTCTATATGTCCTCTTTCGAAAAGTGTCTATTTAGGGCAGTGGCCCATTTTTTGATTGGGTTGTTTATCTTCTTTTTGCTAAGTTGTAAGAGTTCCCTGTAAATGTTGGAGATTAAACCCTTATCGGTGATAACATTGGCAAATATGTTCTCCCATGCAGTGGGCTTTCTTGTTGTTTTGTTGATGGTTTCCGTTGCTGTGCAAAAGCTCTTTATTTTGATGTAGTCCCATTTGTTTATTTTCTCTTTAGTTTCCAATGCCCTAGGAGCTGTATTGGTGAAGAAATTGCTTCGGCATATGTCTGAGATTTTGTTGCCTTTGGATTCTTCTAGAATTTTTATGGTTTCCTGTTGTACATTTAAGTCCTTTATCCATTTTGAGTTTATTTTTGTGTATGGTGTAAGTTGGTGGTCTAGTTTCATTTTCTTGCATATATCTGTCCAATTTTCCCAACACCATTTATTGAAGAGACTATCTTGGCTCCATTGAATGTTCTTTCCTCCTTTGTCAAATATTAATTGAGCATATTGGTTCGGGCCGATTTCTGGGTTCTCTATTCTATTCCATTGATCTATATGCCTGTTCTTGTGCCAGTACCAGGCAGTTTTGAGAACAGTGGCTTTGTAATACATCTTGATATCTGGTATTGAGATCCCACCTATTTGCCACTATAGATTGCTTTGGGTAGTATGGACATTTTTATGATGTTGATTCTACCAATCCATGAACACAGTATGTTCTTCCATCTGTTTATGTCTTCCTCTAACTCTTTTTTCTGTGACCTGTAGATTTTCGCATGTAAGTCTTTTACCTCCTTAGTCAGATATAAGTATTGCTACCCCAGCTTTTTTTTTCATTTTCATTTGCCTGAAAGATATTTTTCCATCCCTTCACTTTCAGTCTGTGTGAGTCCCTTGTCCTGAGGTGGGTCTCTTGGAGACAGCATATATGTGGGTCATGTCGTTTTATCCAAGCTCTTTTAAGAACAGTGGCTTTTGTTTTTATTAATTTTAGAGAAAAGAAGGGAGAGGAAGAGAGAGAAAGAAACACAAATGCTCAGAGAGAATCATTGATCGGCTGCCTCCTGCACGCCCCACACTGGGGATTGAACCTGCAACCTGGGCATGTTCCTTGACTGGGAATCAAACCATTACCTCCTGGTTCATAGGTTGATGCTCAACCTCTGAGCCACGCCAGCTGGGCTAGGTCTTCTTTATAATCTTTCAACCATTTGCTGTAGTTTGCAGAGTAGATTTTTAAATTTCTTTTGCTAAGTCCATTCCTAAGTATTTTATTCTTTGTTCACTATGGTAAACAAATGGCCCAAGGATTCGCACCAGGGGAGGTGGCTTTCACAGAGTTCCTGCTGACAGTAGAGTAGCCACACCAGCTCAAAGCTCTGAATATATAGAACTCACATTGCCCTGAGAGAAAGGGATTGTGATGTGCATTTTGCAAGTGAGGAAACTGAGGCTCAGAGGAAGAGAAGTATTTCATAACAAGTAAATGAGGGCTCCAGGCCTTTCTGGTCTAGAAAATGAGCAGTGTTTCCAGTGTTACTTGAACTTTGAGCCAGGGTAGGGAAGCCTTTAGGAGTAGACAGATATGGTCACGTGTGAATGTGGCAGGGAAACTCCCACTCTGAGAATGTCCCCGAGGCTGGGTGGTTTTATTTCTTTAGTTATTAAAAAATGTTTCTTGGTTAATCCTCACCCAAGGATATTTTTCCTTTGATTTTTAGAGAGAATGGAAGGGAAAGGGAAAGACAGAGAGAGAAACATTGATGTGAGAGAGACACATCGATTGGTTGCCTCCCACACGTGTCCGACCAGGGCTGGGTATCAAGCCTGCAATGGAGGTATGTGCTCTTGTCCAGATTGAACCCGAGACCTTTCAGTCCTCGGGCCCACGTTCTACCCACTGAGCCAAACCAGGTAGGGCAGCTGGGTGTTTTAACTCACCCTGTGCCTTTGAGGAGTTCCCTGAGCCTCATTTTCCTCCTAAATGGAGAGTTGCATGGCTG
>NW_005356627.1:68341-69561 GCF_000412655.1 Myotis brandtii
ATATCACTTTTCATTTCTTCCTGATTCTTTCATAGGTTGTTGATTTTCTCATCCATGCAGTGAATGAATGGTACAGCCATTACTCTAAATTCTTTTTCTGTCATGTGGCATGCTTCTATTTCACTAATTTACGTTCTTGGTGACTCCTTATTTTCCTTCCCCTGGGGATTGTGTCGTCTCCCCATTCTGACTATCTCCAGAAGGTTCAAACATCAAGTTGCGTGGGCCTTGGCCGTGTGCCATGGGAGCTTCGCCCCACCCTAGTGTCACTGAAGATCTCGACACTAAGATGTGTGGTTGTCGTGGGTTGGTGGGAACCAGGCTCACTCAGAGTAAGCGTTACCAGCACTCAGTGTGGCCTTGTGTGTGCACTTAGAATCAGGGACCTCAACTGCACCGTGCTGAAGCTGAGACCCCCCCTGGAGTGTGTTGAAAATCAGAGCCCCATATCGTGTTCCAGGAGTCAGAATTCCCCAAGAGTCCAGTATCAGAGTCTCTGTTGCTTCGCGCAGCCTCACATTGATAATCAGGGTCTCTGTGTGTGCATACAACAAGAATTGGAGTCACTGGCTCTTAGTGTGAATGCACTGGGAATCAGGAATCCCAGGCGCAGGTGATAAGAAACAGAGTCAAGTCACAGGTGCTTAGTGCTGCCTCCTCCCTACAGAATTGGGGGTCCCAGAGCCTGTGCTGCGGGGAACAAGTTCCCAATGTTTGCGCATTCCCAGGCTAAGATTCCTGTAGCAGCACTGAGGCCCGAGCAAGCCGTGGGTCTATCAGTTACTATGGCACTGCTGCCAGCCTGTGGGGAGGGGGATGGGCTCTGTAACTCACAGAAATCTGCCGCCTGGATGTCTGGCTTCTTGATGTCTTTGGGTCTGTAGCTGTGGTCGCAAGTCTCTGTCCCCAGTGGCTGCAGGGTCCTGGTTTGCGTCTGAGACCAGACTGGGTGGTGCTGAGACCAGGATCCTAGTCTCAAGCAGCTCTGTTTCTCAAGATGGCATGGTCTCTGTGCCTGCACTGGCCCCCAAGAGTGTCTGCACTGGGAGCTTGGCTCCGCCGGCTAAGACTGCCCGGTTTGGCAGCCTCTTAGAAGACCTGCAGAATCTAACTCTCCCTAGCTCATACACACACACACCACACACGTGCACACACTCCTCTATCACTCCCTTGCTGTCTCACACTCTCTCCATCCCTACCTTCCTGCCAGTCACCATCTT
>NW_005356627.1:70159-80780 GCF_000412655.1 Myotis brandtii
CTGACGTTCATCAGTCACGGGAAGGCCAGCAGCCATGGTACCGAACGTGGGAATGTTTCTCATGTGCACTGGTGCCTATGTATTTCTCCAAGTGGGCCATGTGAATGCAGGTAAAGGAGGAGAGAGGGTCTGGGACTGGGGTGGAAGAAAGTGCACCAGAAATGGGTTAAATAGTAAAATTAATAATAATCTATACTAATAAAAGGATAATATGCTAATTAGATCTGGAGACCTTCTGCGGGACCTTCCCGACATCCTTCCAGACAAAGCCATGGTGGCGGAGCTAAGGCAGAGGCAGTTAGGGGTGATCAGGCTGGAAGAGGGGGGAGGGCAGTTGAGGGCGAGCATGTCGGCAGGGAGGGGCAGTTGGGGGCAATCTGGCCAGCAGGGGGGGTCAGTTAGGGGTGAGCAAGCCAGTGGGGTTGGGAGCAGTTGGGTGCGAGCAGGCCGGGGAGAGGGGAGTTGGGGGTGAGTAGCCCGGCAGTGGGAGCAGTTGGGTACAAGCACCATCAGCAGGGAGTCAGTTGAGGGCAATCAGGCCAGCAGGACGGGAAGTTGGGGACGATCAGGTCAGCAATGGGGGGCAGTTAGGGGTGATCAGGCCGACAGGCAGAGTGGTTAGGGGCCATTAGGCATGCAGGCAGGTGAGTGGTTAGGAGCCAGTGGTCCTGGATGGCGAGTGGGATTTCCAAATGCCCTGTGGGATCGAGTTTAAACCGGCAGTCGGACACCCCCCAAGGGGTCCCAGATTGGAGAGAGTGCAGGCCAGGTTGAACAACACCCCCCGTGCCATGCACTAATTTTGTGCAGCAGGCCACTAGTATTAATAATAATCCTATTTAATAAAAGTCTAGTGACCATAATGGCAGAACGACTAGAACATCTGCTCAACCAGTCAATATGAGGTGCACTGACCACCTCTCAGTTCCTTTCTCCGGCCAGCAGGGCCCAGTCACCGATGGTGAACGGGAACCTGGGGTGGTGGCTGGGGATGCGTGTGGCACCAAGCCAAGGCCACCGCACAGCCGGTTGCCCCACACAAAGAAGGTGACCAGTGGCAGGGGTGGGGCCGGCAAGTTGGCAGGAACAGCCAACCTCTCGGTCCCTACCCTGGCTGGATTGAGAACGGGGAACTGGGGTGGGTGGTGGCAGGGGGCAGGGCTGGCTGCCAGCAGCCAGGGAAGATGGCCATGATCACAGGCTAGGCCTGGGGACTCAACCCATGCACGATTTTGTGAGCTGGCCATCTAGTAAATAATAATAATGTTCTTGAGTGTGCCTCAAGGGCCAAACACTGTGGGGGTTATTTTAATCTTCACCTGAGGATATGTTTTTATTGATGTTAGAGTGAGAGGAAGGGAAAGAGAGAGAGAGTGAGAGACAGAGAAACATTGATTGGTTGCCTTCTGTATGGGCCCCAACTGGGTACTGAACCGACTACCTATATATGTGCCCTGACTGATAATTGAACCCTTGACCCTTTGGTGCATGGGACAATGCTCCAACTAACTGACCCACATTGCCCAAGGTGGCCAAATTCTATTAAGAACTTGTTTTTTTAAAACAAGTTTCTGAAGTGTAAGCCTAGTCAGTCTTACTCAAAAGCTCATAGTATTATTAACTATCCATCCCCATAACAGCTGCCTCATTCCTAAATTTGCTTTCCAGTATTCCAGACATAAGCCCCTCCCTTCACACAAGGTTTCATATATTGTTCACAGTGAGTTATTGATGTAAATAGGGGTACATGTTTGGGATAACAGAGAAGCCATATTGTCAGGGCACATGCACCATTAATGTGGTATGGGTTGAGTCCCATTTGGCTATTTAACCCTATGTTGTCAGTATGATTGCAATAAGAAAGTGCAAGATTCTTACTTATCTGGTATGTCTTGCAGCCTTCTACTGTACTCATTTCTATTAGAATGGTCTTCAAACTGTGAAGATAATACAGTGTTGCTAACCATAGTCACTATGTTGTAGAGCAGATCCACAGGGCTTATACTTGGTGTTCTTACCACAGTACAAAATTATAATGTTTTAATGTGAAAAAAGTTAGAGGGGCAGAGCATTTGTGCCATCAAATGGACTCAGACCATCCCCATCCATCTCTCTTCTCCTCCATCCATCTCCTCTCCCCCTGTATTTTTTCCAGCTCAGTTGCAGCCTGGGACCCTCTGTCCTCTGCAATTATTTCAGAGTAGTGGCCTGGTGCACGAATTCATGCACATTGAAAGGAAATTAATTAGAAGAAATATTTTAATATTGCTATTTGCCCTTTCTGTATAATAGAAGTATCAACCAAATTCACGATCAAAAATGACAGATGGAAACACATGAGTGTGAGTGACGCCAGCAAGAGCTTTATATGTATTGCATATGGGTTGGTCAACTTAGCCTTTCATGTATATAGAATAAACTTGCTTAATTAGACCTGCTTTCTGATTTAGCTAAACTTTTTTTCCAGCCCAGTGAAGCACCCCAACTTCTCTTTTAGGTAATTGTCACCAACACAGCAGTAAATATCAACACAAAGCAGATAATTATTGTAGATCAAGCAGGGAAAACAAAGGGTGAAATATTTAACTGCAGGAGTGTTTGGCTATATTCTGGGCAGTGAGAAAACATGAAGTCATTTTGAAAGTCCACCATTTCTTACTTCTTTTCAGTCGGGTCAAGTTTCTAAGCTTTCTAAATCTCCATTTTCTGGCTAATGAAAAGGAAATAGGATTCCACTGAGTCTTCTATCCCCCTGCTCCAGGACTTCTGTGGGGATCAAATGAGATGAGGCACAGGAAAATGCTTCACAGACATTTGATTACAGTGTAAAGTGTTTCCACCTGGCTATAAAGCAAGTCGTGTTCCTGGGCTGAAGAAACTGTAAGGAGGCTAGTCATCCCTAGGGTGAGAAAGCCGGGCCTAGCTATATGACATCATTACCCGGTGCCCACAATGAGCATTTCAGGGCTGGTCTGGGCAGTGGGCTGCATGTTTGCCATGGGGTCTCGGCAGCATCAATTGCAATTTGGTGGGCTGTCCCTCCAGGGTGGTGGCGGAGCCTGTGTTCCACTTGGGGGGAGCCGAGTGTTGCTTTGTGGGCGCCAGGTACATGGTGCCATTTCTCTGTGTGTCACAGCAACTCCTGCATTGAGCGTCTTCCCCCTGGTGTTTGGTGCGTGTCACAGCAACCCGTCGAATGGAGGGAAGGACACATATATTAGCCATATATATACTAGAGGTCCAGTGCATGACATTCATGCATGAGGTGGGGAGGTCCCTCAGCCTGGCATAGACCCTCTACAATCCGGGACCCCTCAGGGGATGTCCTGCTGGTTTAGGCCCAATCTGCAACAAAAGGGGCATAAACCTGCAGTCGGACATCCCTCTCACAATCTGGGACCCCTGGCTCCTAACCACTCTCCTTCCTACCTGATCACACCTAATTACTTGCCTGCCTAATTTCTCCTAACTGCTTGCCATCACCCCTAACTGCCTCTGCTTGCCTGGCTGATCACCCCTAACCACTCTGCCTACCTGCCTGATGCCTCTAACTGCTCACCTGCCTTCCTGATCGCCTCTAAAGGCTCACCTGCCTGCCTGATCACCCCTGACCGTTCTACCTGCCTACTTGATTGCCACTAACTGCTCGCCTGCTGCCTGATTGCCCCTAGATGCCTTTGATTCAGCCTCTGCCATGGCGGCTTCTTCCGATGTACGTCCAGTATGACATCCGGAAGTTCGTTCAGGTGTCAGTCCTAATTAGCATATGATGCTTTTATTATTATAGATAAGCAATGTTGGAAAATAATAAAAACAAAAACAACAATCAAATCAAACAACCCAATGTTAGGTGGCAACCGTGATCAGCAGTCTTCAAAGGTATTTTACATGCATGGGCTAAGTCTTCCCTCTCAGTAATGGGAGGGGCAGGTGCACCCTTCCCCTCCCACTCCCCCCAAGTGTCTAGTCATTAAGGTCAAGCCACTTCTTAATGTGTCTTTAATGATTTTTTTTCTTTTTAGAGAGAGAGGGAGATGGACAGAGATAGAACATCGATGAGAGAGAAACATCAACATCAATTAGCTGCCTCCTGCACGCTGTCTGCTGGGGATAGAACCTGAAACCCAGGCATGTGCCCCGACTGGGAATGGACCCGGTGACCTCCTGGTGAATGGGTCACCACTCAACCTCTGAGCCACACCGGCCAGGCAAAGCTCTGTTCTTGCCTGTGTCTCAGAGCCACAGCTTGAGAACTGGAGGCAAGGACAGTGGAGGGCTTTTCTCAGAAGGCCCCCTCTGCTTTACAAAAAGGGCACTGGGAGAGGGTTAGTAGACCTTGGCCTTCATGGCTTGCTTTGCCCAACATGGAAAATCTTCACTACAAACAAGCTGGGGCCAAAGTGACAGAGAGCCCAGTATTCTGGGCCTGTTATCACTGGGTGGAGCCTGGAACCAATGAGTGACATCTGAGTGGAGGGAAAAGTCCCTAACCTGTCAATCACACCTCCCTGAAATTACCCTCTGAGACCTGGACCTTCGAGGTTGAGTAAGGCTGGCAGCCTTTCCCCCTGGAAGTGATGCTACCTGTAGTTCTTGACTGGGAGACAGAAGAAGGGGAATCTATCTTTTTGGCTCTGCCCACTCATAGTTACTTTCCTCATACAGAGATGGGATGGGTGGTGGGCATGGGGGGCGGCGGGCGTAGGTCAGATGGCACAGATCTACTGTTCTTACTGATACTTAGTATATGTTCTTGAATAAATGTTTCCTTATAATCCATTTACAGTAAAGTGACAAGCTTCTTTCTTGCTTCTCTGGGAACACAAGAGATTTTCTAAGTTCCTTAATTAGATAGTCCTTATGATGGCTCCGTTTAAGTTATAGTCTCAATTACTGACCCCAACATTATATAGGCCATGAGTGGTGACTTCACTAGTGACTAAAAGCTCCCACAGCCACTGTTACATCTCTCCCTGGGCTGCTCAGGCCCCAGAACACAGGTTAGGCTCCGGCTTCCAGGCCCTTTATTTCTGGCACCTGTGAATTTTTGTCTCATTCGCACCCAACTATTTACTGAAAGGCTTTTCTACAACATATGCCTTTTGAAAAGTGTCTGAGAGCCAAGTATGTGTCAGGTTCTGCACTTAGGACCGATGCCAGGACAAACAACACAGTCCAGCTTGTCTTCCCAAAGATAAGAGTCCCCCAGGGAAATGGTCAGTTGAGTTGCAAGTAGAGAGTGAAAGGCTGGAAGAACATGACCAGAGATCCTTCTACTTGAGGAGTCAGAGACTATCTCCAGAAAGAAATAACATTTTAGTGAAGTCAGGAAAGACAAACTGTCTATGGCAGACATCAGCCCTCTCTGGCCTCAGGACCCCTCCTGCCCCAGCAGCCTCCCCACACCTTTGCCATTCAATCAAGCCCACAGAAAAGACAGCTATGATGTGTGCTGATGCTTCAGGGTCTGGAGGAGGAGAGGGCTGTATGTGAAGATCCTGTGTGATCCAGCTGGTCATGCAGACCACCTCCCACCTGAAAGATGGTTCTTTCGGGAAAGGGCAACAAAGTCACACCTGGAGAGAAAGCGGTTTATTGCCAGGCGAGGGGGAACTCCAGTTGCAGGGAAAGGATGTCACCTCTGTCACTCAGAGTATGCCCTCCATGCATGCGATGTCTTGGTTTTCTGCACATCGGATTCAAAGGCTTCACTGAATCCATGGCTGTGGGTAGGGTCACTCTACAGACATGAAACACGGTCTTGATGTCAATGTGAATGAGTTCTACTGATTTCTTCCAATCAGTCCCCTGGAGTGTTTCTTTTCTCCGTTTCTCCCTGCTCTCCTCCAGCGCTACTCTAGCTCTCTCACACTCCCTCAAAAGACTGTGCATTGCACTCTCTCTTCCCCTCCTGCCTTCTCTCCCTCTACCTTCTCTTACCCCTAATCCTCCCCAATCCTTCTTTCCATGTCTTATCTGCAAACTCTGTTTCTTCTTCATTTTCTAAATCTCCTCTCTCCATTGTTTGCATTCTGTGTTTGTCTTTTACTCTTTTCATTTTTGCTCCCTTTTTTTCCTGTCCAAACCTCTGCTCCTTGCCCATCCTCCTCTCCCCTTCCTCTCCCCTCACCCCTTCAGGTCTCCTCTGTCCTCTCCACATCACCTGACTCCTTTTCTCTATCCAGACTGTCCTTCCCTACTCATCCCTGTCTTTTCTCCTCCTCCCCAGACGCTCTTACCCTGTGTTACTATTAGAAGCAGTCCCTCCAAGCTTCATCCTTGTCATAGTTTGCAGTGACTGAGCACCACTTTCTCATTAAACCCCCATCGGTTGTGCAGCTGTCATACAATTTGTTCTTATAGGTAAAGGGGAAGAAACATGGGGTACGGTCTGAAAAGCAGAACAAAAAGATTTAGAAAATTAGCTGTGGTGAGGTTATGTTAGTCTTAGCAAGAGAAAGGGGATGTGAATGGAACACCGGGGGCTGGGTGAGGAGATGATTGAGCTTCCACTTGGGAGTCAATTATGGAAATCCCCCACATGCTCCTCACGTGAGGAAAAGCTGCATGCTTACCATCCTTTGTGCAATATTTCCATTTCCCTGAATATGGTTCTTCTAGAGAACACCAACGGTAAAAAGCGTTCTGGAGAGTGCAATCAAAATATGTCTTGCCTTGGTAGGTAAACGGGAAAACACAGGCATCCCCTGAAAAATGAAGCAGGCATTGTTCTCACAGCTCTTAGGCATCATGAGCTCTGCAGTGATTCTGGCGACATTTCTGTTCAAACCAGCCCACCCCGACAAAGGGCCTGCGCATCCAGAGCCCCCTGCTAAGCACCAGGGGTGTCCAGATCCATATGGCCTGGTGCCTGTCCTGTGACAGTTTTAATATCCCGTGACATTATTTACCCAGAGACATTTATTTCTAGTGGGCATGGAGTTCCAGGAGACAGAGAAGCATACCAGACCACAAAGCAGCCTGATTTAAAATTATACTTTCTTTTAATCCTTACCCAAGGATATGTTTTTACTGATTTTTAGACACAGAAGAAGAGAGGGAGAGAGAGACAAAGATAAACATCCTTCAGTTGCCTCCCATACACGTCCTGACCGGGGATCAAACCTGCAACTTAAAAGTATGTGCCCTGACACCGAATCTAACCCACACCTTTTGCTGATCCTCCAAACGACTGAGTCACCCGGCCAGGGCTAGGATCATAATTCTTTATACCCTGCAGATTTGTTGTGTCTGGAGCTTCTGCTTCACCCAATTCAACACCAAAAATCTAAGTCCCTGTCTCATCTATGAACACAGGTGACGTCTTCTTATTATCATTAATAATATGCCTCACACCATTCAGAAGCCCAATAACAAGCCACATTCACGGTGTAACAACACTAACTTTGGCACTTGAATAGATTGAAGAGGAAAACTATGGAAACCAGAGAGGGCTTCGTGGCCAAGGCGTCTTTGGCTTGAATGAATTCTCTCAGCTGCATCACTGAATTTACTGGTGGCAAAGCTCGCCTCTCTGCAACTCATGTGCCTATTTCTGTTTGAATAACATCTGCCCCCACCCAGTGCTCCCTGTGCTTCTTGGACAGGCTCCCTGAGTAGAACACCATCCCTTGGAATGAGGCCTGATCCTGAGACTCCAGCCCCACTATCTTCCAGTGGCTTGACCATAATGACTAGACACCTAGGAGAAGGGGAGGGGAGGGTGCCCCTCCCATTACTGACAGGGCAGACTTAGCCCATGCATGTAAAATACCTTTGAAGAATGCTTATCACTCTTGCCACCTAACATTAGTTTGTTTAATTGGATTGTTGCTTTTTTTCATTATTTTCCAACATTGCTTATCTATAATAATAAAAGCGTAATATGCTAATTAGACCAAACAGCTGAATGACCTTCCGGACGTCATTCCAGATGTTCATATGGATGAAGCCACCGTGGTAGGTGCCGAGGCAAAGGCAGTTAGAAGCAACCAGGCAGGCAGGCGAACAGTCAGGGGAAATCAAGGAGGCAGGCTGAAGGATTAGGGGTGATCAGGCAGGCAGGCGAGCCGTTAGAGGCAATCAGGAAGGCAGGTGAGCAATTAGGGGCATCAGGCATGTAGGCAGAGTGGTTAAGGACGATCAGTCAGCAAAGCAGAAGCAGGTAGGGGTGATGGCGAGCAGTTGGCAAAAATCAGGCTGGCAAGTAATTAGGAGTGATCAGGCAGGCAGGAGAGTGGTTAGGGGCAAATAGGTAGGCAGGTGAGTAGTTAGGAGCCAGTGGTCCCAGATTGTGAGAGGGATGTCCAACTGCCGGTTTAGGCATGATCTGCTATAGATCGGGCCTAAACCGGCAGGACATCTCCCAAAGGGTCCCGGATTGTGTGAGGGTACAGGCCAGGCTGAGGGAACTCCCCACACCATGCATGAATGTCATGCACTAGGCCTCTAGTATATATATGGCTAATATGCTAAGTGACCTTCCCTCCATTCAACAGGTTTCTATGACACACACTAACCACCAGGGGGCAGACACTCAATGCAGGAGTTGCTGTGAGGCACAGAGAAATGGCACCATGGACCTGGAGCCCACAAAGCAACACATGTGTTTCCCTCTGTCATTATCGATCATGAAATTGGTTGACACTTCTATTATAGAGAAAGGGCAAATAGCAATATTAAAATATTTCTTCTAATTAATTTCCTTTCAATGTGCATGAATTCATGCACCAGGTCACTAGTCTGAGATAATTGGAGGACAGAGGGTCCCAGGCTGCAACTGAGCTGTAAAAAATACAGGAGTAGAGGAGATGGATAGAGGAGAAGAGATTTGGATGGGGTGATCTGAGTCTATTTGATGGCACAAAGGCAATGCCCCAAACTTTTTTCACATTAAAACATTATAATTTTGTACTGTGGTAAGAACACCAAGTGTAAGCTCCGTGGATCTGCTCTACAACATAGTGATTATAGTTAGCAATACTGTATTTTCTTCACAGTTTGAAGGCCATTCTAATAGAAACGGGTACAGTAGAAGGCTGCAAGACATACCAGATGAGTAAAAATCTTACAATTTCTCATTGCAATCATACTGACAGCTAAGGGTTAAATGGCCAAATGGGACTCAATCCGTACCACATTAATGGTGCATGTGCCCTGACAATATGGCTTCTCTGTTATCCCAAACATGTACCCCTATTTACATCAAAAACTCACTGTGAATAATATATGAAATTTTGTGTGTAGGGGCCCATGTCTGGAATACTGGAAAGGAAATTTAGGAATGAGGCAGCTGTTATGGAGATCGATAGTTAATAACACTATGAGCTTTTGATTCTGACTGACTAGGCTTACACTTCAGAGACTTGTTTAAAAAACACAAGTTCTTAACAGAATTTGGCCACCCTGGGCAATGTGGCTCAGTTGGTTGGAGCATTGTCCCATGCACCAAAGGATCAAAGGTTCAGTTCCCAGTCAGGGCACATATATAGGTAGTAGATTCAATCCACAGTTGGGACCCATACAGAAGGAAACCAATCAATGTTTCTCTCTCTCTCTCTCTCTCTCTCTCTCTCTCTCTCTCTCTCTCTCTCTAACACGAATAAAAACATATCCTCAGGTGAGGATTAAAATAAACAGTGTTTGGCCCTTGAGGCACACTCAAGAACATTATTATTATTTACTAGAGGCCCGGCACACAAAATTGTGCATGGATACAGTCCTCAGGCCTAGCCTGTGATCAGGGCCATATTCCCAGGCTGCTGGCAGCCAGCCCCGCCCTCTGCCACCACGCAGTGCAGATCCCCGTTTGCCATCCAGCAATGGGAGCCTGACAGCCAGCGGAGGGACTGAGAGGTCGGCTGTTCCTGCCCACTTGCTAGCCTCACCCCCCAAAAAACAGTTTTGGCCCTTGAGGCACACTCAAGAACATTATTATTATTTACTAGAGGCCCAGCGCACAAAATCGTGCATGGGTAGAGTCCCCAGGCCTAGCCTGTGATCAGGACCATCTTCCCAGGATGCTGGCAGCCAGCTCCGCCTCCTGCAACCACCCACCCCAGCTCCCCATTCGCCATCCAGCAATGGGAGCCTGACAGCCAGGGGAGGGACAAAGAGGTCCCTCTGTGTGTGGGGCGACTGGCCGGGCGGGGACCTTGGTCTGGCACCACCCACATCCCCTGCCTCCCACCCCAGGTCCCCGTTCACCGTCGGTGATCGGAGCCTGCTGGCCAGAGAAAGGGACTGAAAGGTGGTCAGTGCATCTCATAGTGACTGGTTGAGCAGATGTTCTAGTCGTTCTGCCATTATGGTCACTGGGCTTTTATTATATAGGATTATTATTAATACTAGTGGTTCTGTGCACAAAATTTGTGCATGGCACAGGGAGTGTCGTTCAACCCGACCTGCACTCTCTCCAATCTGGGACCCCTTGAGGGATGTCCAACTGCCGGTTTAGGCTCGATCCCACAGGGCAGTCGGACATCCTCTCTCAATCCAGGACCACTGGCTCCTAACCACTCACCTGCCTGCCTGCCTAATCACCCCTAACCTCACTGCCTGCTGGCCTGATCACCCCTAATTGCCCCCCATTGCTGACCTGATCGCCCCCAACTGCCCCCCC
>NW_005356627.1:81208-84936 GCF_000412655.1 Myotis brandtii
TTACCTGCATTCACATGGCCCACTTGGAGAAATACATAGGCACCAGTGCACATGAGAAACATTCCCACGTTCGGTACCATGGCTGCTGGCCTTCCCGTGACTGATGAACGTCAGCCTCTGTCGCCTTCTTATAAAACATGCTTCCCTCACACCACCCCCTGCAACCGGATAAGAATCAACCTCCCCAGGGCCGTGCATGTGTGTTCCTAAGCCTGAGAGCATAAAGTTCAAGATTATCTCTCAGCAGAAACCACAGAACATTGGCTCATGGCTTCATGTCCCTGAGTCTCAATAGCTTAAAATGCATCTCAAATGAGGCAAAGATGTTTGTAAAATCCCTTTGTTTTAGTGTTTCATGACCAGGCAAAGGGAGAGGGAAAGATGAAAGGGACGATCTGTTCTCACAGAGTGTTCAGCCCCATGGATATGGACAATAACTTGATAAAGGCCAAGGAAGTGGGAGGGAGGATGTAGGTAAAGAGGGGAGGGAGACACCTGCAATTATGTCAACATTAAAATTTTTTAATTAAAAAAATACTAAAATGGCCCTGCCAGCATGACTCAGTGGTTGAGCATTGACCTGTGAACCAGGAGATCACAGTTCGAATCCCAGTCAGGACATATGCCCAGGTTGCAGGCTCAATCAGTGATTCTCTCTCATCATTGATGTTTCTCTCGCTCTCCCTCTCCCTTCCTCTCTAAAATCAATAAAAATATATTTTTAAAAAAATACTAAAATGAATAAATAAAATAAGTTTAAAAAAAAAACAGAATCCATTTTATTTCCTGACTGTAGACTACATATCAGAAGCCCAACCAGCTCGCATGTCAGAGGCTCCGAAAAGTGTGAGAAGACAGCCATACAACTCTCCATTTAGGAGGAAAATGAGGCTGAGGGAACTCCTCAAAGGCACAGGGTGAGTTAAAACCACCCAGCTGCCCTACCTGGTTTGGCTCAGTGGGTAGAGCGTGGGCCCAAGGACTGAAGGGTCTCGGGTTCTATCTGGTCAAGAGCACATACCTCCATTGCAGGCTTGATACCCAGCCCTGGTCGGACATGTGTGGGAGGCAACCAATCCATGTGTCTCTCTCACATCAATGTTTCTCTCTCTGTCTTTCCCTCTCCCTTCCACTCTCTCTAAAAATCAATGGAAAAATATCCTTGGGGGAGGATTAACCAAGAAACATTTTTTAATAACTAAAGAAATAAAACCACCCAGCCTCGGGGACATTCTCAGAGTGGGAGTTTCCCTGCCACATTCACACGTGACCATATTTATCTCCTCCAAAAGGCTTCCCTACCCTGGCTCAAAGTTCAAGTAACACTGGAAACACTGCTCATTTGCTAGACCAGAAAGGCCTAGAGCCCTCATTTACTTGTTATGAAATACTTCCCTTCCTCTGAGCCTTTTCCCCACTGCAAAATGCACATCACAATCCCTTTATCTCAGGGCAATGTGAGTTCTATATATTCAGAGCTTTGAGCTGGTGTGGCGACTCTACTGTCAGCAGGTGCTCTGTGAAAGCCACCTCACCCTGGTTCGAATCCATGGGCCATTTCTTTACCACAGTGAACAAAGAATAAAATACTTAGGAATGGATTTAGCATAAGAAATTTGAAAATACACTCCGCAAACTACAGCACATGGTTGAAATATATTTAAGAAGACCTAGCCCAGCTGGTGTGGCTCAGTGGTTGAACATCAATCTATGAACCATGAGGTTATGTTTTGATTCCCGGTCAGGGCACATGCCCAGGTTGCAGGTTCGATCCCCGGTGTGGCATATGCAGCAGGCAGCTGATCAATGATTCTCTCTCAGCATTGATGTTTATCTCCCTCTCCTCTCCTTTCCTTTCTCTGAAATCAATAAAAACGTTTTAAAAAGTAAAAAAGAAAGATAAACTTAGACTTACTATATAACCCCAAAATCCCACTTGTAGATATATACTCAGGTTAGTAGGAAAAACTCCGTTTTCTCCTGTGTTTTTCCCTTGCTCTTTTGACACCAGAATTTTAAAGGTTTTCTCATACCAAACAATTCTATGACACTGGCTGGGTGTCCTTTAATTTAACTCCAGTCTGACACTAGCTACCTGGACATAGTATCAGATTCCACAGGTTAAGGGCTCAGTCCCCCAAGACTTCAGATGCCAATCACAAGCCCAGGTGGTCACCTGTGCTTCTGGCCAATAGGCTATAAATCAGAGGTTCCCATGACCCCTGGCTGGGTTTAAGTTATTTGCTAGAGCAGCTCACAGAACTTGGGGAAGCAGTTTACTTACATGTACCAGTTTATTATAAAAAGGATATGATAGCCCTAGCCAGTTTGGCTCAGTGGATAGAGCATCAGCCTACAGGCCAAAGGGTCCCAGGTAGGATTCCGGTCAAACCCACATACCTTGGTTGCAGGCTTCTCCCCAGCCTGAGCCCTAACAGGGCTCCGTCAGGAGGCAACCAATTGATGTGTTTCTCTCACATCAATGTTTCTGTCTTTCTCTCTTCCACTCTCCCTATATATCAATGGGAAAATATCCTCAGGTGAAGATTAACAACAACAAAAATAAAAAATAAATTTTAAAAAAGGATATGATAAAGGATACAGACGAACATCCAAATGGAAGACATGGGGTTTATGGGAGAAGTTGCGGGGCTTCCATTCCCTCTCCCAGTGAGACATTCTCCCAGCCCTAACATATGTTCACCACCCAGAAGCTCCCCAAACCCTGTACTTTTGGGACTTTTATGGAGGCTGCACCACATATAGGCATGATCCATCATACATTCCATTTCCAGGCCCTCTCCCCTTCCTGGAGACTGGGGTTGGGGCTGAAAATTCCAAGCCTCTAATCATGGCTTGCTCTTTCTGGTGACCATTCCTCACTCAGGAGCCCACCAAGAGTCACCGAGCAAAACAAAGCATATTCCCATCACCCAGAACATTCCCAGGTATTTAGGAGCTCTGTGCCAGGAACTGGGGAGATATGATGGGAAAATTAACAGTGGTATATCCATACAATGGAATGTTATTCCACAATTTAAAATTTTAAAAGAGCTTGGCTGGCATAGCTCAGTGGTTGAGCATCAACCTGTGAACCAGGAGGCCACAGTTCGATTCCCGGTCAGGGCAAATGCCCGGGTTGCAGGCTCAATCCCCAGTAGGGGGTATGGAGGAGGCAGCTGATCAATGAGTCTCTCTCAACATTGATGTTTCTATAGCTCTCTCCCTCTCCCTTTCTCCCTCAAATCAATAAAAATATATTATTTATAAAAATAAAAAGAATGGGAGAGGAGAAACCAAGATGGCGGCATAGGTAAACACCGGAGATCGCTGCCGCAAACAACCACTTCAAAAATACAACTAAAATACGGAACAGACATCACCCAGAACCACAGGAAGGCTGGCTGAGGAGAGATTCATCAACTAGAAGGAAAGAGAACAGCATACCGAGGCTCAGAGGAGGCACAGTGTGGAAAATACAAAGGTACGGAGGTGCGCGTGGAGTCGGCTGGTGGCTGAGGGCGCGGTTGTCGTTTTCAATCAGGAGAGAGTCTCAGACTCTGAGCTCCAGATCCGGCGAGTCTCTAGGGACTCAGACTCAAACGGGAGAAGCGGGATTGTCTAGCATCAGTTGGAACGTGAGGGCGGCTTTCACTCCGAGGATTGCAGCGGTTGCCGGGGTTCTGAGAAGCAGAGCCTCTGGGAACGGGACTGAGAGCGGCCATAAC
>NW_005356627.1:86058-89083 GCF_000412655.1 Myotis brandtii
GGGGGGGGGAGGGGGAGGGGGGGGGGTGGGGGGGGGGGGAAGAAGAACAAATGTAATCTGAACAATAAAGATTTAATTTTAAAAAAAATAAAAAATAAAAAAATAAAAATAAAAAGAATGAAATGCTCTGGCCAGTGTGGTTCAGATGGTTTGGGCATCATCCATGCACCTAAAGGTTAGTGGCTCGATTCCCAGTCAGGGCACATGCCAAAGTTGCAGGTTCAATCTCCAGTAAGGAGCATGCAGGAGGCAGCCAATGGGTGTTTCTCTCTCATATCAATGTTTCTCTCTCTCTCCCTTTATCTTCCTCTCTCTCTCTAACAAATCAATAAAATATATTTTTAAATGACATAATCATACATGCCACATGAATAAACCTTGAAGACATATGCTCAGTGAAAGAAAACATGCACCAATACAAAATGTGCTATGATTCCATTTATATAAAATGTCCAAAATAAGCAAGTCTATAAAGACGAAGTCGATCAGTGCTTGCCAAAGCCTGGAAGGTGGGAAGTGGAGAACTAATGATGGGCAGTGGCTTTCTCTTGCAGCTAATGGAGCAGTTCTAAAATTGATTGTGATGATGACTGCACAACTATGAATAAACCAAAGACCATTGAATTGTATGCCTTAAATCAATAAATTGTGTGACATGTGAAATCCCTTACTACAAAGCTGTTTGAAAAAACTGGGAGGCGGAAACATTTGCGATCTTTCTCCACAGCATATGTTGTTAATTCAGCTCAAATAAAATCTTATAAAATGTCTCCACAATAAATAAATGAATGAAAATAAAAAACTGGGAAGCCATTCCTAAAAGTGGTTTGACATTTTACAGTGGACTTGACAGAGGCCCACATGGTATCTCCTCCCCTGGCTTTATGGGGGGTCTCTCTCTGGGCCCTGCGAGGAGGGGGTCCTCCTTTTTCAGCCTAGACAGGAACCCTACAATCCAGGTCTGCTTCGTGCATTTTCTGGCTTGGACAACCTTGGGGAAAGATTTTAACTGCTCTGGCCCTGTCTTGTCATCTATAAAATGAAAACACCACTAATTTTGATCCATAGTTTTGTTACCAGATTCAAACCAGAAAACATATGTTAAGAATTAAAAGCTCCCTGGCCAGTGTGGCTCAGTTGGTTGGACCATTGTACCCATACACCGAGAGGTGGCAGGTTTGATTTCCGATCAGGGCACATACCCAGGTTGCGGGTTTAATCGATGATTGATGTTCTCACATTGATGTTTCTCTCTCTCTCTCTCTCTCTCTTTCTCTCTCTCTCTCTCTCTCTCTCTCTCTCTCTCCCTCTTCCTTTCTATCTAAAATCAAAAAACATATCCCTGGGTGAAGATAAAAAAATGTTCAAAGGACCAAATGGAAATTTTGGAGTTTAAAAGTATGATGATGAAAATTAAAAACTCAGTAGAGGGACTCAAATGCAGATCTGAACTAGCAAAAAAAAAAGTTGGCAAACTTGATAAGTGAATAAAAGTATCCAATCTGAAAAGAGAAGGAAGAAAAATGAACAGAACATCAAAGACCTATGGGACACCATCAATAGAACAACATACACATAATGGAAGTACTAGAAGGAAAAGAGGAAAGGGCAGAAGTAAGATCAATTTGGGGGGTACTGGCATCTTAACAGTTTTGTCTCCTCACCACACACATGGATATCTTGCCACTGATTTAGACCTTTATCCATTTCTTCCTACAATGTTCTGTATACATCAAACAGGTGGATTTTGTAATATGTAAATTATACTTCGATAAAGCAAGATGAAAAACAAGACTAAAGGGAAGTTTCTTGGGTACTTACACTGGGTCCATAATGCATTCAGTCAGCGGGAGAGATGGACATTGCGTTTTTTCTCTTCCAGGCATTGAAGGTTCTTAATGCTAACCACAAAGCCCTAGGCATCTCTCCTGGGGTTTATCTATTTACTTCCTGCATCACCCTCATGAATGTTCATCATTTCCTATCAAGCTAAGAGAACTGGGCACACCTCCTCCCTTGTTGTTCCAAGCCTGCCTCCTCCAGCCCCAGCTTACTCGCTCTGCTCCTGAGTGCACCCCGGGTGGGCCTGGGTGGGGTGCGATGATCTCCTCCCCTGGGCTGTGACTATATGTGATTAGATACTGCTGTCCATCTAGTCTGTGCATTGGTGGGTGCTGTGCATAGGGTCATCTCATACTACTTAAGGTGGGGTGTCCCTCCCTCACCAATGGTGTGACCAGGAGGTGATCAGAATAACATGGCTACTTCCTTCACAATCCTACCAGGACTATGGAAAGAGTGGGGTCAGTCCTTGCCAGGTAGGTCGCTCAGTAGGTAGAGCATCTTCCCCCTACCCCAAGGGCACATACAAGACTCAACCAATGAATCCATAAATAAGTGGAACCACAGATCCACACACCTCTCGCTCTCTCCCCCTCTCTCTCTCCCTCTCTCTTGATCAATAAATAACATTTTATTTTAAAAAAATAGTGGGTTGTTTCACTTAGCATAATGCTCTCCAGTTCCATCCATGCTGTTGCAAATGGCAAGAATTCCTTCTTTTTACTGCAGTGTAGTATTCCATTGTGTAGATGTACCACTGTTTTTTAATCCACTCATCTGCTGATAGGCACTTATGCTGTTTCCAAATTTTAGCTATGGTGAATTGTGCTGCAATGAACATAGTGGTGGATATATCCTTTCTGATCAGTCTTTCTAGCTTCTTTGGATATATTCCTAGAAGTGGGATCACTGGGTCAAATGGGAGTTCCATTTTTAGTCTTTTGAGGAAATTCCATACTGTTCTCCACAGTGGCTGCACCAGTCTGCATTCCCACGACCAGTGCAAAAGGGTTCCTTTTTCATCACATCCTCTCCAACACTTGTTCTTTGTTGATTTTTTTATGATAGCCATTCTGACATGTGTGAGATGATACCGCATTGTCGTTTTGATTTGCATCTCTCATATAATTAGTGATTTTGAGCATGTTTTCATATGTCTTTCAGCTTTCTATATGTCCTCTTT
>NW_005356627.1:90653-92528 GCF_000412655.1 Myotis brandtii
TTGGGACTCTCTGTACTTGTGTAACTTTTTTCTTCCCCATATCTGGGAAGTTTTCTATCATTATTTCTTCAAATAGATTTTCTAATCCTTGCTGCTCCTCTTGTCCTTCTGGCAACCTTATTATGCGTATGTTGCTTCGTTTCATGTTGTCCCAAAGCTCCCTTAGGCTCTCCTCCTGCTTTTTAATTTTTTTCTGCAGTTGCTGTTCAGATTGAGCTTGTTTCTCTACCTTATCTTCTAACTCACGAATTCAGTCCTCTGCATCTTCTAGTCTACTGTTGAAACCTTTCATGGTATTTTTGATTGTAGCCATATCACTTTTCATTTCTTCCTGATTCTTTCATAGGTTGTTGATTTTCTCATCCATGCAGTGAATGAATTGTACAGCCATTACTCTAAATTCTTTTTCTGTCATGTGGCATGCTTCAATTTCACAAATTTACGTTCTTGGTGACTCCTTATTTTCCTTCCCCTGAGGATTGTGTCATCTCCCCATTCTGACTATCTCCAGAAGGTTCAAACGTCAAGTTTCGTGGGCCTGGGCCATGTGCCTTCGGAGCTTTGCCCCACCCTAGTGTCACTGAAGATCTCGACACTAAGATGTGTGGTTGTCGTGGGTTGGTGGGAACCAGGCTCACTCAGAGTCAGCGTTACCAGCGCTCAGTGTGGCCTTGTGTGCGCACTTAGAATCAGGGACCTCACCTGCACCGTGCTGAAACAGAGACGCCCCCTGGAGTGTGTTGAAAATCAGAGCCCCATATCATGTTCCAGGAGTCTGAGTTCCCCAAGAATCCAGTATCAGAGACTCTGTTGCTTCACGAGCCTCGCATTGAGAATCGGGGTCTCTGTGTGCGCATACACCAAGAATTGGAGTCACTGGCTCTTAGTGTGAATCAGGGATCCCAGGCACAGGTGATAAGAAAAAGAGTCAAGTCACAGGTGCTTAGTGCTGCCTCCTCCCCACAGAATTGGGGGTCCCAGAGCCTGTGCTGTGGGGAACAAGTTCCCAATGTTTGCGCATTCCCAGGCTAAGATTCCTGTAGCAGCACTGAGGCCCGAGCAAGCCGTGGGTCTATCAGTTACTATGGCACTGCTGCCAGCCTGTGGGGAGGGGGATGGGCTCTGTAACTCACAGAAATCTGCCGCCTGGGTGTCTGGCTTCTTGATGTCTTTGGGTCTGTAGCTGTGGTCGCAAGTCTCTGTCCCCAGTGGCTGCAGGGTCCTGGTTTGCGTCTGAGACCAGACTGGGTGGTGCTGAGACCAGGATCCTAGTCTCAAGCAGCTCTGTTTCTCAAGATGGCATGGTCTCTGTGCCCATGCTGGCCGCCCAGGAGTGTTCGCTCAGGGAGAGGGATTCCGCCGTCTAAGACTGCCCGGTTTAGCAGCCCCTTAGAAAACCTGCAGAATCTAACTGTCCCTAGCTCATACACACACACACCACACACGTGCACACACTCCTCTATCACTCCCTTGCTGTCTCACACTCTCTCCATCCCTACCTTCCTGCCAGTCACCATCTTTGAATCTTTAGTATTTTTTTAATTAAAATTTTCTAAATGTTGACATTATTGCAGGAGTCCCCCTCCCTTCTTTGCCCACCTCCACCCTCCCACTTCCTTGGCCTTTACCAAGTTCTTGTCCATATCCATGGGGTTGAACACCCTGTGAGAGCAGTTGGTCCTTTTCATCTTTCCCTCTCCCTTTTGCCTGGTCATGAAACACTAAAACAAAGGGATTTTACAAACATCCTTGCCTCATTTTAAATGCATTTTAAGCTATTGAGACTCAGGAACATGAAGCCATGAGCCAATGTCCTGTGGTTTCAGCTGAGAGATAATCTTGAATTTTATGCTCTCAGGCTTAGGAACACACATG
>NW_005356627.1:94066-97336 GCF_000412655.1 Myotis brandtii
AGCAATGGGGGTGGGGGGGTAGTTAGGGGTGATCAGGCCGACATGCAAAGTGGTTAGCAGTGATTAGGCATGCAGGCAGGTGAGTGGTTAGGAGCCAGTGGTCCTGGATTGCGAGTGGGATTTCCAAATGCCCTGTGGAATCGAGTTTAAACCGGCAGTCGGACACCCCCAAGGGGTCCCAGATTGGAAAGAGTGCAGGCCAGGTTGTACCTCACCCCCCGTGCCATGCATGGATTTTGTGCATCGGGCCACTAGTATTAATAATAATCCTATTTAATAAAAGTCCAGTGAGCATAATGGCAGAACAACCAGAACATCTGCTCAATCAGTCACTATGAGGAGCACTGACCACCTCTCAGTCCCTTTCTCAGGCCAGCAGGCTCTGGTCACCAATGGTGAACGGGGACCTGGGGTGGGTGGCGGGGGATGCGGGGGGCACCAAGCCAAGGTCGCCACCCTGCCGGTCGCCCCACACAAAGAAGGTGACGAGTGGCAGAGGTGGGGCCGGCAAGTGGGCAGGAACAGCCGACCTCTCGGTCCCTCCGCTGGCTGGATGGAGAACGGGGAACTGGTGTGGGTGGTGGCAGGGGGCAAGGCTGGCTGCCAGCAGCCAGGGAAGATGGCCATGATCACAGGCTAGGCCTGTGGACTCTACCCATGCACGATTTCGTGAACCGGGCATCTAGTAAATAATAATAATGTTCTTGAGTGTGCCTCAAGGGCCAAACACTGTTATTTTTTTTTTAATCCTCACCTGAGGATATGTTTTTATTGATGTTAGAGAGAGAGGAAGGGAAAGAGAGAGAGAGTGAGAGACAGAGAAACATTGATTGGTTGCCTTCTGTATGGGCCCCAACTGGGGACTGAACCGACTGGGGAATGCTCCAACTTACTGAACCACATTGCCCAGGGTGGCCAAATTCTAGTAAGGACTTGTTTTATCTAAAACAAGTTTCTGAAGTGTAAGCCTAGTCAGTCTTACTCAAAAGCTCGTAGTATTACTAACTATCGATCCCTATAACAGCTGCCTCATTCCTAAATTTGCTTTCCAGTATTCCAGACATAAGCCCCTCCCTTCACACAAGGTTTCATATATTGTTCACAGTGAGTTATTGATGTAAATAGGGGTACATATTTGGGATAACAGAGAAGCCATATTGTCAGGGCACATGCACCATTAATGTGGTATGGGTTGAGTCCCATTTGGCTATTTAACCCTATGTTGTCAGTATGATTGCAATAAGAAAGTGCAAGATTCTTACTTATCTGGTATGTCTTGCAGCCTTCTACTGTACTCATTTCTATTAGAATGGTCTTCAAACTGTGAAGATAATACAGTGTTGCTAACCATAGTCACTATGTTGTAGAGCAGATCCACAGGGCTTATACTTGGTGTTCTTACCACAGTACAAAATTATAATGTTTTAATGTGAAAAAAGTTAGAGGGGCAGAGCATTTGTGCCATCAAATGGACTCAGACCATCCCCATCCATCTCTCTTCTCCTCCATCCATCTCCTCTCCCCCTGTATTTTTTCCAGCTCAGTTGCAGCCTGGGACCCTCTGTCCTCTGCAATTATTTCAGAGTAGTGGCCTGGTGCACGAATTCATGCACATTGAAAGGAAATTAATTAGCAATTAATTTTGCTATTTGCCCTTTCTGTATAATAGAAGTATCAACCAAATTCACGATCAAAAATGACAGATGGAAACACATGAGTGTGAGTGACGCCAGCAAGAGCTTTATATGTATTGCATATGCGTTGGTCAACTTAGCCTTTCATGTATATAGAATAAACTTGCTTAATTAGACCTGCTTTCTGATTTAGCTAAACTTTTTATCCAGCCCAGTGAAGCACTCCAACTTCTCTTTTAGGTAATTGTCACCAACACAGCAGTAAATATCAACACAATGCAGGAGTGTTTGACATTATTCTGCGCAGTGAGAAAACATGAAGTCATTTTCAAAGTCCGCCATTTCTTACTTCTTTTCAGTTGGGTCAAGTTTCTAAGCTTTCTAAATCTCCATTTTCTGGCTAATGAAAAGAAAATAGGATTCCACCGAGTCTCCTATCTAGATACTCCCGGACATCTGTGGGGATCAAATGAGATGAGGCACGGGAAAGCACTTCACAGTCTGGGCTGTGGGCTGCATTTTGTGCCATGGTGTCTCGGCAGCATCAGCTGCAATTTGGTGGGCTGTCCTCCAGGGTGGTGGCGGGGCCTGTGTTCCACTTGGGGGAAGCCAAGTGTTGCTTTGTGGGCTCCAGGTCCATGGTGCCCTATCTCTCTGTGCGTCACAGCAACTCCTGCATTGAGCATCTGCCCCCTGGTGGTTAGTGCTTGTCACAGCAACCTGTTGAATGGAGGAAGGTCACTTAGCATATTAGCCATATATATATATTAGAGGCCCAGTGCATGACATTCATGCACGGGGTGGGGAGTTCCCTCAGCCTGGTCTGTATCCTCTCACAATCCGGGACCCCACGGGGGATGTCCTGCCAGTTTAGGCATGATCTGTAGCAGATCGGGCCTAAACGGGCAGTCGGACATCCCTCTCACAATCTGGGACCACTGGCTCCTAACCACTCACCTGACTGCCTGCCTGATTGCCCCTAACCACTCTTCTTCCTGCCTGATTGCCAGCCTGATTTTTGTCAACTGCTCGCCATCACCCCTAAATTCCTCTCGCAAACTGGAACCCCTGGCTCCTAACTGCTCACCTGCCTGCCTGCCTGATTGCCCCTAACAACTCTCCTGCCTGCCTGATCACACCTAATTACTTGCCTGCCTAATTTCTCCTAACTGCTTGCCATCACCCCTAACTGCCTCTGCTTGCCTGACTGATCACCCCTAACCAGTCTGCCTAACTGCCTGATGCCCCTAACTGCTCACCTGCCTTCCTGATCGCCTCTAAAGGCTCGCCTGCCTGCCTGATCACCCCTGACCGTTCTACCTGCCTACTTGATTGCCACTAACTACTCGTCTGCCTGCCTGATTGCCCCTACATGCCTTTGACTCAGCCCCTGCCATGGCGGCTTCTTCCGTTGTACATCCAGTATGACATCCAGAAGTTCGTTCAGGTGTCCGTCCTAATTAGCATATGATGCTTTTATTATTATAGATAAGCAATGTTGGAAAATAATGAAAACAAAAACAACAATCAAATCAAAAAAACTAATGTTAGGTGGCAACCGTGATCAGCAGTCTTCAAAGGTATTTTACATGCATGGGCTAAGTCTCCCCTCTCAGTAATGGGAGGGGCAGGTGCA
>NW_005356627.1:97350-102891 GCF_000412655.1 Myotis brandtii
AGAGAGAGGAAGGGAGAAGGAGAGAGATAGAACATCGATGAGAGAGAAACATCTGCAAGCCCTCTGCTGGGGATAGAACCTGAAACCCAGGCATGTGCCCTGACTGGGATTGGACCGGGTGACCTCCTGGCACATGGGTTACCACTCAATCTCTGAGACACACCAACCAGGCAAAGCTCTGTTCTTATCTGTGTCTCTGAGCCACAGCTTGAGAACTGGAGGCAAGGACAGTGGAGGGCTTTTCTCAGAAGGCCACCTCTGCTTTAAACACAGGGCGCTGGGAAGGGGTTAGTAAACCTTGGCCTTCATGGCTTGCTTTGCCCAACATGGAAAATCTTCACTACAAACAAGCTGGAGCCAAAGTGACAGAGAGCCCAGTATTCTGAGCCTGTTATCGCTGGGTGGAGCCTGGAACCAATGAGTGACATCTGGGTGGAGGGAAAAGTCCCTAACCTGTCAAGCACACCGCCCTGAAATTACCCTCTGACACCTGGACCTGTGGGGTTGAGTAAGGCTGCAGCCTTTCCCCCTGGAAGTGATGCTACCTGTACTCCTTGATTGGGAGACTGAAGAAGGGGAACCTATCTTTTTGGCTCTGCCCACTCATAGTTACTTTCCTCATACAGAGCTGGGGTGGGTGGTGGGCATGGGGACAGCGGGCGTAGGTCAGATGGCACAGATCTGCTGTTCTTACTGATACTTAGTATATGTTCTTGAATAAATGTTTCCTTATAATCCATTTACAGTAAAGTGACAAGCTTCTTTCTTGCTTCTCTGGGAACACAAGAGATTTTCTAAGTTCCTTAATTAGATAGTCCTTATGATGACTCCGTTTAAGTTATAGTCTCAATTACTGACCCCAACATTATATAGGCCATGAGTGGTGACCTCACTAGTGACTAAAAGCTCCCACGGCCACTGTTACATCTCTCCCTGGGCTGCTCAGGCCCCAGAACACTGGTTACGCTCTGGCTTCCAGGCCCTTTATTTTTGGCACCAGTGAATTTGTGTCTCATTCACACCCAACTATTTACTGAAAGAATTTTTCTACAATATATGCCTTTTGAAAAGTGTCTGAGAGCCAAGTATGTTTCAGGTTCTGCACTTAGGACCGATGCCAAGACAAATAACACAGTCCAGCTTGTCTTCCCAAAGATTAGAGTCCCCCAGGGAGATGGGCAGTTGAGTTGCAAGTAGAGAGTGAAAGGCTGGGAGAACATGACCAGAGATCCTTCTACTTGAGGGGTCAGAGAATATCTCCAGAAAGAAATAACATTTTAGTGAAGTCAGAAAAGACAAACTGTCTATGGCAGGCACCAGCCCTCTCTGGCCTCAGGGCCCCTCCTGCCCCAGCGGCCTCCCCACACCTTTGCCATTCAATCAAGCCCACAGAAAAGACAGCTATGATGTGTGCTGATGCTTCAGGGTCTGGAGGAGGAGAGGGCCGAATGTGAAGATCCTGTGTGATCCAGCTAGTCATGCAGACCGCCTCCAACCTGAAAGATGATTTCTTTCGGGAAAGGGCAACAAAGTCACACTTGCAGAGAAAGCGGTTTATTGCCAGGGGAGGGGGACTCAAGTTGCAGGGAAAGGATGACACCTCTGTCACTCAGAGTATGCCCTCCATGCTTGCGATGTCTTGGTTTTCTGTGCTTTGGGTTCAAAGGCTTGACTGTATCCATTGCTGTGGGTAGGGTCACTCTAGGGACATGAAACACGGTCTTGATGTCAATGTGAATGAGTTCTATTGATTACTTCCAATCATTCCCTGGAGTGTTTCTTTTCTCTGTTTCTCCCTGCTCTCCCCCAGCACTACTCCAGCTCTCTCACACTCCCTCAAAAGACTGTGCATTGTACTCTCTCTTCCTCTCCTGCCTTCTCTCCCTCTACCTTCTCTTACCCCTAATCCTCCCCAATCCTTCCTTCCATGTCTTATCTGCAAACTCTGTTTCTTCTTCCTTTTCTAACTCTCCTCTCTCCATTGTTTGCATTCTGTCTTTGTCTTTTATTCTTTTTAATTTTGCTCCCTTTTTCTTTCCTGTCAAAACATCTGCTCCTTGCCCTTCCTCCTGTCCCCTTCCTCCTCCTCCCACACCTCCAAGTCTCCTCCAGCTCTCCACATAAGCTGACTCCATCTCTCTAACCAACTCTGTCCTTCCCTACTCATCCCTGTCTTTTCTCCTCCTCCCCAGACGCTCTTACCCTGTGTTACTACTAGTAGCAGTACTTCCAAGCTCCATCCTTGTCGTAGTTTTCAGTGACTGAGCACCATGCCTTTTTAATGAAACTCCCATCGGTTGTGCAGGTCTCATACAATTTGTTCTTATAGTTAAAGGGGAAGAAACATGGGGGGGCAAAGTAAAAGCAGAAAAAAGGGGTGTGAAAATTAGCTGTGATGAGGTTATGTTAGTCTTAGCAAGAGAAAGGGGATGTGAATGGAACACCGGGGGATGGGTGAGGAGATGATTGAGCTTCCGCCTGGGAGTCAATTATGGAAATCCCCCACATGCTCCTCACATGAGGAAAAGCCGCATGCTTACCATCCTTTGTGCAATATTTCCATTTCCCTGAATATGGTTCTTCTAGAGAGCACCAATTGTGTAGAGAGTCCTTGCGAGTGCAATCATAATAAGTCTTGCCTTCATAGGTAAACGGGAAAACACAGGCATCCCCTGAAAAATGAAGCAGGCATTGTTCTCCTCACAGCTTTTAAGCATCATGAGCTCTTCAGTGATTTTGGCTATGTTTCTCTTCAAGCCAGCCCATCCCGACAAAGGGCCTGCGCATCCAGAGCCCTCTGCTAAGCACCAGGGGTGTCCAGATCCATATGGCCTGGTGCCTGTCCTGTGACAGTTGTAATGTCCCGTGACTTTATTTACCCAGAGACATTTATTTCTTATGGGCATTGGAGTTCCAGGAGACAGAGAAGCATGCCAGACCACAAAGCAGCCTGATTTGGGATTATACATTCTTTTAATCCTTACCCGAGGATATGTTTTTACTGATTTTTAGACACAGAAGAAGGGAGGAAGGGAGAGACAGAGAGAAACATCCCTCAGTTGCCTCCCCTACACGTCCTGACAGGGGATCAAACCTGGAACCTATAAGTATGTGCCCTGACACCGAATCGAACCTACCTTTTTCTGATCCTCCAACCGGCGGAGACACCGGGCCAGGGCTAGGATTATTCTTTATAGGCTGCTGATTTTTTATGTCTGGAGTTCCTGCTTTACCCGATTTAGCACCAGCATTTGAAGTCTTTGTCACATCTATGAACACAGGTAATGTCTTCTTATTATCATTAATAATCTGCCTCACACCATTCAGAAGATCAATAACAAGCCACATTCACAGGGTAACAAAATGAGTTTCAGCGTGCACTGACTTTGGCACTTGAATAGATTGAAGAGGAAAACTATGGAAACCAGAGAGGGCTTCGTGGCCAAGGCGTCTTTGGCTTGAATGAATTCTCTCAGCTGCATCACTGAATTTACTGGTGGCAAAGCTCGCCTCTCTGCAACTCATGTGCCTATTTCTGTTTGAATAACCTCTGCCCCACCCAGTCCTGCCTGTGCTTCTTGGACAGGCTCCCTGTGTAGAACTCCATCCCTTGGAACGAGGCCTGATCCTGAGACTCCAGCCCCACTATCTACCAGTGGCTTGACCTTAATGACTAGACACGTGGGCGGAGGGGGAGGAGAGGGGTGCACCTGCCCCTCCCATAACTGAAAGGGCAAACTTAGCCCATGCATGTAAAATACCTTTGAAGACTGCTGATCAACGTTGCCACCTAACATTAGTTTGTTTGATTTGATTGTTGTTTTGTTTTCATTATTTTCCAACATTGCTTATCTATAATAATAAAAGTGTAATATGCTAATTAGACTGGACAGCTGAACGAACTTCCAGATGTCATTCCGGACATCCATCTGGACGAAGCCACCATGGCAAGGGCCAAGGCAAAGGCAGTTAGGGGCAATCAGGTAGACAGGCGAGCAGTTAGAGGCAATTAAGCAGGCAAGCAGAGGGGTTAGGGGCAATCAGGCAGGCATGCAGAAAGGTTAGGGGCGAAAAGGCAAGCAGGCAGAAGGGGTAGGGGATATCAGGCAGGCAGGTGGACCTTTAGGGGCGATCAGGAAGGCAGGTGAGCAGTTAGGGGCATCAGTCAGGTACACAGAGTGGTTAGGGGTGATCAGTAAGGCAAGCAGAGGCAGTTAGGGGTGATGGTGAGGAGTTAGGAGAAATCAGGCAGGAAAGTAATTAGGTGCGATCAGGCAGGCAGGAGAGTTGTTAAGGGCAATCAGGCAGGCAGGCAGGTGAGCGGTTAGGAGCCAGTGGTCCCAGATTGCAAGAGGGATGTCCAACTGCGGGTTTATGCCCCTTCTGCTGCAGATCGGGCCTAAACTAGCAGGACATCTCCCAAGGGATCCCGGATTTTGAGAGGGTGCAGGCCGGGCTGAAGGACCTCCCCACCCCGTGCATGAATGTCATGCACTGGGCCTCTAGTATATATATGGCTAATATATGTGTCCTTCCCTCCATTCGACGGGTTGCTATGACACGCACCAAACACCAGGGCACAGACGCTCAATGCAGGAGTTGCTGTGGTGCACAGAGAAATGACACCATGGACCTGGCACCCACAAAGCAACACTCGGCTTCCCCCAAGGGGAACACAGGCCCCGCCACCACCCCGGAAGGACAGCCCAGCAAATTGCACCTGATGCTGCTGAGACCCATGGCAATTATGCAGCCCACAGCCAAGACCAGTCCTGAAATGGTCGCTGTGGGCACCTGGTAACGACGTCACATAGCAAGGCCTGGCTTTCTCACCCTATCGATGACTAGCCTCCTTGCATTTTCTTCAGCCCAAGAACATGACTTGCTTTATAGCCAAGTGGAAACACTTTACACTGTAATCAAATGTCTGTGAAGTGTTTTCCTATGCCTCATCTCTTTTGACCCACACTAAAGTCCGGGAGTAGGTAGATAGGAGACTATTTTCTTTTCAATAGCCGGAAAATGGAGATTTAAAAAGCTTAGAAACATGCCTTAACCGGTTTAGCTCAGTGGATAGAGCGTCGGCCTTCGGACTCAAGGGTCCCATGTTCGATTCCAGTCAAGGGCATGTACCTTGGTTGTAGGCACATACCCAGTGGGGAGTGTGCGGGAGGCAGCTGATTGATGTTTCTAACTCTCTATCCCTCTCCCTTCCTCTCTGTAAAAAATCAATAAAATATATATTTTAAAAATTAAAATTAAAATTAAAAAAAAGCTTAGAAACTTGACCCAACTGAAAAGAAATAAGAAATGGTAGACTTTGAAAATGACTTCATGTTTTCTCACTGCGCAGAATATAGTCAAACACTCCTGCAGTTAAATATTTCACCCTTTGTTTTCCTGTGTGATCTACAATAATAATCTGCTTCGTGTTGATATTTACTGCTGTGTTGGTGACAATTACCTAAAAGAGAAGTTAGGGTGCTTCACTGGGCTGGAAAAAAAAGTTTAGCTAAATCAGAAAGCAGGTCTAATTAAGCA
>NW_005356627.1:103081-104760 GCF_000412655.1 Myotis brandtii
AGAGGAGATGGATGGAAGAGAAGAGAGATGGATGGGGATGGTCTGAGTCCATTTGATGGCACAAATGCTCTGCCCCTCTAACTTTTTTCACATTAAAACATTATAATTTTATACTGTGGTAAGAACACCAAGTGTAAGCTCCATTGATCTGCTCTACAACATAGCGATTTAGTTAACAACACTTTATTTTCTTCACATTTTGAAGGCCATTCTAATAGAAACGGGTACAGGAGAAGGCCGCAAGACATCCCAGATGAGTAAGAATCTTACACTTTCTGATTGCAATCATACTGACAGCTAAGGGTTAAATGGCCAAATGGGACTCAATCTGTACCACATTAATGGTGCATGTGCCCTGACAATATGGCTTCTCTGTTATCCCAAACATGTACCCCTATTTACATCAAAAACTCACTGTGGACAATATATGGGACCTTGTGTGTAGGTCTGGAATACTGGAAAGCAAATTTAGGAATGAGACAGCTGTTGTGGGGATTGAGAGTTAATAATACTATGAGCTTTTGAGTAAGACTGACTAGGCTTACACTTCAGAGACTTGTTTAAGAAAAAACAAGTCCTTACTAGAATTTGGCCACCCTGGGCAATGTGGCTCAGTTAGTTGGAGCATTGTCCCATGCACCAAACGGTCAAGGGTTCAATTCCCAGTCAGGGCACATATATAGATAGTGGGTTCAGTCCCAGTTGGGGCCCATACAGAAGGCAACCAATCAATGTCTCTCTCTCTCTCTCTCTCTCTCTCTCTCTCTCTCTCTCTCTTTCTCTCTTTAACATCAATAAAAACATATCCTCAGATGAGGATTAAAAAAAACAAAACAGTGTTTGGACCTTGAGGCACACTCAAGAACATTATTATTTACTAGAGGCCCAGCTCATGAAATCGTGCATGGGTAGAGTCCTCAGGCCTAGCCTGTGATCAGGGCCATCTTCTCCGGCTGCTGGCAGCCAGCCCCGTCCCCTACCACCACCCACCCCATTTCCCCGTTCTCCATCTAGCAATGGGAGCCTGACAGCCAGGGAAGGGACCAAGAGGTCGGCCGTTCCCGCCCACTTGCCGGCCCCACCCCTGCCATCTGTCACCCTTTGTGTGGGGGGCGACTGGCCAGGTGGGGACCTTGGCCTGGCGCCACACGCATCCCCGCCACCCACCCCAGGTCCCCATTCACCATCGGTGCCTGCATACCTGAAAAAGGGACTGAGAGATGGTCAGTGCACCTCATAGTGACTGGTTGGGCAGTCGTTCTGGTCATTTTGCCATTATGGTCACTGGGCTTTTATTATATAGGATTATTATTAATACTAGTGGCCTGGTGCACAAAATTCGAGCACGGGAGGGGGGGTGTTGTTCAATCTGGCCTGCACTCTCTCCAATCTGGGACCCCTTGGGGGATGTCCGACTGCCGGTTTAGGCTCGATCCCACTGGGCAGTCAGACATTTCTCTCACAATTCAGGACCACTGGCTCTTAACCACTCACCTGCCTGCATGCCTAGTCACCCCTAACCATTCTGCTTGCCAGCCTTATCACCCCTAACTGCCTCCCATTGCTGACCTGATCGCCCCCAACTGACCCCCTGCTGACGGTGCTTGCACCCTACTGCCCCCCAACGCCGGCCTTCTCGCCCCCAACTTTCCTCCCCCTGGCCTGCTCGCACCCAACTG
>NW_005356627.1:106192-106740 GCF_000412655.1 Myotis brandtii
GAGAGCATGTGATATTTATCTTTCTCTGACTGACTTATTTCACTTAGCATAATGCTCTCCAGCTCCATCCATGCTGTTGCAAATGGTAGGAGTTCCTTCCTTTTTACAGCAGCATAGTATTCCATTGTGTAGATGTGCCAAAGTTTTTTAATCCATTCATCTGCTGATGGGCACTTAGGCTGATCCCAAATCTTAGCTATTGTAAATTGTGCTGCTATGAACATGGGGGTGCATATATCCTTTCTGATTGGTGTTTCTGTTTTCTTGGGATATATTCCTAGAAGTGGAGTCACTGGGTCAAATGGAAGTTTCATTTGTAGTTATTTAAGGCAACTCCATACTGTTCTCCACAGTGGCTGAACCAGTCTGCATTCCCACCAGCAGTGAACAAGGGTTCCTTTTTCTCCGCATCCTCACCAGCATTTGTCACTTGTTGATTTGTTGGTGATAGCCATTCTGAAAGGTGTGAGGTGGTACCTCATTGTTGTTTTGATTTGCATCTCTCAGATGATTAGTGACTTTGAGCATGTTTTCATATGTCTCTCAGC
>NW_005356627.1:106763-107492 GCF_000412655.1 Myotis brandtii
GTCTATTTAGGTCCGTTGCCCATTTTTTGATTGGGCTGTTTATCTTCCTTTTGTTAAGTTGCATGAGTTCCCTGTAAATGTTGGAGATTAAACCTTTATCAGAGATATCATTGGCAAATATGTTCTCCCATTCAGTGGGGTTTTTTTGTTGTTTTGTTGAGCAGAAGCTGTACAGAAGCTTTTTATTTTTATATAGTCCCATTTGTTTATTTTCTCTTTAGTTTCCATTGCCCTAGAAACTATGTCAGTAAAGAAATTCCTTCAGCATATGATATTTTGCTACCTGTGGATTCCTCTAATATTTTTATGGTTTCCCGTCTTACGTTTAAGTCCTTTATCCATTTTGAGTTTATTTTTGTGTGTGGTGTATGTTGGTGGTCTAGTTTCATTTTTTTTTTTTTGCATGTGTCTGACCAATTTTCCCAACACCATTTATTGAAGAGACTGTCTTGACTCCATTGTATGTTCTTGTCTCCTTTGTCAAATATTAATTGAGCATAGTGGTTTGGGCCAATTTCTGGGTTCTCTATTCTATTGCATTGGTCTATATGTCTGTTCTTGTGCCAGTACCAGGCAGTTTTGAGAACAGTGGCTTTGTAATACAGCTTGATATCTGGTATTGAGATCCCTCCTACTTTGTTCTTCTTTCTCAGGATCACAGCAGCTATTCGGGGTTTGTTTTTGGTGGTTTTTTTTTTTTTATTCCAGATGAATTTTTGGAGAGTTCTT
>NW_005356627.1:109458-116534 GCF_000412655.1 Myotis brandtii
TTGGAGTGAAATGTTCTGAAGATGTCAATTAAGTCCATCTGATCTAGTGAGTCATTTAGGATTGCTGTTTCTTTGCTGATATTTTGTTTAGAGAATTTATCCAGTGGTATCAGTGGGGTATTAGAGTCCCCTACTATGACTGTATTGATATGGATCTCTCCCTTGATATCTTCCAGAAGTTGTTTTATGCATTTGGGTGCTACTGTGTTGGGTGCATATATGTTTATCAGAGTTATAGCTTCTTGTTGAATTGCTCCCTTTAGTATTATGTAGTGGCCTTCCTTATCTCTTGTTATGGACTTTACTTTGAGGTCTATTTTGTCAGATATAAGTATCGCAACCCTGGCTTTTTTCTCATTTCCATTTGCCTGAAAAAAATTTTTCCATCCCTTCACTCTCAGTCTGTGTGAACCCTTTGTTCTGAGGTGGATCTCTTGCAGACAGCAAATATATGGGTCATGTTTTTTATCCATTCAGCTACCCTGTCTTTTGATTGGAGCATTTAATCCATTTACATTTAATGTTATTATTGAAAAGTACTTGTTTGTGGTCATTTTTATTCTTAATGTTTGTGTTTCTTCTTGTCTTTCTGTTTCTTCTTTTTACAGTAGTCCCTTTAGCATTTCTTGCATTGCTGGTTTGGTGGTAATAAACTCTCTTAGCCCTTTTTTGTCTGTGAAGCTCCTGATTCCTCCTTCAATTTTTAATGATAGCCTTGCTGGGTATAGTATTCTTTGATTCATTCCCTTGCTTTGCATCACTTTTTATATTTCATTCCATTCCCTTCTTGCCTGGTGTGTTTCTGTTGAGATGTCAGCTGATATTCTAATAGGAGATCCCTTGTAGGTAACTTTCTGTCTTTCTCTGGTAGCCTTTAAGATTCTTACTTTGTCGTTGGTGTTTGCTAATTTAATTATGATGTGTCTTGGTGTTGGTCTTTTGGGGTTCATCTTGTTTGGCACTCTATGTGCTTCTTGGACTTGTGTAGTGTTTTTCTTGCCAGTATCAGGGAAGTTTTCTGTCATTATTTCTTCAAACAGGTTTTCTATTCCTTGCTTCTCCTCCTCTCCTGGTACCACTATTAAGCGAATGTTGTTTTGTTTTGCATTGTCCCAAGGCTCCCTTAGGCTCTCCTCTTGCTTTTTAAGTTTTTTTTCAGTTGCTCGTGTGTTTGTGTGTTTTTTCCTACCTTGCCTTCTAATTAGCTGATGCGGTCCTCAGCCTCTTCTAGTCTGCTGTTTAAGCCCTCCATTGTGTTCTTTATTGCAGCTATGTCGTTCTTCATTTCCTCCTGGTTCCTTTTTATGTTGGTGACATTCTCATTCAGCTCCTTATAATTCCCATTGAGTTGTGTGTATTTGTCATCCAGCCATTTGAGCATCCTTATAACCATTACTCTGAATTCTTTCTCTGATAAATTAGTAGCCTCAGTTTCATATAACTCCCTTTCTGGTGATTCCTCTTTTTCTTTCTTTTGTGGATTGCTTTTTTGTCTTCCCATGTTTTGCTGTAATGTTTTCATTGTAGCTCTGATTGCTTTGCTACCCAGTTTCTTTTGGGTATGGTGCTACTGGTGTGACCTCTCAGGTCTCCTGGGCTTGGTAGTCTAGTGTAGCTCCCTACTTGAACTATTTGGGTTCTCTTGATGTAGGCCTGCGAGCTGGAAAGGCACAACTGAGGTCTCTAGAAGTCAGCAGCCATGGAGGGGGTGTCTCAATTTTTGCTGTCTTGTGCCCTTGGTTGAAATCACACGTGCCCAGCGGGGACTCACAATGGCACCCAGGAACCGTCTGTTAGGGTGGTGGGGCTCTGGAGGCCTGCGTTCTGGAAAGGCGTGACTGTGGTCCAGAGTTCTGTAGTTGTGGGGTGAGTAGACTCAGCTTTTGCTGCTGCCTCCATGGTTGGATACACGCGAATCCAGTGGCAGTTCACAGGGGCACCTGTAGTGTGTTTGCCAACAGGGTGTACTGACACACTCCGAAGGGCCCTGGCACTGAAGCCACTGGATTGCAGTGTTTTTGGGCAGGTATCCCAGAAGAGGGAATTCAGCATTTCTCACCCCAGCAGTGCACCCCTGTTGAAGTGCGTGTCCAGCGGGGTACACAGCGGCACCGCAGGGCTGCCTGTGGAGTGGTGGTCTTGGGAGACCTGCACGCTGGAAATGCATGCAACTGTAGTGTCCAGAGTTCTGTAGCTGTGGGGTGGGGAACCTCAGTTTTTGCTGATGCACCTGTGGTGGATAGGCGCGCGTTCCCAGTGGTGGCACACAGGAGCACCCGCAACGAGTTTGCTAGCGCAGGTGCACTAAAGCACTCTGAAGGGCCTAGAACGCTTAATTGAGGCATCTTTGGGCAAGTATCCTGGGTGGGTGAATTCAGAATTTCTACTGCCCAGGGGAGCGCGTCCCTATTAGTCCAAGATCGGACCCAGCAGAGGCTCACTGCGACTTCCCAAAGTGGCCTGTGGATAGATGGGCTCAGGAGGAGTGAGCAACTGTATTAGGGCCTCTGAGGGGTCCTGATGCTGAAGGGCCCTGGCACTGAAATTGCACAGCTGGGTGTGTGTGGACAGTAATTTAGGCAGAAGGAATTCAGAATTTCTACTGGGGGGCAGTGCGCCTGTGTCTGTACAAAATCACATCCAGTTGGGGCTCACAGTAACTCCTAAGAGAAGTCTATGGAGTGGTGTGCCTCGGAGATCTTGAGACGGGCGAATGCGGAGGTCTGCCGCTGAGGAGGGGGAGGCTGCGCTTACTGCTGCTGGCGTGGTACACCTTTGAAGGTGGAGATCCCTGGGTCTGCGAGTCTGCAGGTGGGCAGCAGGATTTTGACTGGAGTGTCCCAGGCATGTCTGGGTGGTGGTGCTGATGAGTTCCTAGAAGAGGCCCCTCTCCCCTTTAAGATGGCGTGGGATCCGTGCCCGAGTCCAGAATCCATTTTATTTCCTGACTATAGACTCTGCATCAGAAGCCCAACCAGCTCGCCTGTCAGAGTCTCAGAGAAGTGTGAGAAGACAGCCATGCTAGTCTCCATTTAGGAGGAAAATGAGGCTCATCCACGGCTAGCATTTCCTGAGTACTCACAACATGCCTGGTCTGGATTAATACCAACCCTCACAGCAACCCTGAGAGGTAGATGCTGTTACTATCCCCATCCTTCAGAAGAGGAAACTGAGACCCAGAGAGAACAAATCACATGCCCAAGATCACGGGCGAGTGCAGGAGATGGCTGATTTAGCCAACAGAACTTTCTGTAATATGGCTGCTACGGAGCAGATGTGGCTGCTACGGAGCAGATGTTTGTGGGTGACCTGCTGCTCTCCCATACTGCCAGCAGTATTGGAATAAACACTCATATATGATTTTTTTTAAATGTGGCTAGTACAACCAAAGAACTGAATTTTCATTTTTATTTAATTTTAATTATTTAAACTTTAAGTGGCCACACATGGCTAGTGGCTAACAGATTAGAGATGCAACTCTACAGAACCTCTGCTAATGAAGCAGCAGAGCCTGAAGGCAGGAGTGAGGGTGAGGTGAGGACCATGACACGCACAGGCTGGAGGGGCCGAGGAGAAGGACCCACGCAATGGCACCCCTCTTGAGTCCTGACACACTCAGCCCAGAGAGGGGAACAGGGCGCGGATGCCCAAACCCACACCTGGGTCCGGCTGATTCGCATCCTGACCACTACTTCCAGGCTGCACGAGTCACTCTGAACCTTAGCATCCTCATCTATGAAATGGGATCTTAATACAACCTGACTGAGGAGATGCATATGTTATTTCAAAAGATGTTTTTTCTTGCCTGGCCGGTATGGCTCAGTGATTGAGCGTCGACCTATGAACCAGGAGGTCATGGTTTGATTGCTGGTCAGGGCACATGCCTGGATTTCAGTCTCGATCCCCAACAGGGGGCGTGCAGGAAGCCGCCAATCAATGATTCTCTTTCATCACTGATGTTTCTCCCTTCCTTTCTCTGAAATCAATAAAAACTTTTTAAAAAGTAAAAAAAAAAGATAAAGTAGACTTACTATATAACCCTAAAATCCCACTTGTAGATATATGCTCAGGTTAGTAGGAAAAACTATGTCTTCCTCTTGTGTTTCTCCCTTACTCTCACACAATTATCTCACTCAGGAATTTTGTAAATATATATTATTGATTTTTTTACAGAGAGAAAGGGATAGAAAGTTAGAAACATTGATGATGAGAGAGAAACATCCATCAGCTGCCTCCTGCACACTCCCTATTGGGGATGTGCCCGCAACCAAGGTACATGCCCTTGACTGGAATCGAACTGGGACCCTTCAATCCTCAGGCCGACGCTTTATAAACTGAGTCAAACCGGTTAGAACCCCACTGAGCACTTTTGACACCACAATTGTAAAGGTTTTCTCATACCAAACAATTCTATGACACTGGCTGGGTGTCCTTTAATTTAACTCCAGTCTGACACTAGCTACCTGGACATAGTATCAGATTCCACAGGTTAAGGGCTCAGTCCCCCAAGACTTCAGATGCCAATCACAAGCCCAGGTGGTCACCTGTGCTTCTAGCCAATAGGCTATAAATCAGAGGTTCCACTGACCCCTGGTTGGGTTTAATTTATTTGCAAGAGCAGCTCACAGAACTTGGGGAAGCAGTTTACTTACATTTACCAGTTTATTATAAAAAAGATTTGATAGCCCTAGCCAGTTTGGCTCAGTGGATAGAACATCGGCTTACAGAACAAAGGGTCTCAGGTTTGATTCCGGTCAAGAGCATGTACCTTGGTTGCAGGCTTCTCCCCAGCCTGAGCCCTAGAGGGGATCCTTCAGGAAGCAACCAATTGATGTGTTTCTCTCACATTGATGTTTCTGTCTTTTCCTCTCTCTTTCACTCTCCCTATAAATCAATGGGAAAATATCCTTGGGTGAAGATTAACAACAACAACAGAAATAGAAAATAAATCTTTAAAAAAAAAAGGATATGATAAAGGATACAGACAAACATCCAAATGGAAGACATGGGGTTTATGGGAGAAAGTGCGGGGCTTCCATGCCCTCTCCCAGCGAGATATTCTCCCAGCCCTAACATATGTTCATCACCCAGAAGCTCCCCAAACCCTGTACTTTTGGGACTTTTATGGAGGCTGCACCACATATAGGCATGATCCATCATACATTCCATTTCCAGGCCCTCTCCCCTTCCTGGAGACTGGGGTTGGGGCTGAAGATTCCAAGCCTCTAATCATGGCTTGGTCTTTCTGGTGAACATTCCTCATTCAGGAGCCGCCAAGAGTCACCGAGTAAAACAAAACATATTCCCATCACCCAGAACATTCTCAGGTATTTAGGAGCTCTGTGCCAGGAACTGGGGAGATCTGATGGGAAAATTTAAAGTGGTATATCCATACAATGGAATATTATTCCACAATTTAAAAATTTAAAAGAGCCTGGCTGGCGGCTCAGTTGTTGAGCATCAACGTATGAACCAGGAGGTCACGGTTCAATTCCCGGTCAGGGCACATGCCCAGGTTACAGGCTCGATCCCCAGTAGGAGGTATGTAGGAGGCAGCCGATCAATGAGTCTGTCTCATCATTGATGTTTCTATTTTTCTCTCCCTCTCCCTTTCTCTCTCAAATCAATAAAAATATATTATTTATAAAAATAAAAACAATGAAATGCCCTGGCCAGTGTGGCTCAGTTGGTTGGGCATCATCCATGCACCTAAAGGTTGCTGGTTCGATTCCTAGTCAGGGCACATGCCCAAGTTCAGGTTCAATCCCCAGTAGGGAGCGTGTAGGAGGCAGCCAATAGATGTTTCTCTCTCATATCAATGTTTCTCTCTTTCTCTCCCTTTCTCTACCTCTCTCTCTAAAAAATCAATAAAATATATTTTTAAATGACGTAATCATACATGCCACATGAATAAACCTTGAAGACATTATGCTAAGTGAAAGAAAACAGGCACCAATACAACATGTGCTATGATTCCAATTATATAAAATGTCCAAAATAAGCAAGTCTATAAGACAAAGTTGATCAGTGCTTGCCAAAGCCTGGAAGGTGGCAAGTGGAGAACTAATGATGGGCACTGGCTTTCTCTTGCAGCCAATGGAGCTGTTCTAAAATTGATTGTGATGCCCTAACTGGTTTGGCTCAATGGATAGAGCTTCTGCCTGTGGACTGAAGGGTCCCAGGTTTGATTCTGGTCAAGGGCATGTACCTTAGTTGCAGGCACATCCCCTGTAGGAGGTGTGCAGGAGGCAGCTGATCGATGTTTCTCTCTCATCCATGTTTCTAACTCTCTATCCCTCTCCCTTCCTCTCTGTAAAAATCAATAAAATATATTTTAAAATAAAACAAAATTGATTGTGATGATGACTGCACAACTATAAATAGACCAAAGACCATTGAATTGTATACCTTAAATCAATAAATTGTGTGACATGTGAATTCTATTACTACAAAGCTGTTCAAAAAAACTGGGAGGTAGGAACTTTTGAGATCTTGCTTCCCAGCATATGTTGTTAATTCAGCTCAAATAAAAACTTATAAGATGTCTCCACAATAAATAAATGAATGAAAATAAAAAAAACTGGGAAGTCGTTCCTAAAGGTGGTTTCGCATTTTACAGCGGACTTGACAGAGGCCCACATGGTATCCCCTCCCCTGGCTTTATGGGTGGTCTCTCCCTGTGCCCTGCGAGGAGGTAGTCCTCCTTTTGACAGCCTGGTCAGGAATTAGAATCCAGGCCTGCTTCGTGCATTTTCTGGCTAGGACAACTTTGCGGAAAGAAGATTTTAACTCTGGCCCTGTCTTGTCATCTATAAAATGAAAACACCAGTAATTTTGATCCATAGTTTTGTTACCAGATTCAAACCAGAAAACATATACTAAGAATTAAAAGCTCCCTGGCCAGTGTGGGTCAGTTGGTTGGACCATTGTCCCCATACACCAAGGATTTCCGACCAGGGAACATACCCAGGTTGTGGGTTCGATCTATGATTGATGTTCTCACATTGATGTTTCTCTCTTTCTCTTCCTTTCTCTCTAAAATCAATAAATATATCCCTGGGTGAAGATTAAAAAAA
>NW_005356628.1:0-554 GCF_000412655.1 Myotis brandtii
CCCCAGCCGCTCAGTCTTGGTGGGTTTGTCCAACCCATCCCAGCCACTGCTGCTGGAATTTCCCAACTTGCCCCTAGCCACTGCAGCTGGGTGGGTTTGCCCAACCCGCACCCAGCCTCTCAGTCTTGGTGGGTTTTCCCAACCCGCCCCCAGCCGCTGCTGCCTGGTTTCCCCTCCCACTCCCAGCCGCTGTGGCTGGGTTTCCCCTCCCGCCTCCTGCCTCTGCAGCCTTGGCTCCTTTACTGTGTCCGCGGCCTCTACTTTGCTCCCTTCTATAGCCCTTGGCTTCCATGTTGTCTTCAGTCTTCGCTCAGAGCCGGTATATGCAAATTAACCGCCATCTTGGCTGACAGTTAATTTGCATATACTCACTGATTAGCCAATGAAAAGGGTAGCAGTCGTACGCTAATTACCATGTTTCTCTTTTATTAGTGTAGATATATGTATATGGTTATATATAATATTAAAATAACACATGTGATTGTATATACATAATGATATATGCATATATACATACAAACATCCTATATAATAAAATCCTAATATGCAAATTG
>NW_005356629.1:0-252 GCF_000412655.1 Myotis brandtii
TAGGTTCTGTCTCTAAGTTCTGTGTAGGATCTCCAGCGAAGTTCTGGTTCTAGGTTCTCCAGCCAGGTTCTATCTGGGTTCTCTGCCATGTTCTGTCTAGGTTCTCCAGCCAAGTTCTGTAGCAAGGTTCTGTCCAAGATCTTTAGCCATGTTCTCTCACTAGGTTCTGTCTCTAGGTTCTGTCTCTAGGTTCTGTCTCTAGGTTCTTCAACCAGGTTCTCTTGCTAGGTTCTGTCTCTAGGTTCTGTGTAG
>NW_005356630.1:0-221 GCF_000412655.1 Myotis brandtii
AAACTCAAAAAATACCCAACTGTAACATGACCTTTTCGTGCATATTTAGCTGCTAGTCCACCAGAGGGCGGCAGAGCAAGTCCAAAGCTGGGAGCCTCCCCAGGTGGCTGGTGACCTGACCTGAGCAGCACCCACAGCCCAGCAGGGTCCAACCTCAATAGCATCACTCAGTCCTTCTCGCTCTCCACTGCCCACACTGTACTCCCTCAGCTCCTACATCT
>NW_005356630.1:532-1203 GCF_000412655.1 Myotis brandtii
ATGCTCAGTAAACACTCAATAAATGGATGAGGGAAACCACACAATGGAAGCCTGTCACCCTGTTTGACACTTGCAGTCAGATCATGTTTCTGATCTACACCAAGGCCTTGCTGTCAGCCTGAGAGGAGGCCACAGCCCCTTTGGGCACAGGGATGTCCCAGGGTCAGGTCTTTACCCCACTTACCATCAGGAAAGGGGGACAGGAAACTCCTAACAGTGAGGGGTCTGAAGACTCTGATTTCATTGTCACGAAATAACAAACCTCCCCACCCCGTCTTTCTTCAGGGCCTAGAAAGCAGTCTGTGCTCTTTCTCTTATCACAGATCCCTGACCTAGCCGACATTCTGGATTCTCCATCCCAGGTAGAATACCTTCAAGGGATTTAGGAAATGACTCCCCATTCCCAAGGTCCCTGGTCTGAATACAGCTGCCTGTGGCTCCTAAAGACATCACACCAGACAACGGTGTCCTTGGGAGCAAGTGGAACGTCCTCAGCAGGATGGGACAGGAAAAACCAGGATCTGGGGTAGCTTCTATCTCAGAGGTTGCTGAAAGTCATACAGGACACTCCATGAGCTGCTCCAGAAGCTGGGCTCTGTGGGGAGGCCTAGAGCAGATAACAGATAGGGACACAGGGCATTTTGGGGATCAACAACCATGGCAAGCACCCT
>NW_005356630.1:4145-8377 GCF_000412655.1 Myotis brandtii
CCAAGAACCAGGAGGTCATGGTTTAATTCCCAGTCAAAGCACATGCCTGGGTTTCAGGCTTGATCCCCAGTAGGGGGTGGGCCGAAGCAGCCAATCAATGATTCTCTTCATCATTGATATTTCTATTTCTCTCCCCTTCTTCCTTCCTCTCTCTGAAATCAACAAAATCTATTTTTAAAAACACAACTTCTTGTCAGTGATATGATTCATAGAAAATCTGCCTAGATGTTTTGGGTGCATTCTGCTAAAATTTAATTCTGCTGTTTTCTGTGTTCCAGTCTCTGATGAAAGGTAGGAGCTTAACTTGGGTGGGGACATTTAAAACCAAGATGTAAAAAATCCTGCTTACCCTCACCAGTGTGGCCAAGTTGGTTGGCACTTTCTCCCAAACACCTAAAGTTTGCATGTTCAGTCCTTGGTCAAGGCATTTAGAGGAGGCAACTGTTTCTCTCACATCTCTCTCTCTCTCTCTCTCTCTCTCTCTCTCTCTCTCTCTCTCATCAACAAAAAACCTATCTGTGAGCTAGGTTTAAATGTAACAATAATGTAAACCCTCTTGTTAAGATTTAATGAGTTTTATTTTACTTATGTGTCCATCCAATTAGCAAACACAGATGCCTATGATTCCTTCTGTTTTTAAAATCTCTGCAGCCTTTTATTTCAAATCTGTTGAGGTCAGTCTCACTGCCCTGCTGAGTGACCATCAAAAGTGTTCTCATTCTATATTCATTTTCACTGCACCTTCGAAGAACAATATCACACAGAATTAAACAAATATTCAGTGATAAAAGAACAACTCCAGTAAACATGCATGTCCCTGTGACGTCAGCCACTTTCAGGCGTTCACTGGACGACCTCGTTTCCAGCCCTCCATGACCCAGAGTAGAGGCCAGATATCAGGGTCCTATTTTTTTGTATCTTTTTATTGCTGCTTTGCAAACTCGATGTGCCTGGTCTTAGAGCGTCAACATGCAGAACTTGGGAAATGGAAATAAATCTCTCCTCTGGTTCTCTTTTGCTTCCTGCTCATTGTGGCCTCCGGGGTATTTGGTGGAAAATTTTGGAGACCTGGCCGAAGATGTGTTGTGGGTAGGCTGAAGGGAGCATAGGAAGTGGTCGTGGAGGGATGGGGTTTGTTCAAAGTCAGGATGGGAAATTGTAAAGCATGGGAGGTTTTGGGGTGTGAGGCATTGTATGAGTTCAATAGCAACTGGGGGTATAATGTAGGAAAGCTCTCTATGTGTGGGTTTAGGTTGGGCTGAGGAACACGGGAGGGCCTGACCTACGTGTTGAGAAAGCAGCCACTGGACCTGGTGCAGTGGTATTGGGGTGCCATTCCCACAGAGCTAGATGGATGTGAGGGATGAGAAACAGGGTTCAGAGGAAGAATAAGGTATGGAAGGCTTAGATTAGTGCCCTGACATTGAGACAAATGGGGCACCAGATGTACAGGCTGACAGGGTAGATGGTACAAGGAACAGGGGACAAGAAAGAGAAGGAGACAGAATACTGATTCATGGTTTTGAGGGATTGGTGCTGGGGGATGGGAGCAACCTCTCATTGGGTGCAGAGTTTTATTTGGGGGATGAAAATTTTTTAGTACTAGGTAACATGGTGGATGAACAACATGTGGCTATACTGCCAGTAAAATGTTCACTTTAAAAGGATTAATATATTGTTATAAGAATTTCACCTCAGAAAAATCATTATGCGTACTGAAAGAAGCCATACCAAAAGGAGAGCATAGGATGTATTTCCATGCATATAACATTCTAGAAAATGCAAAATAATCTATCAAGAAAGACAAGATGAATGATTACCTGATGACTGTGGGGTGGACTAGAGAGAGAGGGACTACAAAAGCACATGAGAAACTTTTGGGTGATAGGGAGTGTGTATTTACATATGTGTGGTTTATCGCCTGTTACTTTTACCACAGTCAAGCTGTAATCAGGGCTTGATATCAACTGCTTGTGCCGTTTGGGAGGAAAGAACCCCTTTATTCTGTTATTGTTGTTCCCATGTGGGCAGACCCTGGATGTGCAATAATGACAACAGCTGGCCTTTCTTCAGCACACACTGTGTACTGGGCACTTGAGGTCTATTAGCTCATTCAATCACCCAAATGAGTCAGTTTAACTCGTTTACTTTCCTTGACTTTCCCACCTCCGGGCCTTTGCACCTGCTGTGCTCTCTGCCTGGACCTCTTACTCCTGCCCTCCATCAGCTCTAAATTAGCCTGGGCTCTATTAGATTCCACTCCTCAGGAAAATCTTTCCTGGTCCCTCAGTCTAGGTCAAAATCTCAGTTATGTGATGTCATGACGCTCCATATTTCACCCTTTCAACCATCATCACAGTGTAACTTCTTTACTCATTTATCAAAGAAGACCAACCCACTGCTCACCATCTGCTGACACTGCTCTAAGCACTGGAGGTGCAGGTGTGAGACAGAAAAGAAAAAATCCCTGTCCTCATGGACATGGCCTGCTGGTGGGGGAGTCACCCAGTGACCCACACAGCAACAACAGTAATAATGTGATAGTACGTTAGAGTGAAATAAGGCATGTGTGGGGTGTTTTTATTTCTTTCCATTTAAAAATGTTGGAGCAGCAAAAAGGAGGCAAGCTCGTTGGAGCAGAGAGAGCTGGAGATGAGAGGACATGGAGTCAGAGAGGGAGGGGCCATAGCCAGAAGTCTGGCTTCCCTCTGAGTGATCTGAGGATCCTCTGGAGGGCTCAGAACCCCAATGGGCATGAGTGATCTGTGTTTAATGAAGGCATCCAAAATTTAGCCTTTCTGAAGTTCCTATTTTGGGATATTGATTTCAAGCTTTTAAGAAGCAAAACTCAGAAAGAACTTTTGACCCTTCCCGCCCCCACATTCCTGCCATAGATTCAGACAGAAAAACTTGCTCAAGAAAGGAATCAGGATGTTCACCTTAGCCTACATTCCTCAGCAGCTGTGTGGCTGCTGGGTGGAAGGCAGGGAACCCAGTGAGGAGGCAAGTGCAGTCATCCAGGTGACAGGTGAGGGTGGTCAGACTAGTGTGGGAGGAAGGGGTCAGTTTCTGTATGTGTTGAAAGCATGGATTCAAGAGGATTTGCTGAAAGATTGGATGTGGGGTGTGGGAGACAGAGAAAGAGATTCAGGAAAATTCTGGAGCACACCGAGGTCAGAAGTTTGGTGGGGATCAAGTATCTTAGGGCATCTTGAAGTGCTTTTCAAATATTAGTTGTCAAATAAATAGCTGGACATCAGCAATTATGTCCAGTTTGTCTCCCTCATCCTGTCTCATGCCTCTATGGCAGTGGTTCAGAACTTGTGGGTCGTGCACCCTTTTGGGGCCGAGCGACCCTTTTACAGTGGTTGCCTAAGACCATCAGAAAACACATATTTTCGATGGTCTTAGGAACTGAGACACCGCTCCTCTATCCGTCTCCAGGCGAGTCCGCCCACATGCAGATATTCCCACATACAAGTACCCAGCGTGATGATATCATCGCGCCAACCCCAGGTGTATGAGACAGGTTTGGCACCATAATGTACTTATGCCGACCAGTCACACCTGTATAGAGAGCAGCTACTGTGTAGAAAGCAGGTGCTATGTTGAAAGCAGCTACTGTGTTGAAAGCAGCAGTATTAGAGGTAAAATGACACTTCATGAATTATAATTCCTTGGTAAATGTAAAATCATATACTGTAAAATCCTCAACTACTGCAAAAAAAAAATATCTGTACTATGGGAACTTAATGTGGATGCCAATCTTTCTTTTTATCTTCAGCTGTGGTTGATGTGAATACTGCCCCCATGTGATAGTAACAGGTATGTAAAAAAACAACAACACAGAATGGTAAATCATAGGAAACTTTAATGAACTGTATTGACTGAACTATGCCATGTATTATCTTTTGTATTATTAAAGCTATTGTTATGTATTATTTTCATTAGCAAACCATCCCATGACAATGGTTCATGTAGAGAAGAACGTTAAGAAAAGAAAATATAGTGAGCATTTTTTACAGTATGGTTTTACCTCAATAATTACAGCAGGAATTGAGAAACCCTGATGTGTTATTTGTTTTGAAATTCTATCAGCCAACTCTATGAAGCCGAACAAACTAAAACATCATTTTGATAGCTTTCCTGGCAAGGACACCAACTCTTTTAGAAGCAAATCTGATGGACTCAAGAAAGACAGACAACACTGGTGGCAAGTACCACAAACAAAA
>NW_005356630.1:8537-12036 GCF_000412655.1 Myotis brandtii
AATGACACTGTCTGCAGAAGAATCGATGACATGTCTCCTGATATTCTTGTTCAGGTTATCCAGGAAATTAAATCTGCTCCACTTCCAATATTTAGTATCCAGCTTGATGAAGCTACAGACGTTGCAAACTCGTCACAGTTATTGGTTGACCTGAGGTATATTAATGATGGCGACTTTATTTTTTTATTTTTATTTTTTAAAATATATTTCATTGATTTTTTTACAGAAAGGAAGGGAGAGAGATAGAGAGCTAGAAACATCGATGAGAGAGAAACATCGATCAGCTGCCTCCTGCACACCTCCTACTGGGGATGTGCCCACAACCAGGGAACATTCCCCTGACTGGAATCGAACCTGGGACCTTTCAGTCCAAAGGCAAACACTTCATCCACTGTGCCAAACCATTTACGGTAATGATGGCAACTTTAAAGATGAGTTTCTTTTTTGCAAACTTCTTGATACAACAACTGCATGTGTTGTATTAGACACAGTTGGTTCACTTCTGAAAGAGCATAAGATCTTTTGGGAAAAGGTTTGTGGTGTTTGCACAGATGGTGCTCCAGCTATGCTAGGATGTTGATCTGGATTTCAATGTTTGGTACTGAATGAGTCACCAAAGGTCATCGGAATGCACTGTATGATCCATTGGCAAATATTAGCAATGAAGACGCTGCCACAAGAGTTACACCAAGTAATGAAAAGCATTATCAGTTGTGTCAATTTTGTAAAGGTGAGCACTTTGAACAGTTGACTGTTTTCACAACTGTGCAACCAGTTGAATGCGCTGAACAATGCTCTGCTATTTCACACTGAAGTGAGATGGTTGTCGAAAGGAAAACATTTAAAACGTGTTTTTGAGCTTCGTGATGAACTCAAAACGTTTTTTAATCAGAAAGCAAGACCGCAGTTCGAAGCACTGTTCGGTGATAAAAGTGAACTGCAGAAAATAGCTTACTTGCTTGACATCTTTGCCATCTTGAATGAGTTAAATTTATCACTACAAGGACCAAATGCAACATGCCTCGATTTGTCTGAAAAGATCCGATCACTCCAAATGAAACTTCAGCTTTGGCAAAAAAAAATTGGCAAAATAAAATTTGGCAAAAATAATTTGGCAAAATAAAATTTGGCAAAAAAATTTGGCAAAATAAAATTTACATGTTGCCTACCTTATCTGCTTTCTTTGAGGAACATGACATTGAACCAGACAAAAGGATTACGATTATAATTTCTGTGAAAGAACACTTGCACATGCTTGCAGACGAAATTTCATCATACTTTCCAAATCTACCTGACACCCCATTTGCACTTGCCAGAAGCCCATTCACAGTCAAAGTTGAAGATGTTCCTGAGACAGCACAAGAGGAGTTCATTGAACTTATTAACAATGATGCAGCGAGAACTGATTTCTCTACAATGCCAGTTACAAAATTCTGGATCAAGTGTTTGCAGTCATATCCTGTTCTGTCTGAGACTGTGGTGCGCCTTCTTCTTCCATTTCCAACAACATATCTTTGTGAAACAGGGTTTTCCAGCTTGTTGGTTATCAAATCTAAATACAGAAGTAGACTTGTTGTGGAAGATGATCTTCATTGTGCTCTTGCAAAGACTGCCCCGAGAATTTCTGATCTGGTGAGAAAGAAGCAATCTCAACCTTCTCACTGACGTTGGCTTTTTACCCATACTGTCACAAAATGTAGCAATGTAGTTTACTGTTGTTATATTAAGACTGTTACCCATGCTACACCATGCTTCAAGACAAAATTTCATTTATTTGTAATTAGAAATAAATATTTCACAATATCTAATTACATATTGTTTTTGTGATTAATCACTATGCTTTTATTATGTTAAATTTGTAACAATGAAAATACATCCTGCATATCAGATATTTACATTACGATTCATAACAGTAGCAAAATTACAGTTATGAAGTAGCAATGAAAGTAATTTTATGGTTGGGGGTCACCACAACATGAGGAACTGTATTAAAGGGTCGCAGCATTAGGAAGGTTGAGAACCACTGCTCTAGAGCCCCGGATAGTCATGGGTATGTACATACTAGGAGTACATTACATATTCCAAGAATTGACAACTGAACAATCAGATCCTATCCTGGACACTCATACACAATATCTCTTAGTGACTGAAAAAATACAGAGATGCCATAAAGTTACCATGACTGCAGGGGCCCTTACGAATCCCTTTGTTTTTGTAAGTTACATCAAGACCTTTCTCCCGCATATATGCTGTACACATTTTGGAACTAAATTAAGTTAAACAGGAAAGTGCACTGGTGATATTGAAACCTAGCTGGCAACCCTCTGTGAGACTTCTGCCCCCAATTCCTCAACAATAAAGACGAGACTGGAGTCCTTCAGGCAGGCAAGAAGCTCACATACTAGTCAAAATTAGGGACATGTACAAACACAACAAAGGAACAGCTTAACCAGTAAGTAGTGATAGCGTAAACACTAATCTGAGACATGAGTCAGGGTCTCAGGCCTCCTAGTTCTTTCTGGACAGCTATGGATGATGTGAGTGTGTCAAGTTGCTCTCCAGGAATGAAGAAATTTTTTTATAGTAGATTCCAATGTATCTTTCATTTTTTTCTAATGAGAAGTCAAAAATGGACACATTTAGAGTGAAAGAGCAATGTTTCAGTATTTTTATGTTTTGTTTGGCTAATGAGTTAGTTCAATGACTAGGTAACTAGGATTGAGCTTTTAGTTTGATTTTTTAATAGAAAAGATGGAGATTTATTGAAGAACAAGTACAGACTCCCACATGGGGAGAAGGAAACAGTCCCTCAGAACTGACTCCCAAGTAGCAAGGGGGAAAGGGTCCCCTTAGACTTTTAAACCTTACTAAGTCATTGCTGTGCTGTGAAGGGAAACCGAGTGTTTACCCCAGATGTGCCTTTTAGGGTATTGATATTGGTATCCTTATTGGGGAAAAAAGGTTTAAGAAATAAGCCTTGGACCTTCCCATTAAACTGCCTAGAACAGTGGTTCTCAAACTTCTGGCCCTTTAAATACAGTTCCTAATGTTGTGACCCAACCATAAAATTATTTTTGTTGCTACTTCACAATTGTAATGTTGTTACTGTTATGAATAGTAATGTAAATATCTGATATGCAGGATGGTCTTATTCGACCCCTGTGAAATGGTTTTTCGACCGCCAAGGGAACGCGACCCACAGGTTGAGAACCGCTGGCCTTGAATGTGTATAGATGGAAGAGCAGCTCCAGGAGGGACATTCCTTTGCATCTCCATGCCAATGGCTTCCTGCCTTTTGAAGCCTCAAACCACACCCCTCTTTCCCCCTTAGCTTTAGAATGACATATACGCCTCCACTACCCAATGCTTCCTTTGGTCTCTATTCTTATAGCCCCAGAATATTCATTCTTATAACAGACTTTGTACCTTGTCTCCTGTTAATCTGTCTGTTAATTTGACTTTTAGCCCAGATAGAAGAATTTAAAAGATGAGAGGAAGA
>NW_005356630.1:12664-13567 GCF_000412655.1 Myotis brandtii
CTGCAACCTGGTGTCAGTTTACTGGCTGTCTAGGCATTAGGAGAACATATCCCACCTCAGGATGGACAACAATATGAATAGACTTACATGCCTGTACCTCCACTGATACTGGGATCAGAACACTGCCTCAAACCTCGTTCTGTGAGAACAAAGAGGAGGAAAAGGGGTGAAGGTGGACTCTGAAGGTGAGAGAAGGCTTAGTGAGAGAGGGGAGTGAAAGTAAAGTCTTCTCAAACTACCTGAGCACCTAATACAGGCACACCACTGACAACATCATAATCACTTCTAGCATCACCCTGCCGGGTAGTTTGTATATGAGTTGAAGGTTTTTGTTTCGGATTTTCCCATCAACTACCAATTCTCCAAGAGAGTGTCCTACAATTCATTTCAGTTCTGATTCTAACTATCTGAAATGGGTGCAGACCCCATAGGTTCAAGGCTCAGTAACATAACTTCAGACGCCATCACAAATGGGGTGCCCAAATAACTCACATTTTGGCGTGCTTAAGTCCAGGTTTGGAGGTTCCCATGACTCCTCATGCTTTATAATTATCTAACAACCCCACACAGTACTCAGGAAAGGACTTTACTTACTATTACTGGTTTATTGTAAGTATACAATTCAGGAATAACTAAATGGGAGAGACTGGCAGATCAAGGCATGCGGAGAGGTGTGAAACTTCCATTTTTTCCCGGAGTGCTCAGCTTTCCAGCATCAACACAATGTTTTCTGAACCCTGTGTTTAGGTTTCTTATTGGAAGTATCCTTATGTTGGCATAATTGATGAAGTAATTGGCCATTGGTAATTATCACTAGCTCCTCTCTCCTCCCAAGAGGTTAAGGAGTTGGGCTGTTTGAATGAAAAAGAGGCCACATACTCAACCTCATAAGCTCAGGAAAGG
>NW_005356630.1:13677-14566 GCF_000412655.1 Myotis brandtii
GCTGGTATCTTTCCTGACAAAGGTCAGTCTTTACCTTAACTGAGCCCATCCATTGACTTTTTGCATCTGTAACATACCTTTGCCATGTCTGGGTGATTTTCATTTTTCCAAATTTTGAGGGGTGTTTATTGAGCCGAAGACACAGAGATAAGATGAGCAGACAGGTGAGTGATGCCGGACAGAGGGCTACAGCTCGCTCGGGCATGTAACAACCCTGAACCCTCAACCATTGCTTTTATTGGGGTTTGACACAAGATTAGTGCATCAGCAGTTAATCAACAAAATCCTGTTTTGTTCTATATTATTAAAATAGCGCATTGAAGACAACTAGCAGCTGTGCACTTGCTTTTCTCCTCTACCCACGACTTTTTAATCTTATCCTTTCTCACGGAGGTAAATGTTCTGGGAACTCAAGATTGTGTGCAATCTTGACCCAGTGTGACTAGCTTGCAAGTCACGCAGTTGTTCCTGATAGAACATTCACGTCTTCTTGGCAGGACTTCAGATCCTTGTTTACAAATGTCCAGCTACAATTCCCCTTTTTTTCTTGCTTCATTTGATGGAGCATTAGAGAAAACAATGCTGCTTTTCTATTAGCTAGTTGCTTGGTTAAATGTAGTAGAAGAATTTAGACAAGTATAGAAAGAACAATTAATACAGGAAATTTCCCCCGAGTTAGCATTCCACTTAACATCTCCTTTCATTAATAAAAATGGTAATTGAACACAGGCTTGTACAAAGGCAGTTTTGTTAACATGAAATTGTAAGGTGTAATTCCCAAAGTTTTTTTTTTTTTTAGGTTTTTATTTTATTTTTTAAATTAAATATTTATTGTTCAGATTATTACAGTTGTTCCTATTTTTTCCCCCACAGCTCCCCTCCACCCGGT
>NW_005356630.1:16372-17617 GCF_000412655.1 Myotis brandtii
CAGGTGGAGCAAGCAACTATGGCTGATCCTCAGCCCTGCCCTAAGGGGCCCCGCCTCTCAGTGTCCCAAGGTAATTGCTGCAAGCATCTTTGAGAGAAATCTGCCCTCGATTTCTGAGTTCTGCCAGCTGCCAGACAGTCTAGTTTCTTCCCATATGAGTCTGGGTCCCCAGAGACTCACCCGGAACTGGAGTTCAGAATAGTCAGGGGCTTGAGACTCCTTCCCGATTCAAAAAGACAGCCTTGTCCTTAGTTGCCAGCCCTTGCCATGTGCGCCTCCGTACCTCTGCACTTCCGCACCTCCTCTGAGTTTCAGTGTGCTTTTCTCTTTGCTTCTAGTTGTAGAATTTCCACTCAGCCAGCCTTCCTGTGGTTCTGGATGATGTCCGTTTTGTCTTTTAGTTGTATTTTTGAATTTGTTGTGGGAGGCAGCAATTTCAGTATTTACCTATGCCGCCATCTTGGTTTTTCTCCAGAGTTACTTTTATAGAAGCCAGTCTATGCTTTCAAACAGTGTAAGGTTGCCGAACCGGTTTGGCTCAGTGAATAGAGCGTCGGCCTATGGACTCAGGGGTCCCAGGTTCAATTCCAATCAAGGGCATGTACCTTGGTTGTGGGCACATCCCCACTGGGGGGCGTGCAGGAGGCAGCTTATTGATCTCTCTCATCAATGTTTCTGGCTCTGTATCCCTCTCCCTTCTTTGTAAAAAATCAATAAAATATATATTTAAAAAAAAACACACAAAAAAAAACAAAGAGTGTAAGGCAGATCCCAATTTCCATAAGTCAGATTGAACAGGATGTCCTTCTTGATGAGGTGTTGGGTGTGCAAATCCTCCACCATGCCACATGATGCTTGCCTTCGCTTGTGTGGACATGGACTTGTTCTCTCCTCTATGCCATCGTAGATCAGCTCCATTGGCTTTGGAATGGGCAGAACCTGAAGGGCTCCAATCAATGAAGTATTAGAAAGGAAGTATTAGATAAAACCCGAACTGTCTCTCCTCGATAGGATTCCCAATGGACCCAATTGGACAAGTGCGTAAACGTAGGAACATGACATGGTGGAAGTAATGGAGGTGTACTATTGTTATCCTAACTAACATTTTTAAACCCATGGACACTCAGAAGAAACAAACACCTGTTTTTTGTTGCAGTAGTAGTGTTTTCCAAAATGCTCAGCTAGGCTTGTGCCTGTATTGTTAAAGAATGGTCTCCTTGACCTAAGCATATTGGCACTCCCTGC
>NW_005356630.1:17658-18852 GCF_000412655.1 Myotis brandtii
TTCTGGTTTTAATGGGCCTCGATCATCATAAGGTCCGGGTAACGAATTTGGGTCATTAACACAAATTCAAACCTTTGAATCCAAGCAAGAAACACCTCTATTCAGTGGGGGATTAGGAATGTAAGCCCAGTATGTATGATTCTCAGAATTTACCTGAGTGGTTATTAGTGCAAGCATAGCAAAGAACAAAGTAGATGGCGTCACTTCTTTACTGTGATGCTGAACCAGTTGTTTTCCCTCTTGGGTAAGCTTCTTCACCTGACCCCAGATTGGTACAGATGAATGTTGCGTTGACCGTAGAGCTTTGCAGATAGGAGGCCCCGTCAACATCATCTCTGAGAAATCCTTGGTCAGGTCACTTAAGTGGAACTTCCTTTTGGTTTTCATGTCTCAGCTTAAGACACCTCTCAGGAACCCAGAACTTTTCTTTACCTGTGGAAATATAAGCATAACTTCTCCCTCATCATAGGACCTTGAACTGGCTCATTAGCTACAATACGAGGCAATATCCATTGAGTTTTCTTAAGAAATTGTAACCTTTTATCTGTAGGATTATGATTATGTATTTTCCCTAAAAAATAAGCACAAGCAGTTTGCCAATCATCGCATATTCAAAACAATTCTTGAATTTCCTTGACAGTAAAAGGTACTATAATTTCTTCTGGATCTAAACCACATAATTGTCTTAATCTTAATCTTCCCTTATAAATAATTTGGCAAATTTTTTAAATATAAGTCTGTAATTTTTTCTGTGATTTATGAGGCAAGAAAATCCATTCAACAACATTAATGTCTTGAACAAGTAACCCTGTAGGATGCTCAGTGTGGAAAAATAATAATTTAAAATTGTCCATGGAAAGAATTCTATCTAATTGTGCTTGTTGTACACGGTGTTTTATCTAAGTTAATTCTTTTTCTGCAGCAGGGCTTAATACATGGGGACTATATAATTCAGATGACCCCTCTAGGATTTGAAATAAATTAATCAATTGATAAGAAGGTATACCAAGGCTGGGTCTCAACCAATTAATATCTACTTATAACTTTTGAAAGTTGTTTAGAGTCTTTAAACTGTCTCTTCTAATTTGAACCTTCTGTGGAATAATGGAGGCATCTCTTAATTTTTGCCCAAGATATTTCCATGGCTAATGCAATTGTGCCTTTTCTGGGGCTACTTCTAATCCATAGTCTTGG
>NW_005356630.1:18920-21964 GCF_000412655.1 Myotis brandtii
TATATAATGATAAATTAGAGCATTAGGAAATATTTTTCTGACTATTTCTAAAGGTTGGTGCACATATGCCTGGCACATAGTGGGACCGCTTAACATTCCTCGTGGTAAGACTTTCCATTGATACCGTTGAGTGGGTTGAGCCTGATTTAAAGCTGGGACAGTAAATGCAAATTTCTCACAGTCTTGAGGTTGCAAAGGAATAGTGAAGAAACAATCTTTTAAATCAATTATGACAATGGACCAATGTTTAGGAATTAGCGAGGGGATAGGAATCCCAAGCTGTAAGGGTCCCATTGGTTGTATAACTTCATTAATTTTCAGTAGACCAGTTAACAATCTCTACTTGTCATATTTTTTCTTAATAACAAACACAGGTGAAGTCCAGGGACTAGAGAAATATTCAATATGACCCTGGTTTAATTTACTATTAGAAGGGTTAAAGAGAACAAAACGGGGCAGAGAGAAACTTGCTGTGCTTAGTAGCAGCTTGCAGCCTTGAGTCCAGCATAGTTCAGATAAGTAAAAATAAACAAAAACTCTCTCTCCTTGCTCTCCCTGCCAACGGCCCCCTCCTTTTTCTGCATTAACCATTTGGATATTGGAGATATTGTTGCAGATCCGATGGAATTTGATGCTGCTGCATCGAAAATGCAAGGAAATCTTTTTCTCTTCTCCATGTGGGAGGAACAATCTCATCCCCAGGTTCTAAATCTAATAATATTTTGTTTATTTCAGTAGGCAAGGGCAGCTGGAATTGCCGATGTGCCCCTGTGGAATAATGTGGTGGGTTTGGAGGAGGAGCTGTGGGAGTTACTCTGGGCTCCTCAGACAGTGGCTGTTGAACTGGAAAAGCATTTTTGATTAATTCCTGTAACTTATTAGTGGGTTTAACGTGAGGCGGTGGGATACCACATATTAATGCCTTCATATGAATCAGCAAATCTTTTAATAACTCTTGTTCGTCATCCCTTGTTTTGCTTTTCTTTTTTAATAATCTCTTCCTTTCGCTAACACTAGAATCAGTGGAGATCTGCCCTCTCTCTGACACTTGCTTCCACCTACAGTGAACAAAGACTTCTTGAGAATGAGAGGTCACTGACATGAGAGATTGAGAGCTATCCCAAGACAAGGCCTGTATAACTACAAATTGATTATCTTTACCTGTCTGTGAATATTACTGATAATAATAATTACACTTGTTCTTTGGACTTTTCTCAAACATTGTATATATAGCTCAATTTTTAATAATGACTAAAGGTGCATATGATAATTTTGTATTATTAATAATACTTTTTTATGTTTTCTCTTTTTGAGACAGGATAGTAAGAAGCTAGGATAATTCCTTGACAAGTGAAATTAGGCAACTGAGACAGACAGCTGAACAAACTGGCCAAGCAATTTACAGCCAGATGCAGAAGGCCATCAGGTTTCCAAACCTTTAGATTTAACTGATTTCTGCCTGTCGGCTCAAACCAATAACAATGTCTTCTTATTTCTCTAGCTAATTTCCTAAAAGAGTCTTGAGACACACTAACCCCAGTGCTTTTAATCACTGAACACAGCAGAGTCATATATTGATTCTCTGCTGTCGGGTAGTTCCCCATTTCTCTGCCTGGCTTGCCGAAAGTTTTGGGTAAACCGTTGCAGACTTTTCCCCTTTCTGTCCTGTGCGTTCCCTGAACTTACCTTAAGGACCCCTATTCTGGGCGCCAAGTGTTGAGGGATGTTTAATGGACCGAAGACGCAGAGATAAGACGAGCACACAGGCGATTGATGCTGGACAGAGGGCTACAGCTCGCTCAGGCATGTAACAGCCCTGTACCCTCAACCATTGCTTTTATTGGGGTTTGGCACAAGGTTAGTGCATCAGCAGTTAATCAACAAAATCTTGTTTTGTTCTATATTATTACAATAATGCATTGAAGACAACTTGCAGCTGTGCACTTCCTTTTCTGCTCTACTCATGACCATTTAATCTTATCTTTTTTTAGGGAGGTAAATTGTTGGGTGTTTCTTTCCCATGTCCTGCGTGGATCAGGGTTCAGGAACTGGAAGCAGAGCCGCACACTATTGAAAATGAAAAGACAAGAGATAATTTTGAATATTGGGGGACCAGGCGGGCAAGTACAACTCAAGGGGAAGGACTTCCTCCTGTGCTCAGTCCTCACCAAACTTTTATTGATCTGGGATGCACCCATAGCATAGCCCTTAGGCAGGTGACCCCTGGAAACAGGCAGACTAGCCCATCAGCAAGGATTTACATAATAATAAATGGGGAAGTAGTTTCAGCTACCACTGTCAGGACAAACAAAGGTGGCCACTAGCTCAGAACTTTGCTAGGGCTTCAGAGGCATCCAGCCTTCTCGGGGATCTCTGTCTATGCTAATCAGATAGTGAAGGCAGTAAACAGTTTCCCACAGTAAATGTTCTGGAAACTCAAGATTGTGTGCAATCTTGAACCAGTGTGACTCCCTTGCAAGTCACGTGGTTGTTCCTGATAGACCATTCACCTCTTCTTGGCAGGATTTCAGATCCTTGTTTACAAATGTCCAGCTACACCAAACCCCTCACAACTCCAGAGCAGAGAGCACAAGACCCCTCCATGTTATTGTTATCATGCTAATTGCTTACTGCTAACTATCTTATACCAAACAATATAAAAGAAGTATGCGTTGATTGGTTTAACTTTTTATCTAGTCCCAGAGATTCTCTCTATGCCTTGCTGTTTTTCTTCTACCTCTCCAATCTTAAACAACTGGATTTCATGTCACTCCTTTTCCTTCTATAGATTGCAAAGTGTGTAGCAGATGTTTTACTGTCTAAATATAACCCTGGAAAATCATTCCATGATCCCCAAGGTTATTTCCTACTTCCTGTAGTTCCCTTTTAAAGATGGTAATTGAATTTTACACAAGTGATACCATCTCAGGAATACAAATATGTGTTAGTTATGATTTCTATGTTATTCTCAGTAGGTTGAGGCATTCACTTGAAGGAGAGCAACAGTTAAAAAGGTAAATTATGATTGGGGAAAATTAATGCCT
>NW_005356630.1:22879-24551 GCF_000412655.1 Myotis brandtii
GATAATGAGCCTTAGACTGCCTGCCCTGGCACTGACCTATTATTAGAGACCATGACATTTATAAGGGGCAGTTTGGAAAGCTGATGAAAATTCTATTGAGATCTCCCCTGAGACCTCCACTAAATCCCCACCTTTGGAAAGTAAATAAAATCGCTCAAGACAAAGAAGCCAGTGAGTGCCCTCCTTGTGCCCGCCTCCCCCCAATCTCATTTTTGAGTGATTTTTTTTCTTTTAAACTCTATGAGGTGCCCAAGCAACTTGCAACCAGGGGAGCAATGGGCAGCAGCACCTTCTCCGGGACTAATCCCATTGACCAGTCCCCCAAACTTTTCTACTCTAACTTTCCTGTGAGCTGACAGCAGCCCCACCTAGACTCAGTTCATTCCCATAATATTTCTAGAGAGCCCAAACAGCCCTGCCTGGTCCTCTACTGCCTCTATCCTAAGCCCTTCCTCATTTCAGTGTTCAAGCTTTAAAAAACATTGTTTCAAAATCACCTGAACTCATGTTGTGAAATCTTTCTGAACCAAATCAAGAACTCACACAATGTAGGCCGGCCTTAAGCAAATCTATTCAGGACCTGGCTCCCTTTCTGTTAAGTTTGAAATTTAGAAGTAATGTTATTGCAAAGGAAAGGAATGTGTTTGTTTTTAAGAGAGTTTAAAAGTAAGTAGTTTTTCCTACTTAGTTGGTTATTTAAAAAATATTTTTATTGATTTCAGAGAGAGGAAGGGAGAGGAAGAGAGAGAGAGAAACATTAATGATGAGAGAGAATCATACATAGATTGGCTGCGGGGGATGGAGCCCTAAACCTAGACATGTGTCCTGACTGGGAATTGAACTGTGACCTCCTGGTTCAAGGGTTGATGCTCAACCACTGATCCACACTGGCTGGCCAAGTTTGTTATTTTTTTATTTTATTTTTTTAAGATTAAAAGCACTTTTATGCTTTTAAAAATTAATTTTTTATTGTTTAAAGTATTACATGAGTTTCCTTTCCCCCCCATTGACCTCTCCCCTGCTGCTTCCACCCACCAGCACATGCCCTCACCCCCCCACTGTCTGTGTCCATTGGTTATGATCATATGTATGCATACAAGTCCTGTGCTTGATCTCTTAGCCTCTCATCTCCTGTCTTTCCTCATAGGTTGGACAGTCTACTCTGATGCTTCTATGTCTCTGGTCCTATTTTTGTTCATCACTTTATGTTGTTCATTATATTCCACAAATGAGTGAGATCATGTGATATTTATTTTTCTCTGACTGGCTTATTTTGCTTACCATAATGTTCTCCAGTTCCATTCCTGCTGTTGCATATGGTAAGAATTCCTTCTTTTTTACTGCAGCATAGTATTCCATTGTGTAGATTTACCACAATGTTCTAATCCACTTGTCTGCTGATAGGTACTTAGGCAGTTTCTAGATCTTAGCTATTATAAATTTTGCTGCTATGAACATAGGGGTGCATATATCCTTTCTGACTGGTATTTCTGTTTTCTTGGGATGTATTCCTAGAAGTGGGATTACTGGGTCAAATGGAAGTTCCATTTTTAATTTTTTGAGGAAACTGCTTTCCACAGTGGCTTTCCATACTGTTTTCCACAGTGGCTGCACCATTCTGCATTCCCACCAGCAATATAAGAGGGTTCCTTTTTCTCCCCATCCTTGCCCG
>NW_005356630.1:24770-25798 GCF_000412655.1 Myotis brandtii
GTATGAATAGTAGAACAGATTATGGGAATATCCTTACACTTTAACCTTTCAAGGGCTACTAACTTTATTAATTAAAATAGAAGCTTTACAAACAAGGCTCTCTATAACTGCTGCTGAGTCAGGAAATTTTCTGATTAAACTCTTACTGTCTTCCTTGTGTTTGGAATGTTTAGATGGTAATTTTAATTTATAGCATTGTGTTCTTACAGCCTTGTTTCTGCATAAACCTTAAGATTATAGCTTCCAATTGCACAACTAGCAGGAATCAGATTAATAATGAATAGCACTTCAGTGTTTTCAATGGGAAATATATGGGCCATAGAAAATGGGAACAACTCATGGTCAGATAGTAATAATTTAAGAGTTGTATAGGTTGTCCTCAAACTATGAGTAAATGTCATACTAGAGCCAAAACACAGAGAGCAAAACTTGGATTATAGGTTAGAAATAATCCAGAGTGTTTTTCTTAGTGAAGGCCCATTGAACCTGCCTGCCTTCCACTTACCTGCTTTTCCTTTTGAGAAAATTCAGCCTTGACTTCCATCCATGGTTACAGTCTTGGCCCATCCCTGATGGTCCATTGTTCAGCAAGACAAATGCTTACACTAAGGCTTCCTAGGAATGAGCCTTCCTAGCACCATGGGAGCATATTATCCAATCAAAATGTTGGTCATTAATGCATCCTTTAGATTGACTTATGACCAAAATTTGAAAGTGTTGACATAAAAGGGCCACATACTCAACCTGACAAGATAAGGGGAGGCTTGTGGTGGTATTTACAAACTCAGAGACTTACAGTAAACACATAGGATGGTCTGAAATGAAAGTTTTTTAAATAAAAGTGAGCCATGGTGGGTAGTCATGTGTTAGGCCAATATCTTCCCTAACAAAGGTCAATCTTTGTTTAGCTGAGCCTGTCTACAATAGCATACTTTTGGAATGTTTGTGCAATTTCTTTATTTCCAGACTTCTACTGCACTGCAGAACCCCTCATTGTTATTGTCATCATGTTAATTGTTAACTGTTAA
>NW_005356630.1:26060-26325 GCF_000412655.1 Myotis brandtii
TCTACAGGTTTAAACACTTCTTACATTGGCAGCCACAAATTCCTACACATTTTATGTAACCTCATCTCTTCATGGAAATTCCAGCTTCTAAGCAAGGTTTTGTCTTTATGGTGACCTGCCCTTACCTTGCATCTATCCAGAGGCCTGTCAGAGTTTCTTCATCATCACAAAGGACAAAAGGACACTCCCTTATAAATCAGAAAATTCTAAGTATTTTTTGTTGCTCAGTTCTAAGAACCAGGAAATAACACCAAATCACCAAATA
>NW_005356630.1:26372-33582 GCF_000412655.1 Myotis brandtii
TCTACAGGTTTAAACACTTCTTACATTGGCAGCCACAAATTCCTACACATTTTATGTAACCTCATCTCTTCATGGAAATTCCAGCTTCTAAGCAAGGTTTTGTCTTTATGGTGACCTGCCCTTACCTTGCATCTATCCAGAGGCCTGTCAGAGTTTCTTCATCATCACAAAGGACACTTTTATCAACCCTTATAAATCAGAAAATTCTAAGTATTTTTTGTTGCTCAGTTCTAAGAACCAGGAAATAACACCAAATATCTTTGTATGATATCACATAGGGAAACTGAAGATTTTTGAGGTGGGATCACTTGCCTAGAGTCCCACAGCCTGCATGTGGGCTCAGACATGCCATGTATTGGCACATGGCATTTATGTTCCACCCCTTTCCATGTTCCCTCCGATATCAGGTAGACTGAAAGTTAAATATTCCATTCCCCCACTCCTTGTGATTGAGAATACACATGTGAATTAAACTCAGCCTGAGATGCACTTGTGTGTAATTTGGAAGCTGGAGAGGATATGGGCCTATTATTTCTGCTACTGTGTTGACTGATGGGTGGCCTCTGGCAGACACAGCTAATTCTTTACCTGTGGGAGGGGCTGTACCAGCGCGACCTTGAAACCCAACTTCCAGTGGCAACTCTTTAACTTCCATTTATAAAACCCTTTAATAATCTTACAGGCACCTAATTCTTTGTGTGAAAGACTTTTCTACACAAATGTTTATGGAACGTTTATTTAAGAGCCTGTCTCTCCTTAAAAGTCAAACTCCTCGAGAGCAGGGCCCACGTATTTCCTGCTCTCTGTGGTGTTCCCAGGGCCCAGCCCTGACTGAAACACCAGAGATAATCAGTAAACACTCATTAAATGGATGAGGGAAGCCATAATAGAAGCCAGTCACACTGTGTGACAATTGCAGTCAGATCATGTTCCTTATCCACATGAAGGCCTTGGTGTCACCATGGTAGGAGGCCACAGCCTCCTTTTCCACTGTGATGTTCCAGGGCCAGGTGTTTACCACACTTACAGTCAGGAAGGGGGACAGGATCCTCCTCACAGTGAGGGGTCAGACCACTCTGATTTCATTGCCAGGAAATCACAGCCCTCCCCACCCCTCATCTCTTCAGGGCCTGGAAAGCAGCCCATGTTCTTCCTTTTATCACAGATCCCTGACCTGACAGACATTCTGGATTCTCCATCCCAGGTAGAGTTTCTACCAAGGCAGGAGGGTGCTTACCCTTACCTCAATGAAATTTCGGGATGACTCCCCATCCTCAAGGTCCATTGTCTGGATACAGCTGCCTCTGGCCCCATAGAGACATCTCACCAGCCCACGGTGTCCTGGGCAACAAGGGAACGTCCTCAGCAGATGGGAGAGGAGAACCCAGGATATGGGGGTGCTTCCATCTCAGAGGTTCTGAGGATCCCACGGGCACCTCCTTTCTTCTAACAGAGGAACCCACAGAGTCCCCTGGTTGACACTCCATGTGGAGCTGCTCCAGAAGCTGGGCCCTGTGGGGAGGCCTAGTGCAGATGACAGACAGGGACACGGGGGACTGGATGCAACATCCCAATGTTGTGATGGAATACATAGAGGGCAGTTTGGGGATCAACCATCCATGCCAGCACCCTCTCCCAAAAGAGCCCTCACCAGGCCCTGGATTTGAATACCTGAAACAGCACAAACTCCTGAAAAAGCACATCCACCAGAGGGGACAGCACCCCAGACAGTGGATTCATAATACTCTGGACAAAGCCAGTCCTCTCACTGGGCCCAGCCTGCCCTGGGATGCAGTCAGGAGACATGAGACACACAGGGAAAAAGCCCCGGATGGCTCGCTCATAGTCTAGAGGTCAGAGCTCACCTCTTTCCAGGGCTCACAGTGAGCTCCCACCTATGTAGCCTGGTCAGCATTCCTAGTGCAGTACCTGACATTGCCTGCATGTCTCCTTTTGCCTTCCAGGGGGATATTGAGAAGCACCTACAAAACACAGGCAATCCAGACTGGAACTGGGCTTTGGCTAAGGAGTTGCAGAAGGAGACCTATTTCCATTCCCTGACTAACAGAATTTTTTTGGCCACTCTATCATGCCTGCGCCGTCCCACCTGCTCTTTCCAGAAACTGTGAATGAATACGGGGCTGTGCAAAAAACCTGATAAGCCCAGAGGGACAGATGGCAGCCATGACAAGCTCAGTGACTCACAGTGTGGTCTGATCACAAATGCTTAACTGGGCAGGTGATGGCAGGTATTCAGGTCACAGGCTTACAGCTTCCTTTGCAAATGTCAGACTTTACCGCAAGTGAGCCCTTTCCCAGTTCATATGCATCATGGATAACATACCTTTGACATCACATACCTCCAGCAAATTTTCTTTGCTAGACCCATTGAAGGCAGAGCCTGTGGCACCAGAATACAAGACCACAGAGCGCTCATGTTGCCTGGTTCCCTGCACAGCCTCTGTACCTGCTGGAAATGTTAACTGTCCTGACCCTCCAATGTCAAAATAATATGTGTTTCTCCATTTTGCTTTTTATTTATTTCTAGAGATTTCCCTGCTATGCTTTTCCTCACTTTCCAATGGATTTCCTGCAACATTTTTCATCTTCTCCTTTGATTATAATGTAAAAAATAAGCTATAAACTGCTGTTCCTCTAGGGATTTGAGATCTTGCTTGCAGTCATATGACATCAATTCAGATGAAATACTCATAAGAATCCTCCACATGTTTGGACATTTCTGACCTTGACAGGGTCTAGGTGCAGCTGGTTTTTCAGGGATCTCTATGCTGCTCCCCAATTCTTAACTGGAATCACACATGGGCAAGGCAAGGTGACCTCAAAAAAGTCCCCCAGGCAGATGACAGGGGCTGCCCGAATAGTCAGGGAGGACATGGTGAGGGTCAAACAACAAAGAGAGGGAGGGTCTCCTTGAAAACATTCCCCAAGGACCCTTAAGCCCATAGCCATGTGAGCTACCACCACAGTCCTTGCCTCACACCTTACCCTTCACACCTGGAAACTGCAGGTTTTTGTGAGACCTGTGATGATGGGGTCTCTGCCTCTGGAAACAATGGCCTGGCTGGTGACAATCTGAGATAGAGGGAGAGTCCCCTCTGCACCCACCACCCAGCTTGACGCCTTCTCAGCCCCAGTCACATCTGTGGCTTTCCTGCTGGGAGGAAATCCCATCTTCCTAGCACATTTGAGAACATAGGGAAGACCTGGTGCCCAGCTGGGTTTCTGTTTCACAAACAGAAATAATCCCCAGTTTGGGGCCTGTGGGGGGTCCCTGTGTGGTGCTGACAGACCCAAGACCAAGATGCAGCAGGGGCCAATGCTCTTGTGAGAGGGTGAGCCTCTCAGGGGCCATGTGCCCCCAACAGTCTTGCTATAGAAAGTGGGCTCACACGCCAGTAAGTTCCACCTCCCCTGAGAGCTTCTCAGGTGCATAGTCTCTGGTTCACAGCACAGCTGCAGAGTCAGAATTTGCATTTTAACAGGATGTGGAGACCCTCCATGTGCACAAGAGAGGGGCAGGGCCCCCCACCCTCACATCATAGGGTCTCATCCTGGCATCCATGTAGATGGGCTGCTGCTGAAACAGCTTTTCTAAAATGTCACCTGGGCATCCCAATCCTTACAAAGTGTCACAGGAGATCCAATGCAGAGCCGGGGTGACATCCCTGTGACAATTTTATGAGGTGGCCCTAGAACTCTTTTGCTGAAGGAAAATGTCAAACGTGCACTGACAGGGATCTGTGACCCTCCATGTGCACAAGAGAGGGGCAGGGCCCCCCACCCTCACATCATAGGGTCTCATCCTGGCATCCATGTAGATGGGCTGCTGCTGAAACAGCTTTTCTAAAATGTCACCTGGGCATCCCAATCCTTACAAAGTGTCACAGGAGATCCAATGCAGAGCCGGGGTGACATCCCTGTGACAATTTTATGAGGTGGCCCTAGAACTCTTTTGCTGAAGGAAAATGTCAAACGTGCACTGACAGGGAGATGTAGAGAATGATCAGGAACTGTACGCCTCAGGCTACTGCTTTTCTGGGCACCTGTCTGTGCATGTGTAAGATTGTTTGTATCTGTGTGTGTTGTCAGAGGCTTCAGCAGTTTCCAGGGAGCCAAAATACTGAAAGGGGCAACAGAGTTGGCAAAAATGAGGGTAAGGAGAGGGAGGGTTCTGAGCTTTGACCCATCCCTGGTCCACATGACCAGGGAGGTTATCTTGCCCCAGCAGGAGGCTCAGCACACAGGGAGGAGTCACAGCACATCCCACCAGTCTGGACACAGCTGCCTGGGAGCCTTATTTGACATCGAGCTCTTGTCTCAGAGGGAGGGACGGAGCAGGCAGCAGTCACCATGGAGTTCCCTGCAGCCTCTGCCAGCAGAGGACTTGTCCCCTGGCTGGGGATCCTAATGGCTGGTTTGGAGGAGACAATCCCTGGGAATGGAAGGGAGGATGGGAGTCGGAGACTGGCCAAGATCTCCTGGGGAGGACGGCACTCTGGGAGGGGTGGAAGGGCTTCCCCTTGGACCTGAGTGAAAGGACAAGGGCGCAGAGTAGGATGAGAGAGGGGGCTCAGCAGGAGGAAAATCTCATCATGTGAAGAGTGCCAGGAAAACCTCAATTGCTGTTCATTTTCTCTTATTCATTACTGAGTATTGAATTTTGACAACAGACCACAGTCATAACAATCTATTTCAGGTGATACCAGAAACATTTTATCCAGGGGTGCTAAACATTGTCCCTACCATCAACTACAAATATGGGCAAATACAATATGTGACGTGGTCAAGCCTGGGAACACTCTTTCATGCACCCACAGGTGTTTGCAGGCTATTGTAGGTACAGGGGGCACAAGATTACAACACCCTCTGCCCACATGCAGCTCACATTATATGGGGAGAAAAGAGACGAGAAGAGATCTACATGTGACATCATGTACCCACAAGTGCCCTAAAGGGCACAGAGCAGGAACAGGTCAGAGAGTGAAGATAGAGGGTCTTTAGATAACGTGGTCAGGGAAGGTCTTCCAAGAAGGCTCCTGAGTGTCAACAGGGATCTGAGGGCAGTGAGGAGGACAGCCACACAGACAGCTGGGAAACAGTATTCAAAACAAAAAGCATAGGTTCCGAGGTGCTGAAGCCATGGTGGCCATGTTGCTGACCTTGACCAAGGAGATGCACACATGAACTCACACGCAGACCAAGGCTGAGAGATGAAGAGAAATGCCTCATCTCTCCATCCCAATACACAGATGAAATACTGACCAATCTCTCTCTTCCCTTCTAGTCTTCCTCTTAACCTTCTGGATCCCGCCCACCACTGCGCGATTTGGTATTGTCTCAACCAGTGCTCTTGAAGGGCAGGATGCGATTCTACGTACCCAAAATAGGCCTCCCAATGTTACAGGCTTTATTTGGTACAGGGGATTCATGAGGAACTACTCTAATTTAATTGCATATGTGTCATGGAGTCCAAGGATATATATAACAGGGCCCGCATACAGTGGTCGAGAGATAATAAAATTTGATGGAACCCTAATCATAAGAAACGTCACTGTGTGGGACCTAGGAATGTACATCACAGTAGCCATCCTTCAAAATTCAAAAATAGTAAAGGGATTTGGACGGCTCAATGTATACCGTGAGTTATTGCTCTCTGACCTCTAGGTGTTGGGTGGGGTAAATTTTACTTCACACACAGGACTGCCAGCCCTGGGCTCTCCTCCATCCCCCTCTGCACTGTACCCTAAGCTGGGTTTGGACATTTAGTGCAGGACACACAGTGGAGACAAACTTCCGAAAGTCAGAGTTCCCTTCCCAGATTCCAGCCCCACAGACATTCACCACAGAGAGAAGGACCAGTTTGATGAGAGTGAGTCAGCAGAGAGAGACCCGTCCCAGTCCAGGTCCCTGACCCCCTTTCCCTGATCATGTCCCTAAGATAGACCCTGCAGGGCTCTGTAAGGTCCTAGCCTGAGGGGCTACCTGGGTTCTGCACAGAGAATCTGAGTTTCGGCAGCCCCTCTCCAGGCCCCTGTCACAATGTCCTGACGACGGAGTCCCTAGGGAGCCTGTGTGAGGTTGGGTTTTACCTCCGGGGAAGGGCTGAGTGAGAGCAACAGTTTCCCATATGCCAGAGTCACAATGCTCCTGATCTGGTCACTAGTTGGGGCTCAACCCTAAGAGCCATGTCTGGGAAGAGATGGAGCCTGGTCGTTCACCTGAGACTGTGTGTGGAGAGCACAACTGGATGAGCTCCACAGATTATTAGCTGACTCTTCTGGGGAACTTAGGAGAGTCCAGGGCAAGGTCAGCATCCCAAGGGAGGAGCAGGAGAAAAGATGATCCCGGCAGCTCTCATCGACCAGGGATCAGCCCAGGGGATTCTCTCATGAAGTCCATCCATAACAAATGCCTATTTTTGAGCTATTTTCTTTCCCAATATTTATGTCAGATACTGCTGTTATTTTATCATTAGTACATTGTCAGCCAAATATTCATTTTCATTCACTAAGGGGAAAGTGAGGCAGAAGGAGATACAGTCCCTAAGCAGAATCACAAAGTCCATGAGAAATTGATCTATGTCATTTGAAGTCTATATGCAGCCATAGCTCCATCTTTTCTTCCAATCCAAGTGGCCTTATTAGATGTCTTTGGATCCCTAGATCAATCATTGGTTCATTTCCTTCCTTCTTAGGGTTCTGCAGCTCAGAGGGGTAGATTTGGTCTGGAGAGTGAAGTCAAATTTAGAATTAATTAATTTTTACTGTGGAACAAAATTACCCTCAGAACCATCAAAGTCAGGGCTAAGATCTTTGAGGAAGGAGCATGACCCAGATCTCAAGCCCACACTCAATCATTCTCACCCTCTATTTCTTCACAGGGCCAGTGAGTGTGCCCAAACTCCTAGACAGCAACACCACAGTCACAGAGAATGAGGATGCTGTGGTCATGACCTGCTACACAGATGAGAGCTCCACCAACTGGTTATTCAATGCTATGAGTATGCGGCTCAAGAAGAGGATGAAGCTCTCCCAGGAAAACAGAACCCTCACCATAGATCCTGTCAGGAGAGAGGATGCTGGGAACTACCAGTGTAAAGTCTACAACCCCGTCAGCTCCACTGAAATTGCGCCTGTAGAGTTAGATGTCAAGTACTAGTGATCCTCCTCTCCTCCTCTATGTTCTTAAA
>NW_005356630.1:41474-43690 GCF_000412655.1 Myotis brandtii
GGCCTCCCAATGTTACAGGCTTTATTTGGTACAGGGGATTCATGAGGAACTACTCTAATTTAATTGCATATGTGTCATGGAGTCCAAGGATATATATAACAGGGCCCGCATACAGTGGTCGAGAGATAATAAAATTTGATGGAACCCTAATCATAAGAAACGTCACTGTGTGGGACCTAGGAATGTACATCACAGTAGCCATCCTTCAAAATTCAAAAATAGTAAAGGGATTTGGACGGCTCAATGTATACCGTGAGTTATTGCTCTCTGACCTCTAGGTGTTGGGTGGGGTAAATTTTACTTCACACACAGGACTGCCAGCCCTGGGCTCTCCTCCATCCCCCTCTGCACTGTACCCTAAGCTGGGTTTGGACATTTAGTGCAGGACACACAGTGGAGACAAACTTCCGAAAGTCAGAGTTCCCTTCCCAGATTCCAGCCCCACAGACATTCACCACAGAGAGAAGGACCAGTTTGATGAGAGTGAGTCAGCAGAGAGAGACCCGTCCCAGTCCAGGTCCCTGACCCCCTTTCCCTGATCATGTCCCTAAGATAGACCCTGCAGGGCTCTGTAAGGTCCTAGCCTGAGGGGCTACCTGGGTTCTGCACAGAGAATCTGAGTTTCGGCAGCCCCTCTCCAGGCCCCTGTCACAATGTCCTGACGACGGAGTCCCTAGGGAGCCTGTGTGAGGTTGGGTTTTACCTCCGGGGAAGGGCTGAGTGAGAGCAACAGTTTCCCATATGCCAGAGTCACAATGCTCCTGATCTGGTCACTAGTTGGGGCTCAACCCTAAGAGCCATGTCTGGGAAGAGATGGAGCCTGGTCGTTCACCTGAGACTGTGTGTGGAGAGCACAACTGGATGAGCCCCACAGATTATTAGCTGACTCTTCTGGGGAACTTAGGAGAGTCCAGGGCAAGGTCAGCATCCCAAGGGAGGAGCAGGAGAAAAGATGATCCCGGCAGCTCTCATCGACCAGGGATCAGCCCAGGGGATTCTCTCATGAAGTCCATCCATAACAAATGCCTATTTTTGAGCTATTTTCTTTCCCAATATTTATGTCAGATACTGTGAATATTTTATCATTAGTACATTGTCAGCCAAATATTCATTTTCATTCACTAAGGGGAAAGTGAGGCAGAAGGAGATACAGTCCCTAAGCAGAATCACAAAGTCCATGAGAAATTGATCTATGTCATTTGAAGTCTATATGCAGCCATAGCTCCATCTTTTCTTCCAATCCAAGTGGCCTTATTAGATGTCTTTGGATCCCTAGATCAATCATTGGTTCATTTCCTTCCTTCTTAGGGTTCTGCAGCTCAGAGGGGTAGATTTGGTCTGGAGAGTGAAGTCAAATTTAGAATTAATTAATTTTTACTGTGGAACAAAATTACCCTCAGAAATCAAAGTCAGGGCTAAGATCTTTGAGGAAGGAGCATGACCCAGATCTCAAGCCCACACTCAATCATTCTCACCCTCTATTTCTTCACAGGGCCAGTGAGTGTGCCCAAACTCCTAGACAGCAACACCACAGTCACAGAGAATGAGGATGCTGTGGTCATGACCTGCTACACAGATGAGAGCTCCACCAACTGGTTATTCAATGCTATGAGTATGCGGCTCAAGAAGAGGATGAAGCTCTCCCAGGAAAACAGAACCCTCACCATAGATCCTGTCAGGAGAGAGGATGCTGGGAACTACCAGTGTAAAGTCTACAACCCCGTCAGCTCCACTGAAATTGCGCCTGTAGAGTTAGATGTCAAGTACTAGTGATCCTCCTCTCCTCCTCTATGTTCTTAAATTAAAAATAAAAATAAAAATGCACCTATTAGATTTTTTGTGGTGGTGGAAATTGCTTAGAAGACTTGCTTTGAATCAATAAATACTAAAAAATGTGAGCTGGCATTGTCATTATTGTTGGCATAAGGTAACATTCCACATTGACCCCCATCTCTGGTTGGTCCCATTTCCACCATCTCCACAATTGAGGGGACACCATGTGCTTCACAGAGGGGCAGTCATTGTGTGATGACTGGCAGGAGTAAGAGATAAGCTCACAGGAATATGAACTCTTTCCCATTCCAGGGAGACCTGTGGAGGGTGCCTGGACACTTGTGACAATGGGAATAGGCAAGAGAACACTTCTGTGAGATGCAACAGTGACACTGTCTCCCTGTTTTACTTCTCCCAAAAAATTACTAATGCCTTCTGGAGTA
>NW_005356630.1:43914-46258 GCF_000412655.1 Myotis brandtii
CCATCTCAGGTTTCATAGAAAAGCCTGCATCAGAGCAAACTATGAGGTGAATGTCAGTCCTCTGCACTTAGGTCACTAAGCAGAAACCAGTCATGTTGGAGGATGGAAAATACTCTTCTTCCTTGGAGATGATATTTTATCAAAGGGAAGATAACTGTAGAGAGAAATATAATGTCTCCATGGAAAACTCCAGAAGCACAGCCTTCTGGGAGATCAGATGCCATCTCTGTTCAGTCTCTCCACATTTTTGCATCTATTCATATATGGCTGGGAACTTGCACTTATTTATAAATCGCAGGAACTGCTGGTGATGCAAACTCGGTCTTGGCTGAAAGGATTTAGTTGTGTTTCCCTCCACTGTGCAGAAAGCAGTTGTATTATGAACAAGAGGCCTCATTATTGCCTCAGAGACTCTAACCTTTCTTCCTGACTATAAGCCTCTTACGTCAATTTTTGGTTTTTAGAGCATCTCCTCTTGAAATGTAACTGCAAGTTGTAATTGCAGATTCTTTCTTCTCTGTCCTTTTGAAATATACCTTTGTCTCCTTAAAAGCTTCTTGCCGTTCAGCTGGCCTGGTTGAGTGATTGAGCATCAACCCAAGAAACATGAGGTCATGGTTCAATTCCCGTCAGGGCACATGCCTGTGTTTCAGGCTTGATCCCCAGTAGTGGTGTGCAGGAAACAGTCAATCAATGATTCTCTTTTAACATTGACTTTTGTCTGGTTTGGGTTAATAACGTTTGTCTCTCTCTCCCTCTCCCTTCTTCTCTGAAATCAATAAAAATATATTTATTTTTTTAAAAAAGTGTTTCTTTTTTAAAAAATACAGAAAAGAGAAACAACATAGTTAACATCAAATGTAAAACTTGTAAAAAGAAAAAAAAAAAGAACTTAAGAAATATACGGCTGACCTTTGAATAATACAGGAAATAGCGGTGCTAACCCACTGCAGTTGAAAATCCACTATTACTTTTAACTCCCCATAACCTAACTACTGATATCCTACTACTGATTTGAAGCCTTACTAATAACATAAAGTCCATTAAGACATATTTTGTATGCTATATGTATTGTACATTATAGGATCTGGAAGAGGAGCTGCACACAAATGAAAGAGAAGAGACACGAGATAATTTGGAAATATTGGGGGCCAGGCGGGCAAGTCCAACTCAAGGGGAAGGACTTCCACTGGTGCCCAGGCATCACCAGGCTTTTATTCAACTCTGGTTAAACATAAAACCCTTAGTCAAGCAGGTAATTGCTGTAACAGACAGGCTATCTTAAAGGTCAGTAAATATTAGAAGGATTTACTCTAAGACTATTTCATCAGAAAATAGCTTGAGCCCACTTTGTCAGGACTAGACAATTGGTGCATAACTCAGGCCCTTGCCATGGGTTCAAGGTTCACCAGCATTCTGAGATCCTTGTTTGCACTTGTCTGCTAGTGAAGAGAATGGGCAGCCTCCTGCATCTCCCCCGTTTCTTTTCCTTAGTAATTCCGCATCTGTAGACTAGAAATAAACATATGAGAACAAAAATGAGATAAGCAATAGTGGTTATGCTGAGAGGCATATTAATCAGTCTGTAGTAAGTTTCTTCCTGGGTCAACAGTTCTTTGAATCACAATTTCAATGTCCTTGTCCAACAGTTCTTTATGTGTACATGTCAGCAATGATATGCTAGTTTTGGATGGTGGGCAAACGGTGGCAATGTATGTCCGACCTTCTCCAGGTTGGTCCTGGGCAACCTGTAGTGAACCACAGCTGCTGACTGCTAGCATGGCAAGGAGTCTTCACCATCTTCATTTCTGGAGCAATCTGGTCAGATTCTTTCTGAGATCTGTTGTTGCAGGAATCCACTCGGGCTTGGAGGAGTTTTCTGGAAATATGCAAACATATCCTCGACCAAAGTTTAATAAAGGAATCTTTTTTATAACTAGACTTGGGATCCTTTCTTTTTTTTGTGCCCAAACCATTTTCCTTTGGCTAATTTTCACACCATGTGTGTTTTCATAGGTGTCTTGTCTTCAGCATTACAAGTGAAAAATAATTTTTATTTATTTATTTTTAAAAATATGTTTTATTGGTTTTTTACAGAGAGGAAGGGAGAGGGATAGAGAGCTAGAAATATCAATGAGAAAGACACATCGATTAGCTGCCTCCTGCACACCCCCTATGGGGTATGTTCCCACAAACAGGGTACATGCCCTTGACCGAAATTGAACCTTGTAACCTTAAGTCCACAGGCCGATGCTCTATCCACTGAGTCAAACTGGCTAGGGCCGAAAAATAATTTTTAAAGTAAAAATTTTTCTTGATGTAATTTACTCACAGGGGATTATTC
>NW_005356630.1:51101-53643 GCF_000412655.1 Myotis brandtii
CAGCTGATCGTGGGCTTTGTGTGCAGTGAAATATCTTCCCACCTATATGGTGTGCCCACTTATACGGTGAATTCTTTCCCACCTTGCCGGTGAATCTCGGTTTTTTCACTCTAAGTGAAGTCTTCTCTTCCAGATGTCCATTGAGGAGGCAGATGTGTATGTGTGTTCCCCCATGTCCTGCGTGGTTCAGTGTTCAGGATCTGGAAGAGGAGACGCATACAAATGAAAGAGAGGAGACAAGAGATAATTTGGAAATATTGGGGGGCCAGGCAGGCAATTCCAACTCAAGGGGAAGGACTTCAACTGGTGCCCACGCCTCACCAGCCTTTTCTTCAACTTTGGTTAAACAGAAAACCCTTAGTCAGGCAGGTAATTGCAGTAACAGACAGGCTATATTAAAGGTCATCAAATATTAGAAGGATTCACTCTGAGACTATTTGATCAGGAAATAGCTTGAGCCCCCTTTGTCAGGACTAGACAATCTGTGCATAACTCAGGCACTTGCCATGGATTCAAGGTTCACCAGCATTCTGGGATCCTTGTTGTCACTTCTCTGCTAGTGAAGACAATGGGCGGCCTACTGCAAAACTGGTTATTTTCTCTCTCACATCTCTCTCTCTCTCTCTCTCTCTCTCTCTCTCTCTCTCTTTCATCAATAAAACTTATCCTTGAGTGAGGTTTAAATGTTACAATAATGAAAACCCTCCTGTTAGGATTTAATGAGTTTTATTTATCTTTTGTGTCAATCCAATTAGCAAACACATATGCCTATGATTCTTCCTCCTGTTCTTAAAATCTCCGCAGCCTTTTATTTCAGTGGTGTTGAGGTCAGTCTAACTGCCCTATTGCATGGTCTTGAATAAGGACTCTCTTGCCTCCCTGAATTTGTCTGGCTCAAGATTTACTTTGACATAATCTACCTGTAATTAGCTGAACCTGTCATCTTACAGTGTCAATCCTCATCAAATTTTCAAATTTTCCCATTTATTTCCTTATGTGGTTATAATCCTCCAAATAAATGTTTCCCACTTTTCTTCCTCTCTTCTGAAGTGGGGTTCACAGCAGGAGATGGCCTGACTTCCCAGATCATTCCTAGGTTGCCTCTGAGTGGCCTTTGCACCAGATCTGAGAAGACGTGACCAAACCATCAAAAGTGTTCTCATTCTATATTCATTTTCACTGCACCTTCGAAGAACAATATCAGAGAGAATTAAACAAATATTCAGTGATAGAAGAACAACTCCAGTGAACATGCACATCCCTGTGACGTCAGCCACCTGCAGGCCTACTCTGGACGACCCTGTTGCCAGTCATCCATGACACAGAGCTCAGGCCAGACATCAGGGTCCTCATTCTTTGTCTCATTTTTGTTGATGCTTTGCAAACTCAACGTGCCTGGCCTTAGAGCGTCAACAAGCAGAACCTGGGAAATGGGAATAATCTCTCCTCTGGTTCTCTTTTGCTTCCTGCTCATTGTGGCTTCCTGGGTATTTGGTGGAACAATTTGGAGACCTGGCCAAAGTTGGATTGTGGGTAAGCAGAAGGGAGCACAGGAAGTGGTTGTGGAGGGATGGGGTTTGTTCAGAGTCAGGATGGGAAATTATAAAACTTGGGAGGTTTGAGGGTGTGAGGCATTTTATGAGTTCAATGGCACTCGAGGGTGTAAAATAGGAAGGCTCTCTATGTGTGGGTTTAGGTTGGGCTGAGGAACACAAGAAGGGCTGACGTACGTGTTGAGAAAGCAGCCAATGGAACTGGTGCAGTGGTATTGGGGTGCCATTCCCCCAGAGCTAGATGGATGTGAGGGGTGAGAAACAGGGTTCAAAGGAAGAATAAGGTCTGGAAGGCTTAGATTAGAGCCCTGACATTGGGAAAAGTGGGGCACCAGATGTACAGGCTGACAGGGTAGATCGTGCAGAAAACAGGGGACAAGAAAGATAAGGAGACAGAATTCAGATTGGGGGTTTTGAGAGATAGGGGCTGAGCGATCGGAGCAACCTCTCATTGGGTACAGAGATTTATTTGGGGGATGAATATATTTTAGTACTATGTAACATGGTGGCTGAACAACATGTGGCTATACTGCGAGTAAAATGTTCACTTTAAAAGGATTAATATCTTGTTATCAGAATTTCACCTCATAAAAATCATTATGCTCACTGAAAGAAGCCATACCAAATGGAGAGCATATGATGCAATTCCATGTATATATATAACATTCTAGAAAATGCAAAATAATCTATCAAGAAAGACAGGATGAGTGATTGCCTGATGACTGTGGGGTGGGTTGCAGGGAGAGGGACTACAAAAGCACATGAGAAACTTTTGGGTGACAAGGAGTGTGTATGCGTGTCAGGACTAACCGGATTGTACACTTTACATATGTGTGGTTTATCACCTGTCACTTATACCACAGTCAAGCTGTAATCAAGGCTTGATGTCATGAATTGATTGTGCAGTTTGGGAGGGAAGAACACCTTTATTCTGTTATTGTTGTTCCCAGGTGGGCAGACCCTGGATGTGCAATAATGACAACAGCTGG
>NW_005356630.1:53655-57121 GCF_000412655.1 Myotis brandtii
ACCCAAATGAGTCAGTTTAACTCGTTTACTTTCCTCGACTTTCCCACCTCCGGGCCTTTGCACCTGCTGTGCTCTCTGCCTGGACCTCTTACTTCTGCCCCCCATCAGCTCTAGCTTAGCCTGGGCTCTTGCTCTATTAGATGCCGCTCTTCAGGAAACTCTTCCTGGTCCCTCAGTCTAGGTCAGAATCCCAGTTATGTGAGGTGATGACGCTCCATACTTCACCTTTTCAACCATGATCACAAGTGTAACTTCTTTACTGATTTATCAAAGAAGACCAACCCACTGCTCACCATCTGCTGACACTGCTCTAAGCACTGGGGGTGCAGGTGTGAGACAGAACAAACAAAATCCCTGTCCTCATGGACATGGCATGCTGGTGGGGGAGTTTCCCAGTAACCCAAACAGCAAGAACAGTAATAATGTGATAGTATGTTAGAGTGAAATAAGGGATGTGTGAGGTATTTTTATGTTTTTCCATTTAAAAATTTTGGAGCAGCAAAAAGGAGGCAAGCTCGTTTGAGCAGACAGAGCTGGAGATGAGAGGAGATGGAGTCAGAGAGGGAGGGGCCATAGCCAGAAATCTGGTTTCCCTCTGAGTGATGTGAAGAGCCTCTGGAGGGCTCAGAGCCCCAGTGGGCATGAGTGATCTGTGTTTAGTGAAGGCATCCAAAATTTAGCCTTTCTGAAGTTCCTATTTTGCGATATTGATTTCAAGCTTTTAAGAAACAAAACTCAGAAAGAACTTTTGACCCCTCCCCAAGCCCCCACATTCCTGCCATAGATTCAGACAGAAAAACTTGCTCAAGAAAGGAATCAGGATGTTCACCTTAGCCTACATTCCTCAGCACCTTTGTGGCTGCTACATGGAGGGCAGAGAGCCCAGTGAGGAGGCAAGCGCAGTCATCCAAGTTACAGGTCAGAGTGGTCAGACAAGTGTGGGAGGAAGGGGTCAGTTTCTGTATTTGTTGAAAGCATAGATTCAAGAGAATTTCCTGAAAGACTGGATGTGGGGTGTGGGAGACAGTGAAAGAGATTCAGGAATATTCTGGAGGAGCACATTGAGGTCAGAAGTTTGGCGGGGATCAAGGATCTTTGGGCATCTTGATGTGCCTTTCAGATATTAGTTGTCAAATAAATAATTGGACATCAGCAATCATGTCCAGTTTGTCTCTCTCATCCACTCTCTTGCCTCTAGGGCCCTGCATAGTGATGGGTAGGTGCATAGTAGGAGTACATTACATATTTCAAGAATTGACAAATGAACAATCAGATCCTATTCTGGACAGTCATACACAATATCTCTTAGTGACTGAAAAAAACAGAGATGCCATAAAGTTACCTTGACTGCAGGGGCCCTTATGAATCCCTTTGTTTTTGCAAGTCACATCAGGACCTTTCTCCTGCATTCATGCTGTACGCATTTTGGAACTAAATTAAGTTAAACATGAAAGTGCATGGGTGATATTGAAGCCTAGGTGGACCCTCGCGGCAAGACTCCTGCCCCCAATTCCTCAACAATAGAGATGTGACTGGAGTCCTTCATGCAGGCAAGAAGCTCACATACTAGTCAAAATTAGGTACATGTACAAACAAAACAAAGGAACAGCTTAACCAGTAAGTAGTGATGGTGGAAACACTAATCTGAGACATGAGTCAGGGTCTCAGGACTCCTACTTCTTCATGAACAGCTATGGATGATGTGAGTGTGTCAAGTTACTCTCCAGAAATGAAGAATTTTTTTATACTAGATTCCAATGTATCTTTTAGTTTTTTTTCTAAAGAGAAGTCAAAAGTGGACACATTTAGACTGAAAGAGCAATGTTTCAGTGTTTTTATGTTTTGTTTTGTTTTGATAATGACTTAGTTCAATGACTAGTTAACTAGGATTGAGATTTTAGTTAGACTTTTAAACCTTACTAAGAGTCATGGCTCTACTGTGAAGGGAAGCCGAGTGTTTACTCGAGATGTGCCTTTTAGGGTATTGATATTGATATCATTATTGGGGAAAAAAAGGTTTAAGAAATAAGCCTTGGACCTTCCCACTAAACTGCCTAGAATCTGTTTAGATAGAGGACCAGCTCCAGGAGGGACATTCCCGTTTGCTTTGGCATCTCTATGCCAATGTTCTTGCCTTTTGAAGCCTCAAACCACAACCCTCTTCCCCCCTCAGCTTCAGAATGACATATAAGATTCCACTACCCAATGCTTCCTTTGTTCTCTACTCTTATAGCCCCAGAATATTTGTTCATATATCAGACTTTACAGTGTCTCCTGTTATTCTGTCTGTTAATTTGACTTTTAGCCCAGATAGAAGAATTTAAAAGATGAGAGGAAGATTACCCTTTGTTCCCATAGCTGGATGTTATGATTTCTAGTTAAAGAATAAATAGAAAATAGAACCTGGCAGGTGTGATAGGAAAGAATGCAGATGTGGCCTGGAGCTTAAAAACTAGTCAGTGACACAGGCTGCAGGAGTTATCGTGCTCGAGATAAGAGAAAGATGTTGTCTGCTAAGCACAAGATGGATAGATGCTTTCTGCTCTTAAGGTAACATAACCGACCCAAACCCAAAATGGGTTGCAGAACTTTGGGTTGTCTGCACCTCTAGGCTCCAATAACCAAAGACCCCAGCCAGGATGATGCCTGGAGAAATAAGTCACATTATGAGTACTTATAGCATAACTGACCAATCCTCAAAACCCATGACTCTGAACCCCATGTCATGACTTTTGCCCCTTAAAAGACCCTAAATATAAACCACTGTGAGTTCTCGTCTTTGAGCATCGATGTTTTTAACTCTCTATCCCTCTCCCTTCCTCTCTGTAAAAAATCAATAAAAGATATTTTTTTATAAAATGGAATTAATTAGCAGAGATATTTTAATATTGCTATTTGCCCTTTCTCTATTACAGAAGTGTGAGAGATGAAAGGAATTTAGTAAAATGTATATGAAAATAATATATAAATTTATTAATAAATAAACAGTAACAAAAGGATATAACAACAACAGAGGCATGATAGAAAAATGACAAAAATATGATATGAAAACAACAAAAACATGATATAAAAACAACAGTGATGCAAACAATGATGAATAAAGTGATTAAACTTATTCTATTATCTCCCTGTACACCACATTTAGAGTGAAAACACTTTCAGAGTGCTTGACTAATTTCCCTTGTGATGAAGTACTTAGAACTTTAACTGTAACATCACATGCTCTTCAAACTCGAGAGAAAGCACCATATAACTGACCATGTGCAAAAACACGTTCAGGTAGGAACATGCCTACTCTGTCTAGAGTTTGTCCTTCTGATTTATTAATAGTCATCACAAATGCTGGCATCACGGGAAACCATCGTCGAATCAATTTAAATGGGAGGCCAGTGTCAGATGGGGACAAATTAATTCTTGGAATCAGAACAGCCTCTCCCTCTGCAGATCCTGTTAATACTTTAGCTTC
>NW_005356630.1:58581-70500 GCF_000412655.1 Myotis brandtii
ACCTTTGGAAAGTAAATAAAATCGCTCAAGACAAAGAAGCCAGGGTGTGCCTCCTTCTGGCAGCCCCGCCCCCAAAAAATCTCCTTTTTGAGTGAATTTTCTTTCTTTAAAACTCTATGAGGTCCCCATGCAACTTGCAACCAGGGGAGCAATGGGCAGCCGCAGCTTGTCCTGGACTAATCCCATTGACCTAACCCCCAAACACGTTTACCTGTGAGCTGATAGCATCCCCACCTAGACTCACTTCATTCCCATGTTTCTAGAGAGGCCAGACAGTGCTGTCTAATATCTCTCATAATGCCTCTATCCTAAGCCTTTCCTTGTTTCACTATTCCAAGAATTAAAAAACATACTGTCAAAATCACCTGAACTCATGTTGTGAAAGCTTTCTTGACCAAGTCAAGAATCCACACACTGCAGGCCGGCCTTAAGCAAATCTGTTTAGGACCTGGCTCCCTTTCTGGTAACATTTTGAAATTTAGAAGGAATGCTATTGCAAAGGAAAGGAATGGAATGTGTTTTTTTTTTTAAGAGAATTTAAAAGTAAGTAGTTTTTCCTAATCAGTTGGTTATTTAAAAAAATATTTTTATTCATTTAAGAGAGAGGAAGTGAGAGAGAGATAGAGAGAGAAACATCAATGATGAGAGAGAATCATATATAGATTGGCTGCCTTCTGCATGTCCCCTGTGGGGGATGGAGTCTGAAACTTAGGCATGTGCCATGACTGGGAATTGAACTGTGACCTCCTGGTTCATGGGTTGGTGCTCAACCACTCATCCACACTGGCTGGGCAAGTTGGTTATTTTTTTTTTTAAGAATAAAAGCACTTTTATGCTTTTAAAGAAATTTAAATTTTTTATTGTTTAAAGTATTACATGAGTTTCCTTTTCCTCCCATTGACCTCTCCCTGGCCACTTCCAACCACTAGCACATACCCTCACTATCCCCTACTGTCTGTGTCCATTGGTTATGCTAATATGAATACATAAAATCCTTTGGTTGTTCTCTAACCCTCTCATCCCCGTCTTCCCTTATCGGTTGGCAGTCTGTTTGATTCTTCTATGTCTCTGGTTCTATTTTTTTCATTAGTTTGTTGTCCATTATGTTTTGTAAATGAGTGAGGTCATGTGATATTTATTATTCTCTGACTGGCTTATTTCCCTGAGCACAATGTTCTCCAGTTCAATCCCTGCTGTTGCAAATGGTAATAATTCTTTTTTTATAGCTGCGTAGTATTCCATTGTGTAGATGTACCACAGCTTTCTAATCCACTAGTCTGCTGATGGGTACTTAGGCAGTTTCCAGATTTTAGCTATTGTAAATTGTGCTGCTATGAATAAGGGGGTGCATATAACCTTTCTGATTGGTGTTTCTGTTTTTTGGGGATATATTCCTAGAAGTGGAATTACTGGGTCAAATGGAAGATCCATTTTTAATTTTTTGAGGAAACTCCATACTGTTTTCCTCAGTGGCTGCACCAGTCTACATTCCCACCAGCAGTGCAAGAGGGTTCCTTTTTCTCCACAACCTTGCCAGCACTTGTCATTTGTTGATTTTTTGATGATAGTCATTCTGACAGTGTGACATGATACTTCATTGTCATTTTGATTTGCATTTCTCAGATGATTAGCGACTTTGAGCATATTTTCATAAGTTGGTTATTTTTGAATGACTAAAAAGCGATAAATCAAGAAGATCATGGGAAGATGTAGAAAGTTAGCAGAAAAGAAATATTGAGAAAGATATTTTTTGTATGAATGCTAGAACTGGATCATGGGAATATGCTTACACTTTAACCTAGCAAGGCCTACAAACTATATTAATTAAAATAGAAGCTTTACAATCAAGGCTCTCTATAACTGCTGCTGAAACATAAGAAATTTACTAATTAAACTCTTACTGTCTTCCTTGACTTTGGAATATTTAGATGGTAATTGTAATTTATAGTATTGTGTTCTTACAGCCTTGTTTCTGTATAAACCTTACGATTATAGCTTCTAATTGCAAAACTAGCAGGAATCAGATTAATAATGAATAACACTTGAGTGTTTCCAGTGGGAAATATAGGGGCGATAGAAAATGGGAACCCATCTCATGGTCAGATGATAATAATTGAAGAGTTGTATAGGTTGCCCTCAAACTATGAGTAAATGTCATACTAGAACAGGGGTCCTCAAACTACGGCCCGCGGGCCACATGCAAATACAAATATTGTATTTGTTCCCATTTTGTTTTTTTACTTCAAAATAAGATATGTGCATAGGAATTTGTTCATGGTGTTTTTTTTTTAAACTAAAGTCTGGCCCTCCAACGGTCTGAGGGACAGTGAACTGGCCCCCTGTTTAAAAAGTTTGAGGACCCCTGTACTAGAGGAAGAATACAGAGAAATGAGACAGAGAGCAAAACTTGGATTATAGGTTAGAAATAATCCAGAGTGTTTTTCTTAGTGAAGGCCCATGGAGCCTGCCTGCCTCTCATTTACCTGCTTTTCACTTTTGAGAAAATTCAGCCTTGACTTTCATCCAATGTTACAGTCTTAGCCCATCCCCAATGGTCCATTCGTTGTTCAGCAAGACAAATGCTTACATTAAGGCTTCCTAGGAATGAGCCTTCTTAGCCCTGTGGGAGCACATTATCCAATCAAAATGTTGGTCATTAATGCATATGCATCCTTTACATTGACTTATGACCAAAATTTGAAAGTGTTGACATAAAAGGGCCACACACTCAACCTGACAAGGTCAGGGGAGGCCTGTGGTGGAATTTACAAACACAGAGACCTACAGTAACCAAATAGGATGATCTGAAATGAACATTTTCTAAACCAAACCGAGTCATGTCTTAGGCCAATCTCTTCCCAAACAAAGGTCAATCTTGTTTAGCTGAGCCTGTCTACAATAGCATACTTTTGGAATGTTTGTGTAATTTCTTTATTTCCAGACTTCCTACTGCACTGCAGAACCCCTCATTGTTATTGTCATCATGTTAATTGTTAAATGCTAACTATTCTGTACCCACCAATGTAAAATTAGTATGTGTCTACACGTTTTACTTTTTATCGAATCTCAGAGATTTCCCCACTTTGATTTCTCCCACCTTCTAATATTTTACCAATGGATTTCATGTAACCCCTTATTCCTTCTGCTTTGATTGTAATGTATAAAATAAGAAGTAAAACTCCCATTCTCTGAAGCATTTTCTCAGTCCATTGAGTTTTGGCTTTCCAGCAATTCTCATCAGTTTGGCTCAAATAAACTCATAAAAATTATCTACAGGTTTAAACACTTCTTACATTGGCAGCCAAAAATTCCTGCACATTTTATGTACCCTCATCTCTTCAGGGAAATTCCAAATTCTGAGCAAGGTTTTTTGTTTATGTTGACCTGCCCTTACCTTGCATCTATCCAGAGGCCTGTAAGTGTTTCTTCATCATCACAAAAGACACTCTTATCAACTTTTAGAAATCAGAACATTCCAAGTATTTTTTTGTTTCTCAGTTCTAAGAACCAGGAAATAACACCAAATATCTTTTTTTGATATCATATAGAAAAACTGAAGATTTTTGAGATGGGATCACTTGCATAGAGTGCCAGCGCCTGCATGTGTGCTCAGACATGCCATGTATTGTCACATAGCATTTATGTTCCACCCCTTTCCATGTGCCCTCCGATATCAGGTAGACTGAAAGTTTAAATATTCCATTCCCCCACTCCTTGTGATTGAGAATCCAGATTTGAATTAAACTCAGCCTCTGAGATGCACTTGTGTGTAAATTAGAAGCTGGAGAGGAGATGGGCCTCTTATTTCTGCTACTGTGTGGACTGATGGGTGGCCTCTGGCAGACAGAGCTAACTCTTTGCCTGTGAGAGGGGGCTGTGTCAGCATGGCCTTGAAACCCAACTTCCAGTGGCAAGTCTTCAACTTAGATTTCTCTAGCCCTTTGATAATCTTACAAGCACCTAACTCTTTGTGTGAAAGACATTTCTACACAAATGTTTATGGTACATTTATCTGAGAGCCTGTCTCTCCTTACAAGTTAAACTTCTTGAGAGCAGGGCCCACATATTCCCTGCTCTCTGTGGTGTTCCCAGGGCCCAGCCTTGACCTGAAACACCACAGATACTCAGGAAGCATTCATTAAATGGATGAGGGAAGCCATATGGAAGCTGGTCACCCTGTGTGACACTTGCAGTCAGATCATGTTCCTTACCCACAGGAAGACCTTGGTGTCAGCCTTGGAGGAGGCCACAGACCCTTTTTACACGGGGATGTCCCAGGACCAGGTGTTTACCACACTTACAGTCAGGAAAGGGGGACAAGAACCTCCTCACAGTGAGGGGCCAGACCACTCTGATTTCATTGCCAGGAAATCACAGCCTTCCCCACCCCTCATCTCTTCAAGGCCTGGAAAGCAGCCCATGTTCTTCCTTTTATCACAGATCACTGAGCTGGCAGATATTCTGAATTCTCCATCCCAGGTAGAGTTTCTACCAAGGCAGGAGGGTGCTCACACTCACCTCAAGGAAATTAGGGGATGACTTCCCATCCCCAAGGTCCCTGGTATTAATACAGCTGCCTGTGGCCCCTAAAGACATCTCACAAGCCCACGGTGTCCTGGGGAACAAGGGGAACGTCTTCAGCAGGATGGGAAAGGAGAACCCAGGATCTGGGATTGCTTCCATCTCAGAGGTGCTGAAGTTCCCATGGGGGCCTCCCCTCCCCTAACAGAGGGACCCACAGAGTCCCCTGGTTACAGTCCATTTGGAGCTGCTCCAGAACCTGAGCCCTGTGGGGAGGCCTAGAGCAGATGACAGACAGGGACACAGGGGACTGCTTGTAACATCCCAATACTGTGATGAGAAACTAGGAGGGCATTTTGGGAATCAACCATCCAGGCCAGCACCTTCTCCCAAAAGCGCCCTCACCAGGACCTGCCTTTGAAAACCTGGAACAGCACATCCTCCTTAAACGGCAGATCCACCAGAGGGGACAGGTCTCCGGACATTGGACTCATAATACTCTGGAGAAAACCAGTTCTCTCACTGGTCCCAGCCTGCCCTGGGATGCAGTCAGGAGACATGAGATACTCAGGGACTGGGCGCCGGATGGCTGGCTCTTAGTTGTGAGGTCAGAGATCACCAGTGTCAAGTGCTCATAGTCAGCTCCCACCTTCTGGAGCCTGGTCAGCATTCTTAGTTCAGTACCTGACATTGCCTGCAGGTCTCCTTTTGCCTTCTAGGGGGCGATATTGAGAAGCACCTACAAAACACAGGAAATCCACACTGGAACTGGGATTTTGGCTAAGGAGGTGTATAAGGAGACCTATTTCCGTTCCCTGACTAACAGATTTTTCTGGGCCCCTCTGTCAAGCCTGCGCTGTCCCCCCTGCTTTTTCAGAAACTGTGAATGAAAAAGAGGCAGTGCGAGAATCCTGATAAGCCCAGGGGGCCCCATGGCAGGCCTGACAAGCTCAGTGACACAGTGTGGTCTGATCACAAATGCCTAACTGGGCAGGTGATGGCAGGTAGTCAGGTCACAGGCCTACAGCTTCCATAGGAAATGTCAGACTTTACATTAAGTGAGCCCTTTCCCTGTTCATATGCATCATGGATAACATACCTTTGACATCACATACCTCCAGCAAATTTTCTTTGCTAGACCCATTGAAGGCAGAGCCTGTGGCACCAGAATACAAGACCACAGAGCGCTCATGTTGCCTGGTTCCCTGCACAGCCTCTGTACCTGCTGGAAATGTTAACTGTCCTGGACCCTCCAAAGTAAAAATATGTGTTTCTTTATTTTGCTTTTTATTTATTGCTAGAGATCTCCCTGCTATCCTTTCCCACACTTTCCAATAGATTTCTTGTAACTTTTTTCATCTTCTCCGTTGATTATAATGTGTAAAACAAGCTACAAAACTTTCACAAGTAAGAGAGAATTCTTGAAGAAAACCTGGTCCTCTCCACACAAGCAGCTCACCTAAACTGTGGTTAACAGCGCTGAAATTTGCCCATGTGCTCATGTGAATCCTGGCAGCACCCTCTCCACTTCTAGGACGCCTGACTTCTTTTTTTTTTTAAATTAAATCTTTATTGTTCAGGTTACATTTGTTCCTTTTTTTTCCCCCCATAACTCCCCTCCACCCAGTTCACACCCCACCCTCCGCCCTCATTCCCCACCCACTGTCCTCATTCATAGGTGTGCGACTTTTGTCCAGTCTCTTCCAACATCTCCCACACCCCTTTCCCCCACCCAAGAATAGTCAGTCCATTCCCTTTCTATGCCCCTGATTCTATTATAATTACCAATTCATTCTATTCATCAGATTATTTACTCAGTTGATTTTTAGATTCACTTGTTGATAGATGTGTATTTGTTGTTCATAATTTGTGTCTTTACCTTTTTCTTCTTCTTCCTCTTCTTAAAGGATACCTTTCAGTATTTCATATAATACTGGTTTGATGGTGATGAACTCCTTTAGCTTTTTCTTATCTGTGAAGCTCTTTATCTGACCTTCAATTCTGAATGATAGCTTTGCTGGATAAAGTAATTTTGGTTGTAGGTTCTTGCTATTCATCACTTTGAATATTTCTTGCCACTCCCTTCTGGCCTGCAAAGTTTCTGTTGAGAAATCAGCTGACAGTCGTATGGGTACTCCCTTGTAGGTAACTGATTTTCTTTCTCTTGCTGCTTTTAGGATTCTCTCTTTGTCTTTTGCTCTTGGCATTTTAATTATGATGTGTCTTGGTGTGGTCCTCTTTGGATTCCTTTTGTTTGGGGTTCTCTGCGCTTCCTGGACTTGGAAGTCTATTTCTTTCACCAGGTAGGGGAAGTTTTCTGTCATTATTTCTTCAAATAGGTTTTCAATATCTTGCCCTCTCTCTTCTTCTGGTACCCCTATAATTCTGATGTTGGTACGCTTGAAGTTGTCCCAGAGGCTCCTTACACTATCTTCGTATTTTTGGATTCTTTTTTCATTTTGCTTTTCCGGTTGGGTGTTTTTTGCTTCTTCGTATTTCAAATCTTTGACTTGATTCTTGCGATCCTCTGGTCTGCTGTTGGGAGTCTGTATAATATTCTTTATTTCAGTCAGTGTATGCGTAATTTCTAATTGGTCCTTTATCACAACATTGAGGGTCTCAGTAGATTTCTTGAGGATCTCACTATATTTATCGGCAGTCTCACCAGTCTTTAAAGGGTCTTACTAAATTTATTGGCGGTTTCTAGACAGTTCTTGAAAAACCTTAAAAGTGTGGTTTTGATCTCTATATCCAGCAGTTTGCTTTCCTCCATTTCTGTCATTTGTGTCCTGTTTCTTTGTCTCTGCATTTTTTATGCTTCCCTGTGTTGATAAAGTGTTTTTCTGTGCTTAGTGTCCTCTAGGGCCTAGTGGTTCAGCCTCCCCAATTACCTGAGGAGGGCACTCTTGGTGCACCCCTTTGTGGTCTTTGTGTACAATCTTGTTGTAGTTAAGCCTTGATTTTTTTAGGAAACACTGGGAGGGATTGACCTTCAGGCCAATTGGTTGTGAGACTCAGCTGTGTCTGCAGTGGGAGAACTTCAGTCCTGGATCTCTAGGGAAGTGCTAATCTAGCCTCTGCCTGAGGCTGTCCAGCAAACGCCTCCATGCAAGGCTTGGACGGGGCGAGTCTCAGGGGATCAACAGGGTAGGCGGAGGGAGCAGTTATGGCTGCTCTCAGTTGTGCCTTCAGCGGCCCCGCTTCTCAGTGTCCAAACAATTGCTGGTAGTACCTCAGAGAGAAAGCTGCCCTCGAGTTCTGACCGATGCCAGACAGTCCCGCTTTTCCCGTATGAGTCTGGGTCCCCAGAGACTCGCCCGGAATTGGAGCTCAGAGCCAGAGACTCCCTCCCGATTGAAAAAGACAACCGCGCCCTCAGCCGCCAGTCTGCTCTGTGTGCGCCTCTGTACCTTAGTACTTTACTTCCACACTGCACCTCCTCTGAGTCTCTGTATGCTTTTCTCTTTCCTTTTAGTTGTAGAATTTCCACTCAGCCAGCCTTCCTGTGGTTCTGGATGATGTCTCTTTTGTCTTTTAGTTGTATTTTTGAAGTGGTTGTGCGAGGCAGCAAACTCAGGTGTTTACCTATGCCGCCATCTTGGTTTTCTCTGCTCCCCAACTCTTAACTGGAATCACCCTTGGGCAAGGCGAGGTGACCTCAAAAAAATCCCCCAGGCACAGGACAGAGGTTTCCCGAACACTCAGGGAGGACATGGAGAGGGTCAACCAACAAAGAGAGGGAGGGTCTCCTTGAAAACATTACCCAAGGACCAGGGAGCCCACAGCCACCTGGGCTCCCACCACAGTCCTTGCTTCACACCTTACACTTCACACCTGAAAACTGCATGTCCTTCTGAGACCCGTGGTGATGGGGTCCCTGCCTCTGGAAACAACGGCCATGCTTGTGACAACCTGAGATAGAGGGAGGGTCCCCTCTGCAGTCATCACCCAGCTTGATGCCTTCTCACAGCCAGTGACCTCTGTGGCCTTCCTGCCTGGAGGAAATCCCATCTTCCCAGCACATTTGAGTACATGGGGAAGACCCGGTGTCCAGTTGGGTTTCTGTGTCACAAACAGAAAATGATCCCCATTTGGGGCCTGTGGGGCTCCCTGTGTGGTGCTTACAGACCCAAGACCAAGATGCAGCAGGGGCCAATGCTGGGGTGGGAGGGTCAGCCTCTCTGGGGACATGTGCCCCCTTCAGCCTTGCTATAGCAAGTGGGCTCACACACCAGTAAGATCCACCTCCCCTGAGAGCTCCTCAGATGTAGAGGCTCTGGTCCACAGCACACCTGCCGAGTCAGAATTTGCATTTTAACAGGATGTGGAGACCCTCCCTGTGCACAGGAGAGGGGCAGGGCCCCCCACCATCACATCATAGGGTCTCATCCTGGCATCCATGTAGATGGGCAGCTCCTGAAGTAGCCTTTCTAATATGTCACCTGTGCATCCCAATCCTTACAAAGTTTCACGGGAGAGCCAATGCAGACCTGGGTTGACATCCCTGTGACAATTTTATGAGGTGGCCCTAGAACTCTTTTGCTGAAGGAAAATATCAAACTTGCACTGACAGTGAGCTGTGAAGAATGACCAGGAACTGGACGTCTCAGGCTAGTGCTTTTCTGGGCACCTGTCTGTGCATGTGGAAGTTTTTGTTTGTATGTGTGTGTGTGTTGTCAGAGGCTTCAGTAGTTTCCAGGGAACCAAAATGCAGAGTAAAGGTAAACTGAAAGGGGCAACAGGGTTGGCAAAAATGAGGAGAGGGAGAGGGAGGGACCTGGGTCCTGACCCATCCCTGGCCCACATGACCAGGGAGGTTATCTTGCCCCATCAGGAGGCTCAGCACACAGGGAGGAGGGACAGCACATCCAAACAGACTGGACAGAGGTGCCTGGGAGCCTTACTGGACCTCGAGCTGTTCTCTCAGAGGGAGAGAGGGGGCAGGCAGCAGTCACCCTGGAGTCCCCCTCAGCCCCTGCCTGCAGAGGAATTGCCCCTTGGCTGGGACACCTGCTGGCTGGTAAGGAGGGGACAATCCCTGGAAATGGAAGGGAGGTTGGGAGTTAGAGACTGGCCAAGATCTCCTGGGGAGGACAGCGCTCTGGGATGGGAGGAAGGGCTTCTCCTTGGATCTGAGTAAAAGGGCAGGGGCGCAGATTAGGATGAGAGACGAGGCTCAGTAACATGAAAATATCATCATGTGGAAGTGGTGAGGGGCAGGAAAAATCTCAATTGCGGTTCATTTTCTGTTATTCATCACTGAGTATTGAATTTTGACAACTGACCACAGTCATAACAATTTATTTCAGGTGATACCAGAAACATTTTAACCAGGGGTGCTAAGCCTTGTCTCCACCACCAATTACAAACATGGGCAAATACAACATGGGAGGTGGGAACACTCATTCATGCACCCACAGGTGTTTGCAGCCTATTGTAGGCACAGGGGCCACAAGATCACAACACCCTCTGCCCACATGCTGCTCACATTATACAGGGAGAAAAGAGATGAGAAGAGATCTACATGTGACATCAGGTATCCACAAGTGCCCTGAAGGGCACAGAGTGGGGACAGGTCAGATAGTGAAGATAGAGGTTCTTTACAGGACGTGGTCATTGAAGGTCTTCCAAGAAGACCACTGAGTGTCAACAGGGATTTGAGGGCAGTGAGGAGGACAGCCACACAGACATCTGGGAAAGAGAATTCAAAACAAAAAGCATAGGTTCCGAGCTGCTGAAGCCATGGTGGCCATGTTGCTGACCATGACCAAGGAGATGCACACACCAAGGCTGAGAGATGAAGAGAAAAGCCTCATCTCTCCATCCCAATACACAGATGAAATACTGACAAATCTCTCTCTTCTCTTCTAGTCTTCCTCTTAGCCTTCTGGATCCCGCACACCACTGCGCGATTTGCTGTTGTCTCGACCAATGCCCTTGAAGGGCAGTATGTGATTCTGCATACCCAAAATAGGCCTCGCGGTGTTACAGTCTTTAGTTGGTACAGGGTATTAGACTTGAACTACTCTAATTTTATTGGGTCTGATGGATGGCGTTTAAGGCGATATGTAACAGGGCCCGAATACACTGGTCAAGAGAAAGTACAACTTGATGGATCCCTGATCATAAGAAACGTCACTGTGTGGGACCTAGGAATCTACATCGTAGTAGCCACCCTTCTAAATGCAGAAAGAGAAATAAGATTTGGACGGCTCAGTGTATACCGTGAGTGATTGCTCTCTGACTTCTAGGTGTTGGGTGGGGTGAATTCTACTTCACACACAGGACTGCCAGCCCTGGACTCTCCTCCATCCCCCTCTGCATCGTGTCCGAAGCTTGGTTTGGGCATTTAGTGCACGACACACAGTGGATACAAACTTCCTAAGATCAGAGTTCCATTCCCAGATTCCAGCCCCAGACATTCACCACAGAAAGAAGAACCAGTTTTATGGGAGTGAGTCAGCAGACAGAGACCAGTCTCAGTTCAGGTCCCTGGGCCCCTTTCCCTGATCACATCGCTGAGATAGACCCGGCAGGGCTCTGTAAGGACCTGGCCTGAGGGGCTCCCTGGGTTCTTCACAGAGAAGCTCAGCTTGGGCACCCCCTCTCTAGGCCCCTGTCACAATGTCCTGACACTAGAGCAGGGGTCCTCAAACTACGGCCCACGGGCTACATGCAAATACAAATATTGTATTTGTTCCCTTTTTTTTAATTCAAAATAAGATATGTGAAGTGTGCATAAGAATTTGTTCATAGTTTTTTTTTAAACTATAGTCCGGCCCTCCAATTATCTGAGGGACAGTGAACTGGCTCCTCCCTGTTTAAGTTTGAGGACCCCTGCTCTAGAAGCGCTCAGGAGCCTGTGTCAGCTTAGGTTTGCCTCCGGAGAAGGGCTGAGTGAGAAGAGCAGTTTCCATTATTCCAGAATCACAAGGCTCCTGATCTGGTCACTAGTTGGGCCTCAAACCTACCAGCCACGTCTGGGAAGAGATGGAGCCTGGTACTTCACCTGAGACTGTGTGTGGAGAGCACAACTTGACGAGCTCCCTAGGTTATTAGCTGACTGTTCTGGGCGACTTAGGAGAGTACAGAGAAAGGTCAGCATCCCAAGGGAGGAGCAGGAGAAAAGATGCTCCTGGCAGCTGCTAATCCACCAGGGATCAGCCAAGGGAATTCTCTCATGAAGTCCATCAATCAATAAAAAATACCTCTTATTTGAGCAGTTTTCCCTCCCAATATTTATGTCAGATACTGTGGTAGTCTGAGGAGGATAGGTTTTAGTTCTTCCTTGAAAGTTTGGTAAAACTCCCCTGAGAAGCCATCTGGTCCTGGGCTTTTGTTTGCTGGGAGCTTTTTGATGACTGCTTCAATTTCTTCCATAGTTATTGGCCTATTGAG
>NW_005356630.1:72483-74437 GCF_000412655.1 Myotis brandtii
AAAAAAAAAGTAAGAGAGAAAAGAGAGTGAAGTATAAGAGGGGAAGAGACTATTTATATGAGGGGAAAACTCCTATAGAACCGCCACTAATACCAACAATTTACAGCAGCAGATTCCTGGAGATGAATACAAACTACAAACAACCAATAATATCAAGCGTATGTCAGATACTGTGAATATTTTATGATTAGAACATTGTCAGCCTGGCAGTCAAATATGCATTTTCCTTCACTGAGGGGAAAGTGAGACAGAGGTAGATACAGTTCCTAAGCAGAATCACAAAGACCATGAGAAATTGATCTGAGTCACTTAAGGTCTATCTGCAGCCATAGCCCCATATTTTCGTCCAATCCCAGTGGCCTTATTAGATGTCTTTGGATCCCTAGATCAATCATTGGTTCATATCCTTCCTTCTTAGGGGTCTTCAGCTCAGAGGGGTAGATATGGTCTGGGGAGTGATGGCTAATTTAGAATAAATTAATTTTTACTGTGGAACCAAATTACCCTCAGAACCATCAGATTCAGGGCTGAGATTTTGACGAAGGAGCATAGCCCCAGGTTTCAAGCCCACACTAAATCATTTTCATCCTCTAATTCTTCACACGGCCAGTGAGTGTGCCTACACTCCTAGCCAGCAACACCACAGTCACAGAGAATGAGGATGCTGTGGTCATGACCTGCTACACAGATGATAGCTCCACCAACTGGTTATTCAATGCTACGAGTCTGCAGCTCAGGGAGAGGATGAAGCTGTCCCAGGACCACAGAACCCTCACCATAGACCCTGTCAGGAGAGAGGATGCTGGGAACTAGCAGTGTAAAGTCTCCAACCCTGTCAGCTCCACTGAAAGTGCTCCTGTAGAGTTAGATGTCAAGTACCAGTGATCCTCCTCCCTTCCCCTATGTTCTTAACCTAAAATAAATAAATAAATAAATAAATAAATAAATAAATAAATGCACCTATTAATTTTCTTCTGGTAGTGGAAATTGCATAGAAGGCTTGCTTTGAATCAAAAAATACTAAAAAATGTGAGCTGGCATTGTCTTTATTGTTGGCATAAGGTAACATTCCACATTGGACCCCATCTCTTGTTGGTCCCATTTGCGCCATCTTCACAATGGAGGGGACACCATGTGCTTCACAGGAGGGGCAGTCATTGTATTATGACTGGCACTAGTAAGACATAAGCTCACAGGAACATGAGCTCTTTCACATTTCCAAGGAGACCTGTGGAGGGTGCCTGGACACTTGTGACAATGGGAATAGGCGAGAGAACACCTATGTGAGATGCAAAAGTGACTTTGTCTCCCTGTTTGACTTCTCCCAAAAATTTACTAATGCCTTCTGGAATAGTCTTATGTTTATAGCAATAGACTTGTTTGCATAAATTCAGTAGCACCTTGTCCTCTTTCTTGATAGACTATAATTGGAAACGTTGGTAATGTAACCAAGACTTAGTAAATGTCCTAGTTGAAACTGATGCCCACATAATTTTAAATGACCTCACCTTTTATGGAGCTAATTGTAACCTTATGAAGACTCATAATCTGTTTGAGAGGAGGGCATCACCCAAAGCTAGAGAGACTTCAGGTGAAGTGTGAGGGTGAGGCCGCCTAACCTCAAGGGGCTGTTAAATCTCCCATCTCAGGTTTCATAGAAAAACCTGCATCAGAGCAAACTATAAGGTGAATGTCAGTCCTCTGCACTTAGTTCACTAAGCAGAAACCAGCCATGTTGGAGGATGGAGAATTCTCTTCTATTTGGAGATGACATTTGATCAAAAGGAAGGTGACTGTATAGAGAAATCTCTCCTTGGAAAATTCCAGAAACATAGCCTTCTGGGAGATCAGATGCCATCTCTGTTCAGTCTCTCAACTATTTTGCATCTATTTATAAATGGCTGGGAACTTGCATTTCTTTATCAATTGCAGGAACTGATGGCGATGCAAACTG
>NW_005356630.1:75180-76204 GCF_000412655.1 Myotis brandtii
GCACCAGAGTTAAGTTAGGGTTTTTCAAAATACTGACTTTCCGAGCTCATAAGGTTCACCATCACTGGCCTAGAAGGTTTGGGTCCATTCTGCTAAATTTTAATTCTCCTGTTTTCTGGTGTCTTATTTCTGAGGAAGGGTAGGACCTTACCTTGTAAGGACCTTATCCTGTAAAAAAATCCTGCTTACCCTCACCAGTGTGGCCAAATTAGTTGGCACTTTGTCCCGAACACCTATAGTTTGCATATTCAATCCTTGGTCAAGACCTTTACGGTAGGCAACTGTGTGTATGTGTGTTCGCCTCTGTCCCGCGTGATTCAGGGTTCAGGATCTGGAAGAGGAGCTGCAAACAAATGAAAGAGCAGAGACAAGATTTAATTTGGAAATATTGGGGGGCCAGGCGGGCAAGTCCAACTCAAGGGCAAGGACTTCCACCAGTGCCCAGGCTTTTCAAGCATTTTATTCAACTTTGGTTAAACATAAAACCCTTAGTCAGGCAGGTAATTGCAGTAACAGACAGGCTATCTTAAAGGTCAGTAAATATTAGAAGGATTTACTCTAAGACTATTTCATCAGGAAATAGCTTGAGCCCCCTTTGTCAGGACTAGACAATTGGTGCATAACTCAGGCCCTTGTCATGGGTTCAAGGTTCACCAGCATTCTGGGATCCTTGTTTGCACTATTCTGCTAGTGAAGACAATGGGCAGCCTCCTGCATCTCCCCCGTTTCTTTTCCTTAGTAATTCCGCATCTCTAGACAAGAAATAAACATATGAGAACAAAAATGAGACAAGCAATAGTGGATATGTTGAGGGGCAAATTAATCAGTTTGCAGTAAGTTTCTTCCTGGGTAAACAGTTCTTTGTGTCCCAATTTCAATGTCCATGTTCAAGAGTTCTTTATGTGTACATACCAGCAATGATATGCTAGTTTTGGATGGTGGGCAAATGGTGGCAATGCATGTCCGACCTTCTCAGGCTTGGTCTGTGCAACCTGCAGCGACGCACAGCTGCTGACTGCTAGCA
>NW_005356631.1:0-1366 GCF_000412655.1 Myotis brandtii
CACAGTCTGGCCTCCTATTTTCATTTCGACCATGGGCACATGGAGGCCTAGTTCCAAAGAGCCCAATCTCTCCTTGTCGGAGTCAGCTGTTGCCAGTCTGATGAGGTCTACCTCAGGCGGCTCTGGCAGATAGCAGCTGGGTTTTATGGATGGCCTTGCCAGCTTCTTCTGGCTTGCTCCTGCCCTGCCTGCCTCTTCACTCCTGCTACTAAACCTTACTCTGTCCCTTCTTACACACAGAGAACCAGACCCAAGGCAACAAGTTTTGAGCAATTTCTAACCAGCTGTCTATGTAAGGGAACTGATCTGGGTGACCTGGGCCTCCTGTGATAATGCTGTGAACATTTCTGATCAAGGGGACATCCAATGTGCCCTCTGGTGGCCATCCTAATCCTTTTTAACTCCCAGGGGACTAGTTTTACTCTGTAGTCCTTAACAAATCCCTTTTTTAAAATTCCTTAATATACATTCTAAGATATTCCACTTTGAGGAGGAGCTATTACCCATGTTGCAGGGAGGGACTCGGTTGCCTCCTCTTTAAAAAATACCTGAATAAAAGAACTAATCAAAATAAGGCTTATTTCATATCTTCATTTGTCCTTGGGTATGGACAGCAAATGACACTAATCAGATTGACATAAATTATTTAACCTCTGTTTAGGGAGGCAAATCAAATCATTTACTCCAAAGTGTCCATGGTTTAGGTAAGACAGGATTTAAGGATTTAGGAAGACAGAATTTATGCTCATTTTCCCTATTCTACTTGTCCCAGCTTACTCGCCTGTCATCCATTCAACTTTCTTTAAACATTTCTCTTTACCTTCCTCCATTACACCAAACCCATACTTTCCAGTTTGTTAGACCTCTTAGCCGTAATTTTTAGGTGACATGTAAATATTTAACATTCCTCAGATTAGCCATATATTCATATTTTTTAAGAGACACAAACAGAAATTTCACTAGCTAAACAATTTTAAACAAACAACAAAGACACATATTTAAACAATAAAGACAGATAACATTCCCCATTAAAAACTTTGAATCACCATGGAAACACAGGAGAGCTTTAGAAGGGTTTTTAAAAAAAAAATAAAACATAAAGAAACAAACATAAAAAAACAATTTTACACTGGCACGCACCACATTTACAACACAGAATACCACCAAATCAGTTTCATTAGTGCAGAGATACAGAACAAGTCCTTGAACACAGGCAGTAGAAAACTGCCTAGCAATGCTTCTCTCCTACCTTTTTTTTTTAAGATAGGCAAGACTCGAACCCTTAGCAAGTCCTAGTTTTGATTTTCCTCCCGGAAGTCCCAGTGTCTATGAATACCATCTAGAAGCCATTCCTCCAGATACAGGA
>NW_005356632.1:0-3167 GCF_000412655.1 Myotis brandtii
TGCTTGTAAAATTATCAAAGGACTAGAGAAATGGAAGCTGAAGAGTTGCCAATGGTAGTTGGGTTTCAAGGTCAAGCTGGCACAGCCCCTCCCACAGGTAAAGAATTAGCTGTGTCTGCCAGAGGCCACCCATCAGACCACACATTAGCAGAAATCATAGGCCCATCTCCTTTCCAGCTTACAAATTACACACAAGTGCATCTCAGGCTGAGTTTAATTCACATCTGGATTCTCATCACAAGGAAGGGGAGAATGGAGTATTTAAACTTTCAGTCTTTCTGATATCAGAGGGAACATGGAAAGGGGTGGAACATAAATGCCATGTGCCAATACATGGCATGAAGAGCCCACATGCAGGCTGTGGGACTCTAGGCAAGTGATCCCACCTCAAAAATCTTCAGTTTCCCTATGAGATATGATACAAAGATATTTGGTGTTATTTCCTGGTTCTTAGAACTGAGCAACAAAATATACTTGGAATTTTCTCATTTATAAGTGTTGATAAAATGTCTTTTGTGATGATGAAGAAACTGACAGGCCCCTGGATATATGCAAGGTAAGGGCAGGTCACCATAAAGACAAAACCTTGCTTAGAAGCTGGAATTTCCGTGAAGAGCTGAGGGTACGTAAAATGTGTAGGAATTTGTGGCTGCCAATGTAAGAAGTGTTTAAATCTGTAGATAATTTTTATGAGTTTATTTGAGCCAAACTGATGAGAATTGCTGGAAAGCCAAAATTCAATAGACTGAGAAAATGCTTCAGAATTCGAATTTTACTTCTCATTTTATACATTACACTCAAAGCAGAAGGCTATAGGGATACATGAAATCCATTGGTGAAATATTAGAAGGCGGGAGAAAGCAAAGTGGGGAAATCTCTGAGATTCGATAAAAAGTGAAACAAGTAGACACATACTAATTTTACATGGGTGGGTGCAGAATAGTTAACAGTTAACAATTAACACTATAACAATAATAATGAGGGGTTCTGCAGTGCAGTAGGAAGTCTGGAAATAAAGAAATTACACAAACATTCCATAAGTATGCTATTGTAGACAGGCTCCGTTAAACTGAAGATTGGCCTTTGTTAGGGAAGAGATTGGCCTAACACATGACTACCCACCATGGCTAGCTTTTGTTTAGAAAACGTTCATTTCAGACCATCCTATGTGGTTACTGTAGGTCTCTGAGTTTGCAAATTCCTCCACAGGCCTCCCCTGAGCTTGCCAGGTTGAGTATGTGGCCCGTTAATGTCAACACGTTCATATTTTCGTCATAAGTCAATCTAAAGGATGCATTAATGACCAACATTTTGATTGGATAATGTGCTCCCACAGGGCTAAGAAGGCTCATTCCTAGGAAGTCTTACTGTAAGCATTTGTCTTGCTGAAGTACCAACCATTTGGGATGAGCCAAGACTGTAACATTGGATGGAAGTCAAGGCTGAATTTTCTTAAAAGTGAAAAGCAGGTAAATGGGATGCAGGAAGGTTCCATGGGACTTCACTAAAAAAATCCACTCTGGATTATTTCTAAACTATAATCCAAGATTTACTCTCTTTCTCATTTCTCTGTGTTTTGCATCTACTATGACATTTACTCATAGTTTGAGGACAAACTCTACAACTCTTCAATTATTATAATCTGACCAGGAGATCGGTTCCCATTTTCTATGGTCCCTATATTTCCCAGTGGAAATACTCAAGTGCTATTCATTATTAATCTTATTCCTGCTAGTTTTGCAATTGGAAGTTATAATCTTAAGGTATATACAGAAACAAGACTCTAAGAACACAATGCTATAAATTACAATTACCATCTAAACATTCCAAAGTCAAGGAAGACAGTAATGTTTAATCAGTAAATTTCCTATGTTTCAGCAGCTATTATAGAGGGCCTCATTTGTAAAGCTTCTATTTTAATTAATATAGTTTAGTAATCCTTGCTAGGTTGAAGTGTAAGCTTATTCCCATAATCACGTTCTAGCATTCTTAAAAAAATATCTTTCTCCTATTTCTTTTTGACTAACTTTCTAGATCTTCCTATGATCTTGGTTTATCGCTTTTTACTCATTCAAAAATAACCAACTTATGAAAACATCCTCAAAGTCGTTAATTATCTGAGAAATGCAAATCAAAATGACAGTGAAGTACCATCTCACACTGACAGAATGACTATCATCAACAAATCAACAAATGACAAGTGCTGGCAAGGATGTGGAGAAAAAGAAACCCTCGTGCACTGCTGGTGGGAATACAAACTGGTGCAGCCACTGTGGAAAACAGTATGAAGTTCCTCAAAAAATTAAAAATGGAACTTGCATTTGACCCAGTAATTCTACTTCTAGGAATATATTCCAGGAAAACAGAAACACCAATCAGAAAGGATATATGCACCCCTATATTCATAACAGCACAATTAACAATAGCTAAGATATGAAAACTACCTAAGTGCTCAAGAGCAGACGAGTGGATTAGAAAACATTGGTACACCTACAAGATGGAATACTACGCTGCTGTAAAAAAAAAAAGGAATTCTTACCATTTCCAACAGCATGGATGGAAGTGGAGAACATTATGCTCAGTGAAATAAGCCAGTCAGAGAAAAATAAATAACACATGACCTCACTCAATTGCGGAATACAATGACCAACAAACTAATGAACAAAAATAGAACCAGAGACATAGAAGCATCGAACAGACTGTCCAAACGATGAGGGAAGACGGTGGATGAGAGGGTAAGAGATCAATCACAGGACTTGTATGTATGCATATGAGCATAACTAATGGACACTGACAGTAGAGGTGGTGAGGGCATGTGCTGGTGGGTGGAAGTGGCTGGGGAGAGGTCAATGGGAATAAAAGGAAACTCATGTAATACCTTAAACAATAAAAAATTTAAATTACTTTAAAAGCATAAAAGTGCTTTTAATCTTAAAAACAATAAAAAAATAACCAACTTGCCCAGCAAGTGTGGATGAGTGGTTGAGCACCAACCCATGAACCAGGAGGTCACAGTTCAATTTCCAGTCAGGGCACATGCCTAGTCTTTGGGCACCTTTCCCCGCAGGGGACTTGCAGAAGGCAGCCAATCTATGTATGATTCTCTCGCATCATTGATGCTTCTCTCTTTATCTCCCTCTCCCCTCCTCTCTCTTAAATCAATAAAA
>NW_005356633.1:0-550 GCF_000412655.1 Myotis brandtii
ACTTTTCATCACCAGTCACAATTCGATGCAAAAAAAGTTTCTTTCGTGCCGTTGAAGCAACATGACTTTTACTGGTGACTTTTCGGTTTTCCATTTGTCTTTCGTTCAGTTGATGTGGCACCCATTTTCCTTCCTTTAAAATCTTTCCCATTGCTTGTAAACGATCAGAAATTGTTAGCTCAGCAACGTTTACTCTTTCTGCAAGTTGGTTTTGAGTTTGACACGCATCTTCACCCAATAATGCTTGTCATTGTTGGTCCTCAAACTTTTTCGGTTGACCTGGACATTCTTTGTCTTTCACATCGAAATCATCACTTTTCAAGCGTTTAAACCAGCATTCACAGGTATCTTGAGATGGAGCATGTTCACCATAAGCTGCCCAAAGTATACGATAACTTTCAGCAGCACTTCTTCAAAATAAAGTAATGAATTAAAACTTCCCGCAAATGCTTTTTTTTGGGCACGAAATTCGGCATTTTTAAGCATAAAAAAATCTACGATGTTAACACCTAAAGAAAATTTGACATAGGAAGTTTTGAAGCTTGTTATC
>NW_005356634.1:0-736 GCF_000412655.1 Myotis brandtii
TTCAGCTGCTCACCCTTATCTGCTCCGGGACAAGGTATAGAACATGTCCGTCTATACCTCCGCCATTTTTTCTCAAAACGTTGGGGTCCAGCCCCAGCAGGTCCAGGGGTTCCCAAAGGTGTGGACAGAGTCAGTGAAGAAGGAAGGACACGGAGGCAGCATTCAGTTGATCATCATCGCAAGGTTCTTTTTCCCGAATTCATTTATTAATTCTAGTAGTTTTTGATGGAGTTTTTAGGGTTTTCTATGTACAATATCATGTCATCTGCGAATAATGACAATTTTACTTCTTTCCAATTTGGATGCCTTTTATTTCCTCTTCTTGTCTGATCGCTATGGCTAGCACTTCCAGTACTATGTTGAACAGGAGTGGTGAGAGTGGGCATCCCTGTCTTGTTCCTGTTCTTAGGGGAAATGGTGTTAGTTTTTGTCCATTGAGTATGATGTTGGCTGTGGGCTTGTCATATATGGCTTTTATTATGTTGAGGTAGTTGAGGTATAATCCCTCAATTCCCACTTTGCTGAGAGTTTTTATCAGGACAGGGTGTTGGATTTTGTCAAATGCCTTTTCTGCATCAATTGATATGATTATGTGATTTTTGTCTCTCAATTTATTTATGTGATCTATCATGTTTATTGAGTTGGGAATATTGTACCAACCTTGCATTCCTGGAATAAATCCCACTTGGTCGTGGTGTATGATATTTCTAATGTAATGCTGGATCCGATTTGCTAG
>NW_005356635.1:0-10961 GCF_000412655.1 Myotis brandtii
CCCTTTTTCTGGGTATCTACCTGAAAAATGTGAAGACATTTATTTGCAAATATATATGCACCCTTGTATTCATTGCAGCATTATTGACAGTGGCCAAGACATGGACACAACCAAAGTGCCCTTTGATAAATGATTGGATAAAAAAGATGTGGTACACGTACACAATGGAATACTACTTGGCCTTAATAAAAGATGAAATGCTGCCATTTGCATTAACATAGATGGACATTAAGAATATAATGCTCAGCGAAATAAGCTGGACAAAAAAGTTAAGAACCAGATGATTTTACTCATATGTGGGATATTAAACTGAAAGCAACAAATGAATGAATAAGACAAACAAAAACTCATAGACACAGACAACAATATGGTGGTTACCAGAGGGAAGGGAGTGGAGAGTAGTAAAAGGTACTGATTTGACTTTGGGTGGTGGGCACACAATGCAATATACAGATCATGTATCATAGAAATGGGTACTTGAAACCTTTGTAATCTTACTAACCAATATCACTCAATAAATTTTATAAAAAGGCAGAAAAACATAATAAATTACCAAGTAGATGTTTTTTAAAGCCAGATCACTTAAAAAAACACACAAACAAAACAAAACAAAAAAACACACCACAAACAACATGTATCTGCAATGGACATCAGGAGAGAATCATTTACATAAGAGGTGAATTTTAGCAGAGTCTGAACTATATGGTAAGCAACAACAAAGGAATTACAGATAGAGAGCTCATTGTGAAGGCTACATTCTGAAAAATAAAAAGAAAATATTAAAAGTAGATTTCAAGCATAGCAATAAAAAATAACAAGAAATGACCATTGTCTTTTTGTCTTACACTGTATTTTTGGCCTCTTTTTAAATTATGATCCTATCTACACTAATAAAAGAGAAACATGCAAATTGGTGTCACTCCACTACCCTTCCCATTGGCTAATCAGGGCCATATGCAAATTAACTGCCAGCCAAGATGGCGGCCGGCAGCCAGGCAGCTTGAAGGGAACAGGAGGACTCAACCACAAGCAGGGCGGAAGCCTGCGAGTGCAGCAGCGGTGGTGGGAGCCTCTCCCATCTCCTCGGCAGTGCTAAGGACGTCCGACTGCAGCTTAGTCCCAATTCCCTGGGGAGTGGGCCTAAACTGGGAGGTGGACATCCCTTGAAGGGTCTCGGTCTGCCAGAGGGCACAGGCTGGGCTAAGGGACCCCCTCCCCCCAAAGTGCACAATTTTTTGTGCACTGGGCCTCTTGTTTAAAGATAAAAATCTATATCATATTTCCCTTGAAGGGTCCTGGGCTACCAGAGGGCACAGGCTGGGCTAAGGGACCCCCTCCCCCCAAAGTGCACAATTTTCTGTGCACTGGGCCTCTTGTTTAAAGATAAAAATCTATATCATATTTGAAGAATAGGCCAATGTTGATTATTGATAGAGCCTAAGTTGTAAAGCAGACAAACTAGATCAATCAACAGATATATGTTCTCACTACCCAAAGAGTGGTCCATGAAGTACATGGTATCATCATCATCATCATTGTCATCATCATCTTGGGGTTAGTTAGAATTGCAGATACAAGGTCCTACTCCAGATTCAGTCCTACTGAATCAGGATCTGAATTTAACAAGATTTTTAAATGATCTGAATGTGTATTAAATGCTAAGAAGTGATGTTCTTTGTACATTGGGTTTTTACATGCATTTCACCAAGTGTAACCAAATCTAGCTATATGTTGATCATCACATGTACCAAAGTTAGATGTACAATTATGTCTGTCAACAAAACTTTTATGGTTGTTGAGTGTTGTCATGTAGCAGTCCATATGGCCATCGTAGAAAGTCATATATTGGGGGGTCAGGAAGAAACTATGATGTGCTTTTAATCTCAATATGTCTTTGCTGATATATTTTTCCTTAATCCACAGAATTTTAAAATAAGTAATATGATAAAGATTTAAATTAGCAAATTGTATTTTTGTTTAATAAGAACATAAAGGGTTCATATAGAAAATTTTATCTGATTAAGACATATGAATTATTTAGCCATAAAAAATGACTGTGTCTGTGTTGTTAAATACTGAAATAAATTGTTTGACAGATGCTTTTTTAAAAAGGAAAATAAATATTATTATATTTAAAACTAGTGGCCTGGTGCACAAAATTCGTGCACATTAAAAGGGAATTAATTAGAGAAAATATTTTAATATTGCTATTTTCCCTTTCTCTATAATAGAAGTGTCAGAGATGAAAGAAAATTAGTAAAATGTATATGAAAATCTTCCTCCTGTCAGAGTCTGGCGCACACTGCGGGACCCAGAGTCAAGTCCCTGCCTACCCACGTGCACCTCGAAATCATGTAAAACCCAGACCCAGCTAGCCCTACTCCCATTGGGCAAGATCCAGACCTGGCCAGCCCCACCCCCATCAAGCCATGCCAGGTGGGGGAAGCAGCCACAGGTCCCCTGTCAAGCCCCGCTGGGTGGGGGGCACAGCCTCAGGTCTTCTGGCCTGGTGCTGACACAGCCACAGGTCCCCTGTCAAGCCCCGCTGGGTGGGGGGCACAGCCTCAGGTCTTTCGGCCTGGTGCTGGGTGGGGGGTGCAACCTCAGGTCCTCTGGTGCACCCTCAGGTCCACCATCCTAGAGTAGGGGATGTGGTCTGAGGTCCCCTGTCAAGCCCCGCTGGGTGGGGGGCACAGCCTCAGGTCTTCTGGCCTGGTGCTGGGTGGGGGGTGCAACCTCAGGTTCTCTGGTGCACCCTCAGGTCCACCACCCCGGAGTAGGGGATGTGGCCTGAGGTCCCCTGTCAAGCCCCACCAGGCGGGGGGCACAGCCTCAGGTCCCCTGCCCTGACCCGGTGCCACGCAGCCTCAGGTCCCTGCAGATCGCTCCTTATGACTCGTTATGGGAACCCCATCTCTGCTCTGGGCGCAGCCATCTTGTGTTATGGGAACCCCACCTCCACTATGGGTGTAGCCATCTTGTGATATTGTGACAGAGTGGGGGTCAATTTGCATATTACCTCTTTATTATATAGGATAACTTTCTAAGATTTATAAGGTATGATCCTGTTAGTTATAATTTAATACAATTATTAATTTCAACTAAATTTTTATTATATTAAATCTTGGCAAGGCATTTATTTACGAAACTTTCATCTCAAATAGAAAGTGATTTTTACTATATACTATGTTGTCTATAGTTTTGTAATATATTTCTCTATCATTTACAAACATATGTGCTTAAATTCCAGATTACTTTTTATCTAATAAATACTTCTAGAACAAAGGAAATATTCAAAATTCATCTTCAACTTTATTTAAATCAAGAAAAAACAAACAAGACAGTGAAATTCTAGAAACTGAAAGCAACAAATGAATAAAAAAAGATAGCAGGATTCAAATGTCAGTGACAGAATGGGAGAATGAGATTGTTTGCATAAAAATACTGCACAGGGCAAATTATTTCAAATTGTGTTCTTCAGAACTCTGACCTCACCAAGGTCTCTGAAAAAGTGTGCACTTTACACTTTTTGGATTGTTATAAGAAGTTATCAGTGGCAAAGTAACTTTGGGGTGCTCTGAGGGAGTAAAATTAAAATTAGTATATTAAACTTTTGAGAAGGTCTCTAATTAAAAATAAATACACATGTAACTAACATTTTATCAGTATTTTTCAAATCTGTTTAATTAATGTGTTATTTTCTATTTTATTGTATAACATACTGATTTTTATAGCACACTTTTTGGGTTGTTATAAGAAGTTATTAGTGCCTATTATATTAGTTTCTTTTGGGATAAAATTTAATGTTGTATTAGTGTACTAATTAAAACAGATATTTATTTTCTATCCCCAAAATATCATCATTTTCTCTAACTTCAGTGAAAATCTAAAAAAAAAAAAATAGATTCCACATTGATCAAAAGTTAATAAGCACAAAATAGTGATTAGAATTAAAATTCAATATTTGATAGTTTAAACACTTCAATTGCATTCTGTCTATATAATTGTACATATGTACATATCAAAGTGAAAGCTAAAATATAATGTGATGTGCTTCTCTATACACATCATATGTACATGACAATATGATGCATTGCTTCAATTTGGAAGAACAAGAAGTTTAATTTAATAAAAAACTACAGCATTTTACCTTGAAAAGTATTTTTTTAAGTCAACTTCGTATATATTTTTCTTTATAGAGATTTTTCTGGACTAAAATGGTCTAAAGTGGTACATAGAAGACAGATATAGGATATGTTTATTTTTTGTGACACTTAAAGCAAAATTTTATTTCCATTTGTATATCTTTAAATATAATGTTTACTATCTTGTTAATCTGTTACTCATATTTTAAATTACAGTGTTCATGATGTCTACTTTAAATTATTCTTAAAACAACAGATGTTTGGTTAAGTAAGTTAGTTATTTACTAATTATTTTATGCATTCTGACTGGCTAGCCTCACTAATCTACAAACTTCGATAATTATTTATGTAGAAGTTATATATTTCAGGTTTTCAAAAACTAACAAAGGCAATAAAGTGTAAAGTCATTCATTCTTAGGAGATAATTGAAAATACCTTTAATGCATGAATATTCTGAACTTTAATCATTTACTAAAAGGTTTTTGTCATGCTTGTTGATTGATAAGAGTTAATACAAAGAAGATAAGCTGATAGTGAATGTCTAATGATGCCAAGTATTTTTGGCTTCTTAAAGCACTTTTGTCTTGAGGTTTCATTAATGCAATTTATTTTTCTATATTTATCAAACAGGTAACTCATCTTTTTTCATATTGATTCATTAATCTTATAAGTTTTACAAACAATATGAAATGTGAATATTCTCACTTTGTAGAAATCCTTCCATTTCTCAAGCTATGTAGGCTCAGTTGCTCACCTATTGTCATTCAGCAAATTTACATTAGAGTCAACACACAATGTCTATAGTTCCCTAGTCCTGGGTATGCCTTCAATTACCCACTAGAGAGCAATGACAAATATTAACAGTGATTTATGGTAAATCATTAGCTATTGTTCCATTATTCATTTATTCCATTGAGATCTTTCCCTATTTAGAAATTACTGCACCTCCACCTCCACTTGGTTTTTAAGGAAAAGATTAATTGAGGATATCAGCAAAATCATGAGGATTCGGGAGTTTTGGAAAGCGCATTACCCCAAGCAGAGGTATGTGTGTCATATTTTCCATTATGAAAATAACAACAGGGAAAATGCTACAGCTTTGCCTAGCTCACCTTTCTAATGGTGCTCCCATTTGAATCATTGCTTATCTTTATATCAAGTTATTACTTAAGTTTTCTTTTTATTTTCTTCCCCATACTTTACAGCAACACTCCATGTTAAAGGCTGCTAGCCTCCATGCTCACATTGTTACTTTCTCCTTTGAGTTCATAGGTTAAAATAGAAAGAGTTTATTATTAGGTTATATAATCTTGGAAACATCGAGCTAGATCAGATGTTAGAGGGCATCTATCGAATCGGTAATTCTCAATTGTTGCTAGAGTGGATCAGAGTTAGGGGTGTATGCAAATATGTAGCTCAGAGTTTCTGATGGCTTACACAGAAAATGGAGTAAAGCTTGGGTTCAAGTTCTTATATGGCAAAAGCCTACCCCTAAGACTTCAGGCCACAGTTGTAGAGATAATAACGATAGTCATTCTATCCGTGATTTTTGAAACATGACAATGCAGATAAAAGTTATTGCAACTGATAGCTACCAAGAGATTAATTGGACCTAAAAGGAAGAATTACTCTCCTGGAAACGTACACATAGAGTTGAGACCAGAGTCCTGGTCGTGACTCTAATTGGTTCCAGTTACTATTGCGGTGTAACAAATTACCCAAACTGACTGACTTAAAACAATTTTATTTTTCTATTTTGTGGCTCAGGAATTGGAAAAGAGCTTAGCTGGGTAGTTTTCATGTGGAATCTCTTATGCAATTGTAACCAGATGTCAGCTGGGCGTCAGATGCTGCAGTCATCTGAAATTTTGCCTGAACTGGACATCTGAGATAGCCCACAAATCTGGCCAGCAGGTGATGCTGGCTCCTGGCTAGGAGCTCACCTGGGGCTCTAGACTGGAACATGTACACGTGGCCTCTCCAACGTGCAGGTCTCAGGGTAGTTAGAGTTTTGACAGAGTGTATAGTTTCCGCTGGAATGAGTGTGTCAATTGAACCAGATGGAAGCTATATGGCTTTGTATGAACTAGTCTTAGAAGCATCCAGTAACATTGCCACCATACATTATTAGTCAAAGCATTCACAATCCATCCCAGATTCAAAGGGAGGCAACATAAACCCCACATCTCAATGGTTAGAGTGTCAAAGACTTTGCAACCATTTAAGAAACACCCCGTGCTGTAGGTTGAGAATGATGTACCCGGTTAGATTGTTTTAATCCTACTGAAAAATTTTATGAAAAGTTATTATTTGCCCTGTCCCTCTGCATAGCCAGAAATATAGTTCTCATGCTGAAACTACAATGGACTTAGAAACAAGAAAAGTGTTATATATTCAATGTTTAAAATTTAGCTATATATTAATCAATAAAAAATCAACAATATGTCACTGACTACTGTTTGTGAGAACCCCAACTGGAAATGCAACTACTAAAGAAAAAAGTGGCCCTCAACTCTAGCAGGAAAGGCAGAGAAGTCCACATGAAATTAAAAATAATGTTAAGTTGCTATGACAGAAGTAATCACAGAGTCAGCTGTGGAAGAGGTTATGAAACAGGAGGCTGAAGAAATGGCTGCCGAGGATTGAGTTTAGAGAGGCATCTGGAGGGAATATGACCAGAAAAGTGGCCAAATATCTCCCTGATATGACATTCCAAACACACATACATTTGAGAAGGCAAAACACATGAACAAAATGTTTGAGTTAAATCTGATAAGGATATAAGATATAGATGTGGTAATAAAAATGAGTCTGGAAAATTAAGTGTGAGTCAGAAATTAAAGTCTCTTCTACCATGGTCAGGAGTTTCTATGTTAAAACTTATATGGTCATGCCCAGCCAGCATGGCTCAATGGTTGAGCTTTGACCTAAGAACCAGGAGGTCACAACTCAATTCCCAGTCAGGGCACATGTCTAGGTTGCAGGTTCGATCCCCAGGGGTGAGTGCAAGAGGCAGCCAATCAATGATTCTCACCATTGATGTTTCTATCTCTCTTTCTCTCTTCCTTTCTCTCTGAAATCAATAAAAATATTATTTAATATATGTCATTTAATCTTAATGATGTAACTCAAACAATTGAAAAGCAGAAGTTGGTATTACAGGATTTCTGTGTTATACTTTAGAATACAGGAAACAGTTTAATTAAAATATTTCAAAGTAGTCAAACTACATAATGTTACAATACAATTTGAAGCAGAGAGGAAGCAGATTTAAACAAACCAGGGATACTTAATTCAAAGACTATATGAAACATAAATGAAGCTGGATTAAAATCAGATGTTGACTTAATTAAACTTCGCCATGGCATGGGTTGTGTTATGTTCACATCATTCAGTATTTGCATTTACACAGTAATCAAGACAGAGCAGCAACAGGAAGAATAGATTTTCCATTTTAATTCTCAAGGGGTGAAACACATGGGGCTCACATCAGTTGGTTGCTGTGATTTTACTGCATGTGATCTGGCTAATTAGAGTGAAAGTTTCCTAGATCAGGTATAGAACAAAGATCTTTGTGGTTAAAATTTTCTGCACATGAAATGTGGTAAAGTTAAGATAAATATACAGGATGCTATTTACAGCTCAAAGATTTAATTATTTATAAGAAGAATGTCTCTTGAAAATAAATGGTATAAATTTAATAGGCAAGTGGGGATCAATACAATGGAGCCTTGCTCCCTAAAGAATCTGCAAAGCATTGGCATGGGCATCAGTTGGGAACCAGTAAGAGCTGCTAAATCTCAGGGCCACAAAATCACAACCCACCTTTTAAGCAGATTCCTAGGTGAATCCTATGAATATTAAAATCTAAGAAGGACAGATAATGGGTACAAGACACTGCAGGATTAGGATATCCTTGAAAGCTGTAGTGCAGGCCTTTGCATTTGTTTTCATGAGTTTGTTTAAAGAACATGAATGAGGAACTAGAACAGCGGTTCTCAACCTGTGGGTCGCGACCCCTTTGGTGGTCAAACGACCCTTTCACAGGGGTTGCCTAAGACCATCCTGCATATCAGATATTTACATTACGATTCATAGCAGTAGCAACATTACAGTTATGAAGTAGCAACGAAAATAATTTTATGGTTGGGTCACAACATGAGGAACTGTATTTAAAGGGCCAGAAGGTTGAGAACCATTGAACTAGAGGAAAAGAAAAACACATAAAGAAATAGAAAAAAAATGAGAAAAAATTCAAAACCCAGTGTGTGTGTGTGGGTTTAAACAAGTAATTAGGAAGGGACAGAAATTCTATATTATTCCTTTATATATACATAGGAAGAGTTGAAATACGTAATGGACAGTTAGAAATAGCCATACTGTGCTATTAAATGCCTGAGGCAGTGGCTGGCACATGGTAGACATTAGATATCAATATTAATTGAGTGACTAAGCTTTACATATATCACTTTATCACATGAAATAATTTTGCATGAAATTATTTCACTTTGAGTCTCTCAACATCACCATGAAGTAGGTAGAATATGTAGTTGGTATCATTAGACAAATGCTTTCAACTTGTCTTCTTTGTAATAACTTAACTTCAACAGGTGGATAAAACCTTTTAGTGCCTGATTGATGCTAAGAATATTCATTCATTAAAGATAGCATCTTCAATTGTCCTCGAAGGGGCATAATTTTTGCATGTGACTGCCTTTGTTTAAGAATGGCTAGTAGTGTTAACTGCTATATACATGCTAACTAACTTTGGATAGTGAATTTATTCAGTTTAATTAAGGTACCAAATTACCCTACCTTGTAACTTCAAGGATTTCAACAGGCATTATGCAAAATGCAATTGAAAATCTGTGAGGGTCAGTGGTTGGAGGCCCACCACTGTTTTGTTATTGAAACAGAAATGAAAATAACCTGATGCCATAGATGATTCTCTTTAATGCAGAGTATTTAGCTGCTTAAGTCCCATACAACCTCCTTGTAGAAGTGTGTGCTTTAACAGTAGAGGCATAAAAACAGGGTACTAAGAATGTTGAAGTGGTAGCAATTTTAAAAATTACATGTGAGACCAGGATTTGAAGTCACACTTTCTGACTAAAAATTGAGAAAATGTTCCACAGTGGTGAACCTCAGTTTTAATTTCAAATTTGGGTCACAGTGTGCATTGTGTGATTTGACCAAAAGATGGTTGTTTGCAGTTGGTACTGACCACCTATGTAAATCTGGAATATATTTTCAACATAACTTGCCTCTCAAAACAGCTTGCTCCTATTAAAGGAACATATAAAAGCTGGAATTCTCATTGTAGAGAAAGAACAAAAGTAATTAAAGAACATATGATTGCTTTACTTAAGTGTATAAATGTTTGACTTATAAAAAGGTATATTTGATTATATATTTCATTAAATGAACAATTTTTTTTTTTTATTTTTTTTTATTTTTTTTATTGCTTAAAGCATTACAAACTATTCTTGAGGACAGAAATTTGTTATTTGACAAATCAAAGATTGTTTTTATATAATTCATAGTCTCATTCTTCCTATATACTATTGTTCATTCTGAGTGTGTTCAAATTTACTATATAAGCAAAAGCACATACATAACATCACATTAAAAGATAATTTAGGTTTTTTTGTTCTATCATTAGTTCTAATTGCCTAAAGGCTTAACAATCCATATTTGTTTACCATCTGAACTGGATACTTAATCCCTGGAATCAAATAAAGTCAACCAGAAAGGGAACATGGCAGCCGGCAGGACAGGAGTGAGGGAGAGTGTGAGTAAGGGAGTGAGAGGAGAGTGTGTGGACATGTATGACATGTATGTGAGTGAGGGACAGTTAGATCTCTCAGGAGTCTCGGGGGCTGGTAGAGCAGGCTCTCCTGGACAGAGAGCCCCTATTACTGCCACAGGCACATTCCAGGCGGGTGCAGCTCTGGCTCTGAAACAGTGTCATCTTGGAGGGGATATAGGTAGGGGCTAGGAGCACAGCCTCACAACCACCCAAACTAGCCTTGGATACCACTCCAGACACTCTCAGTGAGTCTCAAGCAAGTGGGACTCCGCATGAAACCCCACAGCAGGCTCTGTGAATTGACAGGATGTTGCACACTAGAGGGACCTCATGTGCGACCCTGCAGCAGGTTCAGGGACTGTGCAGTGGGTGGAGTGCCAGGGGGAATGTGCATGTGCCCTCACTGAACCCAAGTGCCTGCAGCTGACACCTGTGGGACCAGCTCTGTGGGGGAAGGGAGTACAACTCAGAACAGAGACAATAAAGGTATGAGACTTAAGGCAGATCCAGTCTCTGGGCTAAGGAGTCCCTGACTACATGACTTCTAGGGGCTTCAACCTCTTGGACCTCAATCAGGTTACCCAAGGCCAGAGAAGAACATAACTGAATAGATCTCCCAGGCAAAAAATTAACAAGGAAACAGAGGTGTTAAATGACACAGGAGATCAGATGGAATTAACTAGGATATTTACAGAACATTTCACCACAAAGCAACAGAATATACATTCTTCTCAAGTGCACATGGAACATTCTCAAGATAAACACATGTTATGGCACAAAACAAATCTATACAAATTCAAGAAGACTGATACAATACCAACCAGCTTCTTGGATCACAATGGTATGAAGTCAGAAATCAACTACAATAAAACAATTCAAGGAGAGAAACCAAGATGGTGGCATAGGTAAACATCGGAGTTTGCTGCCTCGAACAACCACTTCAAAAATACAACTAAAAGACGGAACGGACATCATCCAGAACCACAGAAAGGCTGGCTGAGTGGAAA
>NW_005356635.1:12752-14427 GCF_000412655.1 Myotis brandtii
TGCACCTATGGATGAGGAAAGTGGGTGGAGAGGGGGGGCGGAGGGTGGGGTGGGAACTGGGTGGAGGGGAGTTATGGTGGGAAAAAAGAGAAACCAATGTAATAATCTGAACAATAAAGATTTAATTAATAAAAAAAACAATTCAAAAACATTCAAATACATGAGGCTAAGTAGCATGTTATTAAACAGTGAATGGGTTGCCAATGAGATCAAGCAAGAAATAAAAAATGTCTTGAAAAGGAATGAAAATGAATACACAACCACTCAAAACCTATGGGACACCGTGAAAAGCAGTCCTGAGAGGGAAGTTCAAAGCACTACAGTTCTACCACAGAAAGAAAAAAAAAAGGACTAATAAAATACCCAACCCTACAACTAAATGAATTAGAAAGACAACAGCAAAAAAAGCCCAACGGAAGTAGAAAGAAGGAAATAATAAAGATCAGAGCAGAAATAAATGACATAGAGACTAAAAAACAGTACAAATGATCAGTAAATCTAAGAGCTGGTTCTTTGAAAAGGTAAAAAGACTGATGAACGCCTAGTCAGATTCATCAAGAAGGAAAGAGAGAGGACCCAAATAAATACAATCAGAAATGAAAGAGGTACTATAACAATGGACACCACAAAAATACAAAAGATTATAAGCAACGAGAGGCCTAGTGCACAAAATTGTGAACCAGTGGGGTCCCTCGGCCTGGTCTGTGGGATAGGGCCGAAACCAGCTCTCCAACATCCCCCGAGGGGTCCTGGAATGAGAGAGGGTGCAGGCCAGGCCAAGGGACCCCACTGGTGCATGGGAGGTTGGCCAGCCTGGGAGGGACCACGGAGGGCTCCAGGGCATGTCCAGCCCATATCTCTCAGTCCCAATTGGCCAGACCCCAGCAGTAAGCTAACCTACCAGTTGGAGCATTTGCCCCAGGTGGTCAATGCATGTCATAGCAACTGGTCGACCAGTAGACTATCTGCCCCCTGGTGGTCAGTGCACGTTAGAGCAAGCAGTTGAGCAGCCTTAGCATATAGGATACTACGAACAACTATAGGCCAACAAACTGGACAACCTGGACAAAATGGACAAATTCCTAGAAACATACAATCTTCCAAAACTCAATCAGGAAGAATCAGAAAACCTGAGTAGGCTGATAGCAACTGGTGACATTTAATCAGTAATTAAAAAACTTCCAGCAAACAAAAGTCCTGGAACAGATGGATTTACAGGAGAATTTTACCAAACATTCTAGAAGATCTAACAACTAACCTCCTCAAATTATTCCAAAAAATTCAAGAGGAAGGAACAATTTCAAGCTCTTTTTACAAAGCCAGTCTGATTCTAATTACAAAACCAGATAAAGGCACTACACAGAAAGAAAACTACAGGATAATATCTCTGATGAACACAGATGCTAAGATTCCCCCCAAAATGTTAGCTAATCAGATCCAGCAATATATTAAAAAGATCATACACCCAAAATCAAGTGGGATTTATTTCAGGGATGCAAAGCTGGTACAATTTGCCAATCAATAAATGTGGTATATCACATAAACAAATCCTATCTAATAATAGAGAAACATGGTAATTAGCCATACCTCCACTACCCTTCCCATTGGCTAATCAGGGCGATATGCAAATTAACTGCCAACCAAGATGGCAGGACCACAACATTGTTTCAATTAC
>NW_005356635.1:15598-32578 GCF_000412655.1 Myotis brandtii
TCCCCAATCAGCCCTGCTCTGAGCCCGACCAGGGGTTGCACCTAGGGATTGGGCCTGCCCTCTGCCACCCAGGAGCTGGCCTAAGCCAGCATGTCGTTATCTCCTGAGGGGTCCTAGAGACTTCGAGGGCACAGGCCGGGCTGAGGGACCCCCACTCCCCCCGAGTGCACAAATTTTTGTGCACTGGGCCTCTAGTCTATAATAATAAAAGCATAATATGCTAGTTAGACCGGACAGTTGAACGACCTCCAGATGTCCGAAAGCCGGGGCTGTGAGGGCCGAAGCAAGCCACCATAGCTGTGAGGGCTGAACCCCTTGCATGAATTTCATGCATCTGGCCTCTAGTTGAAAGATAAAAACCCCATGATCATGTCAATAGATGTAGAAAAAACATTCAACAAAATGCAGCATGTTTTTATTTTTTTTAAATATATGTTTATTGATTTCAGAAAGGAAGGGAGAGGGAGAGAGAGATAGAAACATCAATGATGAGAGGGAATCATTAATTGGCTGCCTCCTGCACACCCTGCACTGGGGACTGAACCCACAACCCAGGCAATACAATTGACCGGAATTGAACCCATGACCCTTCAGTCCACAGGCTGATGCTCTATCCACTGAGCCAATCCGGCTAGGGTGATGCAACACCTTTTTAAATAAAAACTTTCAGTAAAGTGGGAATAGAGAGATCATACCTCAACATAATAAAGGCCCTAAATGAGAACCTTACATCCAACATAGTACCCAATGTGCAAAAACTAAAAGCAATTCCCTTAAGCACAGGAAAAAGATAAGGATGCTCACTTTCACCACTCTTATTCAACATAGCACTGGAAGACCTAGCCTCAGCAATCAGACAAGAGAAGAGATACAAGGCATTCAAATTGGAAAGCAGGAAGTAAAATTGTCATTATTTGCAGATGACATGATATTGTACATAGAAAACCATAAAGACTCCACCAAGAAACTACTAGATTTAATAAATGAATTCCGCAAGGTAGCAGGATACAAAATCAATATCCACAAACTGATGGCATTTTTGTACACCAATAATGAACACCTAGAAAGAGAAACTAAAAAAGCAATCACATTTACCATTGTAACAACAAAAAAAATAAGATACCTAGGAATAAACTTAACCAAGGAGGTAAAAAGACCTATACTTGGAAAACTATAGAACATTAAAAAAAGAAATAGGAGAAGATATAAACAAATGGAAAAATATACCATGTTCATGGATTGGAAGAATTAACATATTAAAATGTCTATACTACTCAAAGCAATCTAGAGATTCAATGCAATTCCTATTAAAACACCAAAGGCATACTTCACAGAGCAAGAACAAATACTCCTAAATTTTATATGGAACTATAAACGACCCTAAATAGCTGCAGCAATCTTCAGAAAGAAGAATGAAGTAGGAGGGATCACAATACCAGATATCAAACTATACTACAAAGCCATTGTAACCAAAACAGCCTGGTATTGGCATAAGAACAGGCATATAGACCAATGGATCAGAACAGAGAGCCCATAAATTGACCCACACCATTACAGTCAATTAATATTTGGAGGCAAGAATATACAATGGAGTCAAGACAGCCTCTTCAACAAATGGTGTTGGGTGAAGTGGACAGACACATGCAAAAAGCTGAAACTAGACTACCAACTTACACCATACACAAGAATAAACTTAAGATGGATAAAAAACTTAAATGTAAGGCATGAAACCATAAAAGTCTTAGAGGAGAACAAGGCAGTAAAATCTCAGACATCTCATGTAGCAATCTGTTTACAGATACATCTCCTAGGGAAGACAAAGGAACTAAGGAGAAAATAAACAAGTGGGACTACCTCAAAATAAAAAGCTTCTGCACAGCTAAAGAAACCATCAACAAAATGAAAAGAGAGCCCACTGCATAGGAATGCATCTGATAAGGGGTTAATTTCCAAAATATATAAAGTACTCATACAACTCAACAAAAGGAAGACAAAAAAATCTAACTATAAAATGGCCAGAAGATCTGAATAGACATTTCTCCAAAAAGGACATACAAATGGCCAAGAGACACATGAAAAAAATGCTCAAAGTCACTTATCATCAGAGAAATGCCAATTAAAACCACAATGGGATATCACCTTACACCTGTCAGAATGCCTATCATCAACAAAGCAACAAACAACAAATGCTGGGGTGTATGTGGGAAAAAGGGAACACTAGTTCACTGCTGCTGGGAATGCAGATTGGTGTAGTCACTATGGAAAACAATATGGAGTTTCCTCAAAAAATTAAAACTGGAACTTCCTTTTGACCCAGCAATCCCACTTCTGGGACTATATTCTAAAAGCCCCAATATTCCAATCAGAAAGAATCTGCACACTGCTATATTCATAGCAGTATTATTTAGAATAACTGAGATTTGGAAACAACCCAAGTGTCCATCAGTAAATAAATGGATATAAAACCTGTGGGACATTTACACAATAGAATACTATGCAGCTGTAAAAAAAGAGGGATATCTTAACCTTTGGGACATCATGGATGGACCTGGAAAATATTATGCTATGTTAAATAAGCCAACCTGAAAAAATATAACATGATCTCACTTATTTGTGGAATCTAATGAGCAGAATGAATTGACCTACAAAATAAGGCTAGACACATGGAGGCATAGAACGGACTGACATACATCAATGTGGGGTTTGGGGGACAAGAAGAGATAAATCAAAGAACTTATATACATATATGCATAGTTCATAGACATGGGCAACAGGATAGTGAAGACATGGGTGGGTGGGTAGGGCCTGGGAAGATGGAGGTAAAGGAAGGGGGGAGAAGGGAAGATGTCTGTAATATTATCAATAGTAAAAAGTTTATTTAAAAAAACAGACTCAACCACATTATAAAGTTCTACTTGGTTTATAGAGTTTTCTCTGGAGATGTAAAGCAACTATTTTACTCCATTAATGCCTGTAAGTATTCAATAATCTTATTCTATAAAAATAATAATTATAATTGCTCCCATATTTTCTATACTGGTGATACACCAGCCCCTGTCCTGGGCACTTTATATATAACACCTCAATTCTTACAAATGTCATTCAAAAATGTTATTATCCTCAAATTATAGAAATGGAAATGGAGGCTTAAAGAAGTTACATTTGCCCAGGGTCACAACTCAGCAGGCTATATTCTGTGTTCTTCCTACCATGCCTTGCTGACTGCTTACTGCATTATAAAACTCACAACTTCAACACCATAGCATTTGCCTTTTTAGAAGATCACAGCTTTGCGTTTCTGAAAACCACGTAAAAATATTCTATTAAGTAAGGAGAAATAGTAACACAGTATTACACAATAGTTATACAAATAAATAACAAAGTCTAGTTCAGAAAGAAAGTTTAGTATATAATATATACATTTGAAAGAAATGGTAAAAATTTTTCTCATTTTAAGGTTAGCAAGGGCAACCAATTTGTGGAATGGTCATAGGGCATATGCATGTTGGTAAAGGGACCATATAACATTTTTCAAAACAGTACGTTTTTGCGAGTGAAAGGGAATAATCACCAGGCAGATGGAGGGACTGCATGCTGAGACTGAGACTGTCCTGGTAAGCGGGAATGTGTGGCCATCCTGTGCACATAAAGTCGAATTGGTGAATGAGAGAAACAGAGCTGAGACTAACCTAAACTCTTTGTGCTTTTTCTCTAAGGCTTAAATGAAGTAATGGTGCATACCTTATAGAATTTTTCCATCTGCAAGTGGTATGCAAAATGAGGGTTAGAAAAGTTTTCCCAATGCTATTTGTGTTTAACAAATTGCTCCCTTGTTAGAATGATCTTACATAATAAATTAATTTTGAAAACAAAAAACAAAAAAACCCATCCTAAACTGGTTACAAACTGTCCCACATTAGAAAAGAAATGGAAGGAATTATTCCACCATATATGTCTTTCCTCAATCAGACTACACTGTTCTTCAATCAGATATTTAAAACATTCCATAAAGTACAAAAAATATGGCTGTAGAACAACAAACATACCATATGAAAAATAAATTTGCAAATACTAAATATTTTTGCATTGTGTTAAAATAATTTACATAACTCTAAAACTAATAAAATTGAGTTTACTATCCAATAAATGGAATTTTATATCATGTTTGTTATCAGCTAAATAATTCATTATTCCATTTTATATACACACTCTATAATTAACTTACTGACTCGGCGGTAAGATGCTGTTAATCCATTCATTTCCACAAGTCCAATCCCCATCCCCCAGAAAAGGTACAAAATGTATGTGAGTTGAAGAGCAAAAGGTTAGGTGTTTAATATGAAGAAATTTTTAATCAGAGGAGAAAGCAGCTGGTTGAGGTTCTCTCCCCCTCCAACTGGAGATGGCAGATTGCATTGTGATTAGTGACACCTGTTTCCTACTAGCCTTTTCCTGAAGCAGGCAAGGCATGAAGTTGGCTATAGAAGTATTCTTGACATTTTGTTGTACTTTCCTTTAAAAACCACCTTCTTGTAAAACCAGATATTATTTTTAGTCATGGTGTGCCTATTTTTAAAAAAACAATTCAGAGGCTAAGTTTGCCTGCAGGTAATAGGAAACTATTTTACAAGGGGAAAGAGAGGATTATATTTTCAGTAATTTGGAAACAGTCTATTTTGGTATACTCATAAATGTAATAAAAATTTTAAAAGATTCACCTGAAACTTACAGTTTTCAATACTATTTTATTATTAGAATCATATTACATGGAATCATTGGTATCTCGGTATGAGTGCCACAGATAGCTTCACTATCCCTTTGTGTCTTCTCCACTCTTGCTTCATCTACCGCTTCCTTGGAAACTGTATTTATTTATTTTCTTCTTTCCACAAGTCAGAGTTGGAATGGATTTTTTAAAAATCTGGTTCAACTTAGTCACTTTATAGATGAGATTTTGATGTCCATCAGGGGAAGTGGCTTTTTCAAATCTCACAGCTTCCCTGGCTGGGTAGTTCAGTTGGATAGAGTGTCTTCCCTATACGCCAAGGCTGTGAGTTCCATCCACAGTTAGGGCACATAAAGAATCAACCAATGAATGCATAAATACTAGTAAGTGGAACAAGAAATCATTATCTCTCTCTCTCTCTCTCTTTCTCTCTTTCTTCCCCTCCCTTTCTCTCCCCATTCCCCTCTGTCTCTCAAAAAGAAAAAAAATCACACAGCTTGAAAGTGGCAGAGCAGAAACTAAGGTATGGTACTTTATGATGGCAACCTTATAGCAAACTCATACAAAAGAATAGCAACACTATAGCTAATTAATACAAACAATAAAGACAATAAATTGCTTTTCACAACATTGATTCTAGTCTTTATTTTACTGTTTATGAAGTTATGGCCCCAGAAAGAGAGGTAACCTTTCTAGGTAGTTACAATAAAGGTATACCAAGTTTCCAAACTCTCAGATCAAGTAATCATGTTCCAGTGCCCCATGTTATGTCTCATATACACAAGCCCAAACACAAAAGCATCTGTAGAAATCCTTGGTCGCAGGAGGTAGACACTTCAGAAACTTCCTTTACTACTTATGGTTTGGTGTAACACATGATTGCTTCTTATGTTTCTGCATCCATTTAATGAATATATTTATGTGATGGACTTTTGCAGAGCTCCAACCATGTGCTAGGCACTCTTACACACTTTAAAGTTTTATAGATAACCCTAACCCACTATTGCACTTATCACTTTTATCACCTATTGGATTGTCAAACTCAAATATGCATTAATGTATGCTTATGTCTAGCATGCTTACATTTTAATAGCATGCATCAAAAATTCCACATCACAACAGTAACTCATTATTAAAGAGAAGTAGTGGTATAAGGGAAAATGCACTAAAATTGCTATAAAAAAAGATTTGGGTCCTTCATTGTTAAATTCTGACATTTAATCAAATCATGTCACCAAACATAAGAGCTATACACTTGATTAGAATTTAGGGACTGGATAATTTTTAGTATAGACTGAAGGGGAAAAAGCATCATTAGAAAAAAAACCCAACACAGAACTAAGTATTAGAACATAACTCTTAATTTTAACTTTTCTATTTACTGGCTTTGACTGTTACAAACCACTTAGCCTCTCTGTGCTTCCTTTATCTACAGCATGAGAAAATGTGACCCATCATTTAATATTGCTTCTAGTTCTAACATGATTGAGATTTGAAAAAGTAAATATAATTTCAAGCCATGATCTATTTAATCCAGGGGGTGGAAGTATGTCCAGCCCATGGACCATATAAGGCTCAAGAAATCATTTGGTTTGGCCCTGCCAATCATTAGGGGTGAGCTAATTAAATGTTTGACAAAATATAGCAGTGTAATTTTTAAATTGATAATTTTGTATGACTGGCGAATTATGTTATCAATATCCAATGGCTCTTGGCAGAAAAAGTTTCCCACCCCTAATAATCAATAGTTGCCTTATACAAACGATAGCTCACAAGATACTGAGCTGTTTTGACACCCAGTTTACATGAATTTTAAAACAATATGTGTGCTTTGTCCTTAGTACACATAACAAAATGCAGGAGCAGAAGTCCTGTGTTGTATGTGTGGTAGGAGGAGCATATATATATATGTATATATATATATATATATCCCTATAGAAACAAAGAACATGCATTCATATCATCAAAGCCTTTATCACTTTAATTCCTTAATGTGTGACCTTCATTTCTTAATAATTGAAACCAGCCATCTGTTGCCAGCAGACATGATGGTATATTGTTTTTAGGCTTATGTCAATCAAATGTCTGTATATCAGCTTTGACCATGGACATTTCATTTTTCCAACAGAGAAGTTGGAACTAATGAGAAGGTAATGGGCTGTTGCAATCCTCAAGAACTAGGTTGTAAAGTTTCAGCTATCTAGGAAATTTCTATAGGATCAAGGGTATTCCTTGATCTCTCAAAGTACTAGAGATTGCAAAGGACTTGCCTGAAGAGAGCTGATATGGTGGTCAAGGATAAAACCTGAAGAATACTTCTGTAGGCCTCATGCCATGTCCATGAAGCTGAATGGAGCCAGAACCCTCACCTTTCTAGTCAGCATCCTTAATCCTGAGGAAAATTCCTGTTTCAGGACAGGCAATACTTGCTTATCTAGTCCTGAAGGTCGCCTGCCTATATCTTTATTCATTAGGAGTGATTCCTTATAATAACTTTGGAACAGAGGTATTCAATGTTTAGAGTGCTATAGAATTACATATTATTTTTCTCATTGAAATAATATTATTTATGTAATTTTCTTTATCGACATCAATGTAGGTGCCTTCACAATAGATGTTTTAAGAAGCTGTTTATGTGCTTTTGTATCAAGTTATGTTGAAGTCTCCTTTTCTAGTCTGCTTTTAACAAAATATTAAAGTATCTCTTTATTTATTATTTTAACAATCATCTATTTACCAATTAATCTGAGCCAGGCAGTATGCAAAATGCTGGGAACACAATGCCCTCTAGAAAACTTACAAGAGGCAGACAGAGAAGTAGAATACAATTAAGTTGGACAGAAATAGCTCAATCTACCATTGGGTCCAGCTTGGGTAATAGTGTCAGATGAGTCTAGTGAACTAGTCTAGTCTAGTGACTAGGTGATAGGGAAAAGTAAGTGGGGCAGAGGCTAAATGGGCAAAGAGAATGAAGATTTAAGAGAGACCATTCTTCTCTAATTCTGCCTGCTTCTATAATTCTGGTTTCTCCTTTAGGGGCAACTTATTATTCTTCCTTTATAAATTGTGTCTTTTGGGGACAATTTTGTTTCTAAAGCCTTACTAGGAAAAAAGCTGATAAGAGCCTAGAGATAATGGTAACTCAATTTCTATGCTGTATTCTTGCCTCGTCACCACTGCTGAGTGAAATTTCTCCATGGCTTAGAAAGTAATCATCTCTCTTTGAAAGAACATTAAAAACTCATCCATCTAAGTTCATGAGAAAGCAAATCTTTGGACCTAGGGAAGATAAAATGAGAGTGGAATTTGAGCAAAAACAAGCAGAAGTAGGAGTGTGTTTTGAAGTCTAGCTAGTTTTCTAATACCATTTTATTGATACTTGAACTATCTCTGTCTCTTAATCTAATATCGTTAGCACAAATCTTCATGCATGCCTTTTCTCAATATAAAATTTGAAAATGAACTTATGACATAGCTCTACAAGTCCCCTTGTTACTTACTCTTACTCTAAAGTAGTTGTTTCTTGGCTAGACTCTCATAGCTCTTGATGGGTACTTCTGTTACAATACTTATGGTTCCAGACTAACACAAGGACTAATAAACTCCTCAAAGGTGAAGAATGAGTTTTATTTGAATGACCATTTCTAGAACCTAGAAAGCACCTGTCCTGTGAAAACTGTTCAATAAATGTTCAGTAGACAAATGAATAAACAGTAGGAACCAAAATAAATAGATTTTGATAATTCTTAAAATTGATGTTATTGCTAAACTAATTTCATTAATGATCTGAATATTTATTTCCAAGAAACAGAAAATTAACTTAACTAATAATAAAATTTATTTAATTACTTCATGTGTGAATTTGATAAGGGTATAGAAAAAGTATATAATGTACAGAGACACTAGAGATAAATTTTATGTAATATAAAATACTTGAATAGCATTTGCATTTTTTTTTCATTTAAAGGTAATACTCTGGATACATCCATGCTTAAGATTTTCTTCATTAGATTTCAAAATTCCTGAACTTCCTTTGCAATTTCTCCCCCACTCGCCTCACCTCTTACACAGTATAGCCACAAACTAATATCCAAATGCATGTATGTAATGAAAAGGTACCAAACTTCCTAATTAGTGCTGAGTTTCAATTTGGACTATTTCAAACATCTTATTAGCAATAACCTTGAGGTGTCAATGAGTGTGTTATTAAAAGGGAGGTCTCGTCCAAAAATATGATTTGGGCACTTGGAAAGTCATAATATCTGATCAGCAGTGTGTTTCTTAATTGAAATTAGTAAAAAAGCAGCATTATCACAAGTCATCAGGCTTTCTAGTTATGATACTTAAGTATCTTAAGACAGATGATTTATTCAACTATTTGGAGCTTCTCCAGAAGAGCTAGACCATAAATAAAACAAAAAAAAAAAGAACAGCAAGACTGGAGAAATCACAGTACACTGTAGGAACTGGGAAGGGGTTACATTTCCCCCACCTTGAATATAGCAGCTCTAATGCATTCGGTGCAGTTACACTTTGACAAGTAACACTGATTCTATGCAGGTCATTTCCATATCTTCCCAAGGACACTCTCAAAAGCCTTTTGAGGGAACCCATCTTATATTCTAATTTCTCTGGTGACCTAGAGAGAGAACTGTGTTTTGTGTATTATTGTGAACTGCCTTAAGAAAAGCCGTCTTCTGTTTGAAATCACAGCTATTAATGAAAGAACATTTTCTTTCTCTTTCCGGCTAAAAGATGAACTATTTATCTTTTGTACATACAATCCTTAATTTGTCTTACCTTTATTTTACCTATAACAATAAAAATTTTTACAGAACAGGTTTGTAAGAAGTGATACCATTTTTATTAATTTATATGGGCCTTATATATTGAGGCTTAAAGTTAAAGGCAACCCCCCCAAAAACAAAAAGCAAACAAAAAAAACCACATTTTTTTTTGACTGGAGGAAAAACTCCAATAATTTTTACTGTAAAATGTTCATCAAGCTAAATGTCTCAGTTATGTTCAGAATGAGGACAGAAAATAATTCCACTACAGAGAAATTTAGTTTGCCTGAAATGCTAAGAGCAGCCCCTGCTGGTTACTATCATATAATTTTATGAAAGGTAAATTTTAATGAAAAATGTTGAAATAATAGAGCAGAATGTACTGGAGAGTTCTTTCTTTTTCAATAATGCATGCTATCTCCTTTGACACCTTTTCAACTTGTTACCTAAAGTGTTTGCCACAATCGCATATAAAGTTCTATCTGAATCTTAAAGTTCCGTTTCTTTGAAGTAATCATTTAAAAAAATAACTCAACCATTCACTTGACAGAAAGATAGCTCAAATCAGCCCCCCTCCCCCGCAAAAAACAAACAAACAACAACAACAAAAAAAAACTCATTGGTTATAAGGGGAATACTAAGGAAGCATTATTGTGGGTATAGATTTATAGCTTGAATTAAAAGTACAATGTTACTGCCCAGCTGGTTGAACATCATCCCATGCACCAGGTTAAATTCCCAGTCAGAGTACATGCCGGGGTTGTAGGCTCGATCCCCAGTAGGGGGTGTGCAGGAGGCAGCTGATCGATATTTCTCTTTCATTGATGTTTCTATCTCTCTCTCTCCATCTCCCATCCTCTCTCTGAAATCAGTGAAAAACATATTTAAAAGGGAAAAAAAGTATGGGCCCTAGCCAATGTGGCTCCGTGGTTATAATGTCAACCTGTGCACAGAAGGGTCTTGGGTTCAATTACCCATCAAGGGCACATATCTGAGTTGCTGGTTCCCTCTGAAGCCTGTTTGGGGCCTGTGCGGGAGACAACCAATCCATGTGGATGTGTCTCTCTCACATCTCTCTCTCTCTCTCCCTCTCCCTCCCAACTTTCCACTCTCTCTAAAAATCAATGGAAAAAATATTCTGTAGTGAGGATTAACAACAAAAAAGTAAAACTTTACTGAATCATACATTATTAGATCATTATTTTTTAAATGCCAAATAGAGGCATATTAAAAATAACAAAATATATAATAATAAAAGTGTAATATGCTAATTAGACCAGATGTCCTTCTGGACGTCCTTCCAGGTGACCTTCCAGATGAAGCCACTGCTGCAAGGGCCAAGGCGGCTGCCATAGCTGTGGGAGTTGAGGCAGCCGTGGCGATGGCGGGGGGCCAAGCCCCTTGCACAAATTTCGTGCATCTGGCCTCCAGTAGCATATAAGCTTCCAATTATGGCTCTATAAGTGAAACAGGACATAAACAAACATTGATTTAAATAACTTAAGAATTATATTCCTTCTTGCTCTCACCACCACTTTTTCTTAGAGGTAAAGGGAAAATAATAAAAAAATGAATTATAAGAGACTGAAATAATTCTGTGCTTTTTATTTTTTCTCTCCTCCCTTGATTTATTCTCCCAAATAGGTTGAACTAACTCCAGCACTGTAGTTCTCTGCTTATGTAAGCCCTTGGCTGTGTATTTAATACAAATATAAAATGATTTGTGTGTATATATGTTACATCTATCTCTTAAAAATCATAGATGTTTTGCAAAACTCTTTTGAATTAATAATCAAACCATAACATTAGTGTACTTGTTTAATTTAATGCCATTATGAATTCATTATTTACCAACATTGGATTTTCAAACTTTCATTGTCTTTGCCTCTAAACATTTTGCAAAGTCTGATCTGTGAATCTAAGTCCTATAGGATATTGCTGAAAAACAAATAATCACAAAGTCCCTTATTCCTTAGAAGTTTTAAAAAAGCCTGCACACTATGTTATCTTAAAGACTCAGAATACAAATCAGTATATTAAACTCTTTTTTATATTGTTTAGTAGAGAAACTTGTTTAACTTCCTTTAATCTAGGTTTCATCAGGTTTTCTTAGTGACAAGGAGCCCTGTTTTCACATCAAACCTAGCAAGATGTTGCAGAGCATCCCTCTGGGGAACACACTTTGAATAAAATGATTCTAAGTCTCTAAAGTGGGCTACTAAGTGTCCCTTAATTGCAGTCTTGACATAACAGCTCCTCATCCTTAGACACCTTAGGACATTCAAGATTGATCCCGGGAAAACATGTATCACTGCTAACTGTCCTGGCCACATCCCCAGGGCCAAGCCCCTATCCAGTGACTGCCAATCACCCACAGCCTCAATATTAGCTTTTTAATGCTCCACCTTTGTCTACAAGATAAGCCCAATCATCTTTCCATGGCACGTAGTTTGGCCTACACACGGCCATCAATACTTGTACACCTAGTAATATATATTCTTTTTTTGTTTGTTTTGAATTCTGCTTTATTAATTTAAATTTTAAACAAGTAAAAAGCCTAAGTGGTTACACAGAAAGATGGAATTTTAGTAACACATTTATTTCCATCTCCTTGCTCACTCTGGGCCCTCTGCCTGAAATACCCATCCTCTACTTCACTTATGGATAAATTCTACTCAAGTCAGAATTTGTGAAGGTATGTTTATCTCATCCACTATGCTATGAACAACTGAGGGCAGGGACAGCAAAAGATATGTTCTGATATCTTCTATTTATTCTCTCTTAGTCTATACAATTTTGTTTCAAAATAAACTTATGACACATTAGTAAGTTGCAAATTGAAATTTAAGAATAATGACATTGAGTCTCATCTATTTAAACTGTGAGTTAGGTAGATTCTAATGTACAATTTCATTGTAGCTGTATGCATAAAATTGGAAAAGAAAAGAAACATTTCCATTTCTTTTTTTCTTTTTCAATAGATAATTTTTAAGACAGAAATAGTTTCACAGTAAAATTAAGTGGAAAGTAAAGAGATTACCCATTAAATCATTTACCCCCACACATGCATAGCCTTCCCCATTATCAACACCCCCTGCCAGAATTGTATATTTGTTACAATTGATGAACCTTCATTGACATATCATAATCATAATAATCCATAGTTTGCATTAGGGTTAAAACTTCATATTGCACATTCTATGGGTTTGGAACAATCTGTGAGGACATTTGTCCACCATTATAGTATCATACAGAGTAGTTTCACTATCTTTTTTTGTTTTTATAAAGATACTAGAGGCCCAGTGCACAAAATTCGTGCATGGCAGGGGGGGGGGCATGTGTCCCTCAGCCCAGCCTGCACCCTCTCCAATCTGGGACCCACAGGGATTGAGCCTAAATAGGCATTCAGATATCCCTCTCACAATCCAGGACGGCTAGCTCACAACCACTCACCTGCCTGCCTGATTGCCCTTAACCTCTTCTGCCTGCCAGCCTGTTCACACCCTAACCACTCCCCTGCCAGCCTGATCAATGCCTAACTGCTCCCCAGCCAGCCTGATTTCCCCCATGTACCCTCCCCTGCAGGCATGGTCACCCCCAACTGCACTCCCTTGCCAGCCTGGTCACCCCTAACTGCTCTCCCTTGCAGCCTGGTCGCCCCCAACTGCCCTCCCCTGCAGGCCTGGTCCCTCCCAACTGCCCTCCCCTGCTGGCCATCTTGTGTCCACATGGGGGCGGCCATCTTGTGTGTTGGAGTGATGGTCAATTTGCACATTACCTCTTTATTATATAGGACTAGTGGCCTGGTGCATGAAATTTGTGCATGGGGGGTTGTTCCCCAGCCTGGCCTGCACCCTCTCCAATCTGGAACCCACAGGGATTGGGCCTAAACCGGCAGTCGGACATCCCTCTTGCAATCCGGGACTGCTGGTTCCTAACTGCTCACCTGCTTGCCTGCCTGCCTGATTGCCCCTAATCACTCTGCCTGCCGGCCTGCTTACCCCCAATTTGGCCTGCTTGCCCCCAACTAGCCCCCCTGCTGGCCAGCTCCCCACAACTGTTCCCCCCTACTGGCCTGATCACCCACAATGGCCCCATCCACCGGCCTGATCACCCACAACTTCCCTCGCCTCTTGGCCCCTAACCGCCTCTACCTTGGCCCCACCACCTTAACTTTTTCCAGAAGAATGTCCAAAAGGTCTCCTGGGAGGTCTTCCAGTCTAATTAGCATATTACCCTTTTATTAGTATAGATAGAGGCCTGGTGCATGGGTGGGGGCTGGCTGATTTGCCCTGAAGGTTGACCCGGAGCAGGGTGGGGGTTCCCTTGGGGGTGGGGAGGCCTGGGCGAGGGGCCTGTGGTGGTTTGCAAGCCGGCCACCTCCCCATTGGGGTGGGGGTCCCCAGTGGGGACAGTGCTGGCCTGGGTGATGGGCTGGGCAGTTTGCAGGCCAGCCACAACCCCCATAGGGTGGGAGGTCTCCTCTGGGGTGCCTGCCCAGCCTGGGTGAGGGACTGATGGCTGTTTGCAAGCTGGCCACACCCCCAGTGGGGACCCTCACCCCAATGGTGGTGTGGCCAGCCTGGGTGAGGGGCTGAGGGCTGTTTGCAGACCCCTCCCTCAGTAGCCAGCCAGGGCGACCCAAGCGTTCCACTTGTTCCAGCCTGCTCAGTGGCTACTGCCCACAGGCCACTCCTTTGGCAGCCATCCCAGGTGGGTAGGAAGCTTGACTTCCTCTATCGCCTGGGGCGACCCAAGCCTCCCACCAGCTCTGGCTAGCTCTGTGGCTGCCACCATCTTTATCCCACTAATTTTCATATTCCCTCCTGATTGGCTGTGGGACGTCGCAGAGGTATGGTCAATTTACATATTTGTCTAGTATTAGTGTAGATTATTCCAAATAATACATGATATCAACAATTAAAGTTAACATCTATTTACATAGTTTATATTATTGTTGTTTTTGGATCTCTCTATTGTGTATACCCGAATTTTATAAAACATGTATTATAACTTACATTTTATATACTTTTGAAATTTAACAATATTGTACATGATATACCTCATTAAATATTCTACTATATTCATTTTTTTAAAAAATAAATATTTCATTGTGTGAAAGATAAGTAAAAATATATTTAACTAGCATTATGGAATTTGATTCCCTAGTTTTTTTAATGTTACAAAGCACCATTTGATGAATATTCTTTTAGATTTATATATGTATATTTTTATGATCTCCTTCAAACAAATTCTTAAAATTAGAGTCACTTAATTGAAAGATATTCACATTTTAAACACTTTTTATGTGTATTTTTAAAGTGTTCTTTAAGAAGTTGTAAAAGTGTATGGCCCTATGAATATAATTTCTTATAACATTCATACTGGGTGGTATACTTAAAAATAAAACAATACAAATAAATACCAAAAATAAATAAATGTAACAAATACATTTTTAAAATAACTTAAAATGTACACAATTGTTATAATTTGTCTTACATTACTAGTAAGACTGAAATATTTCTATATTAATAATTATAGTAATCTATATTTTGTTGTTCTTTTTCATAATTTTTATTTTTTAATTACAGTTGATGTACAGTATTATATTAGTTTCAGGTGTACAACCCAATAATTAGACATTTATATAACTTATGAAGTGATCACTCCAATAAATCTAGTGCCCTAGAGATCCAAGATGGTGGCATAGGTAAATGCCTGTACTCACTGCCTTCCACAACCACAACAAAATTACAACTAAAATGCAGAACAACCATCATCCAGAACCGCTGGAAAGCTGGTTGAATGGAAGTACTACAACTAGAGAAGTAAAGAAGAAAGCACACTAAGGCTGGTAGGAGGTACGAAGGCATGGAACGGGCTGGTCAGGCACCTGGGTGTGCCGCTTTTTTAATCAGGAGGGAGATCTCTTTGGAGGCTGCCTGGAGGAGCAAGCGGTCCCAGCCCCACACCAGACACCCAGCCTAGGGACCCAGAGCTGGGGAAAGAAGTCCCTATGGGCAGTAAGAACTATGGACTATGAAAACCAATGTGGATTGGGGCTGAGTGACACACAGGCTGCTGGAGACCCAACTGCTCCTCTTAAAGGCCAGCACTATGAACTGAATTTACAAACTCCTGCTGTCTCTAAGCTCCAGTTCAGGGTGAGGCTCTGGGGGACCCAGACACATATGGGGAGAAACTAGACTGTCTGGAATTGGGGCAGGAACTCGGGGACGGCTTTATTCCATACATAGGTGCTCCCATTGTTCCTGTGCTGGGATCTCCCTGGTGCAGGGCTGACTAGCAGCCATTTCTGTTTGCTCTGCCCTGGTGATTCCCTGAGACCCTGCCCCACCCAATTTACAACCCCACCCAAGATGTGCACAGCGGCTTTTGCATATGAATGGCCTGTCCTTTCTCAGGCTAAAAACCTGTCAAACAAGCTGCAGCTGAGTCAGGGAGCTCGAAACCTATCAATAAAAGACCCAAGATCCAGCATCAGCACCAGCCTGCTTTGCTTCACAGCTGGGCCTCGTCTGGGCACTTCTAAACCTGATACAAAGAGGAAGAATATGCAGATCTCTCTGTAGCTCCTGTTGTATGGCCCCAGGCAGTGGCCATACCAGATTACAACTCTTCACATCCATAAGCAACACACTCAAGAGGTAGGCTCAGTGAACACCAAAGCCCCACTGAAGCAAGTCTTGCTCCAGAAGGGTGTATCCTAGACAACACCTCTCCCACTGTAGTTGCAACTGGTCCTCACAGCCAATTGGCCTGGAGGTCAATTTCTCCCAGTGACACCAACAGCAGTCAAGGCTCAACTACAACGAGACTGTGCACACAGCCCACAAAGGAGTGAACCACGAGTGTCCACCTCAGGTGATTGGGGAGGCTGAGCCACTGGGCCCTATAGGACACCTACTACAAAGGACACTCTATCAACTCAAGAAGACTTAGCAGCTACCCAATACATAGAAAGAAACATAGGGAAACAGCCAAAATGCGAAGACAAATAAACATGTCACAAATGGGAGAGAGCAAAGTACTGGATATAGAGTTCAAATCCACAGTTATAAGGTTACTCAAGAATCTTCTAGAAACCTCCAAGGAACTTAGTGAGACCTTCAAGGATCTTAGTGAGAAAGCCCCCCCCCAAAAAAATGGAAAAGGATCAGTCAGAAATTAAGCATACACTGACTGAATAAATAATAATATACAGGGTTTCAACAATAGACTAGAGGATCCTGAGAATCAAATCAATGGTTTGAAATACGAGGAAGCAAAAAACACCCAACCAGAATAGCAAAAAGAAAAAAGAAACAAAAAATATGAAGATAGTGAGGAACCTCTGGAACAACTTCAAGCTTACCAACATCTGAATTATGGGGGTGCTAGAAGAAGAGAGAGAGCAAGATACTGAAAACCTATTTGAAGAAATAATGACAGAAAACTTCCCCTACC
>NW_005356635.1:33060-37159 GCF_000412655.1 Myotis brandtii
TGAATCTAAAAATCAAATGAATAAAAAATCTGATGAACAGAATAAGCTGGTGAATGGAATAGGATCAGGGGCATGGAAATGGAACAGACTGATGATTCTCAGAGGGAAGCAGGTGGGGGTGCGGGAAGAGATTAGACAAAGATCTTATATGCATGTGTGCATTACCTATGGACACAGACAATAAGGTGGTGAGGTCCTGGGGTGGGGTGGGAAATGGCTGGAGGGGAGCTATGGGGGGGAAAAAGAGGGACATTTGTAATAATCTCAACAATAAAGAGTAATTTAAAAAAAAATCTAGTGCCCATCTGACACCATATATAGTTATTACAATATTATTAACTATATTCCCTATATTGTACTTTATACCCCCATGACTATTCTGTAACTTCCAATTTGTACTTCTAAATCCCTTTACTTCTTTTACCCATATCCCCAACTTCTTTTCCATCTAGAAACTGTCAAAATGTTCTCTCTGTTAGTCTATTTCTGTTATGCTTGTTTATTTTGTTTTTTAGATTCCACATATTAATGCAATTATATGACATTTATCTTTCTTTGTCTGATTTATTTCACTCAGCACAATATTCTCTAGGTTCACCATGTTGTTGCAGATAAAAGATTTCATTCTTTTTTATATTCCATCTTATATATGCACCATTCTTCTTAATGTATTCATCTACTGATGGACACTTAGGTTTTTTCCATATCTTGGCTATTGTAAATATTGCTGCAATAAGTATATGGATACATATGTCTTCTTGATTTAGTGTTTTGGGTTTCTTCAGATAAGTACCCAAAGTGGAGTTTCTGGGACATTCTTTATCTCTTGTTATAGCCTTTTTTTAAAAGTCTATTTCGTCTGGTATAAGTATTGCTGCTCCAGTGTTTTTGTTTTGTTTTGTTTCCATTTTCATGAAATATCATTTCCATCTCTTTGCTTTTAGTCTGATTGTGTCTTTCAATATGTGTGAGTCTCTTTCAGTCAGCAAATGTAAGGGTCTTGTTTTATTATCCATTAAATCACTGATGCCTTTGGATTGGAGGATTTAATCCATTTGCATTTAGAGTAATCATTGATAGATATATATTTAATACCATTTTATTAGTAGTATTTTTATCTCTCCTCCTCCTCCTCCTCCTCCTCCTCTTCTTCTTCTTCTTCTTCTTCTTCTTCTTCTTCTTCTTCAAGAAGACCCTTTAGAATTTCATGTAATACTGGTTTGTTTCTTGAATGCATTTTCATATTTCTTATAATGCTGGTTTAGTGCTGATTAACTCCTTTAGCTTTCTCTTATCTGGAAAGCTATTTATCTATCCTTGAATTCTAAATGATAGCTTTGAGGGTAGAGTATTCTTGGTTGTAGGTCTTTATTGTTCATCACTTTGAATATTTTGTGCCAATTCCTTCTGGCCTGCAAAGTTTCTGGTGAGAAATCAGCTAACAGTGTTATGGGGGAACTCTGTTATAGGTAACTAACTGCTTTTCTTTTGCTGCTTTTAAGATACTGTCTTTGTCTTTACCTTTTGACATTTGAATTATGATGTGTCTTGGTGTTAGTCTCTTTGAGTTGATCTTGTTTGGGATGCTCTGAGCTTCACAGACTTTTGTGTCTATTTCCTTAACCAGGTTAGGGAAGATTCTGTCATTATTTTTCAATTATGTTTTTAATTTCTTTCTCTCTCTACTCCTTCCAGCACCTCCATGATGTGAATGTTGGTACACTTGAAACTATCCAGGAGGCTCCTTACACTATACTCATTTATTTTTTTACTTTTTAAAAAATGTTTGCTGTCCTGATTGTTGTTTTTTTTGCTTCCTTATATTCCAAATCACTGATTTTATTATCTACTTCATCTACTTTACTGTTGATTCCCTGTAATTTATTCTCTATTAAGTTAGTGAATCCTTCATTTCTGATTTTTTTTTTTTGGTTTCCATGTCCTCTTTTATCCTGTTGAAGTTCTCACTACATCACTACGTTCCTTGAGCATCCATATAACCATTGTTTTGAACTCTGTATCTGGTTGTTTGCTTGCCTCCATTTCATTTAGTTCTTTTTCTGGGTATCCCTCCTGTTGTTTCATTTGGGATGTGTTTCTTTGTCTTCTCATTTTGGCTGCTTCTTTTTGCTTGTTTCTATGTATTAGTTAGAGCTGCTATATCTCCAGGATGTAGTAGTGTCCTTATATAGTAGGTGTCCTGTAGGGCCCTGTGGCCAGCCTTACCTGGTCACCCAAGCTTGGAGCTCCTGGTGTGTTCCCTGTGTGGGCTGTGTTGGCACATCAATGGAAAGTATTGACTCCCAGTTCGATGGACTATGACAACTGGCTGCAACTACAGACAAGGAGCTGTTGTGCAGGTGTTACCACCACAGAACAGGACTCATTTTGATTGGGCTTTGGTGTCCACAGTCTTCCCCCTGAGTGTAGGTGTTTGGGTTGTAACCCAACATGATATGAAGTTGTACCCTGTGTGCACTGGATCCCAGGAGGTGCAAGGCCAGCCACCTCCCTGGGGCTACATGACATAAGCTATAGAGTGATCTGCAGATGGCTGCTATTTGTGCTAGGCTTAGAGGTACCCAGAAGAGGCCAAGCTTCAAGCCAATGCTGGCTGCCCTTAGTATCAGATCTGTGGCCACTTAGCAAGAACAATGGGCAATGCAGATGTTGATTGTTAGAGGGATTTTAGGAAAGTCTTTAGCATGAGCCAAGAGAGGTCATTTGTGTGGAAAAGCCACTAGAAACAGTTTGGATGGGCTCACAAGTTGGGTGAGTGGGGGTCTCAGGGTGGGATGAACAGTATGAGCCAGGTTGGTGGAGTCTCAGATATGGCAACTCCCTGCTGGCTTTGTTGGGGGATAGCTCAACAAAGAAACAATTGCCTCCACCAGCACTTCTCTCTCTGGGAGAAAACTGTCCCTCCAGCCCCTGTCCTTATGTCAAACAATTTATTTCCTCCCTATATGTCCTTGGTGCCTTTACATCTGCTGCCACAGCACTGGAGCTCAAAGCCAGTGAGTCTGAGTCAATCCATGCATTGGCCCTTTAAGAGGAATGACTGGGACTGCAGAAGCCCTTTATCACTCAGTCACAATTCCTTCTGTTTTCACAGCCACAAGTTATGAGGACTTCCTTTGCAGGCACTGGAATACTAGATGGGAGAGCCTGTGTGGTCTGGGACTACTGGATCCTCAGGGGGAATATCCACAGCTGAGATATCCCTCCTGATTTTCATCTGACACATGTAGGTGTAGAACCACCCCATTCAGTGTCTTTGCCCCTCCTACAAGTCTTGATGTGGCTTCTTCTTTGTAATCTTAGTCGTAGGACTTCTGTTCATCTACACTTCAGGCGGTCCTGAATGGTTGTTTTGTAGTTTAGTTGTAATTTTGATGTGGTGAGGGAAGACGCAAGTACTATGTTTATCTATGTCACCATCTTGACTGGAATGCATGTTGCGCCTACTTTTAATGTTGTAACCATATTTTTATTGACTTTAAAACGTTTTATAAGATAAGCAAGTTATATGTTAAAAATAAATACACAATCTTGTTAAAAATACATTTTTTATTTTTTATGCAGAAGGTAAATCAAGTAATATTTTCCTTTGTGATTTTTAGCTTTAGTTTTATGCTTAGAAATAACTTTATCAGAGGAGAAACCAAGATGGCGGCATAGGTAAACACCGGAAATTGCTGCCTCGCACAACCACTTCAAAAATACAACTAAAAGACAAAACGGACATCATCCAGAACCACAGGAAGGCTGGCTGAGTGGAAATTCTACAACTAGAAGGAAAAAGAAAAGCACACTGAGACTCAGAGGAGGTGCGGAAGTAAAGTGCAGAGGTACAGAGGTGCACACGGAAAGGGCTGGCAAATGAGGACGTGGTTGTCTTTTTCAATTGGGAGAAAGAATCAAGCTCCCAACGGCCCTGACTCCAGTTCTGGGCGAGTCTCTGGGGACCCAGACTCATATGGGGAGAAACTGGACTGTCTGGCAGCGAACGGAACTCAAAGGCAGCTTTCTCTCAGAGGTGCTTGCAGCAATTACCTCGGGACACTGAGACCCGGGGCCTCTTAGGGCAGGACTGAGG
>NW_005356635.1:38373-72707 GCF_000412655.1 Myotis brandtii
TCAGTTACCTACAAGGGAATACCCATACGACTGTCAGCTGATTTCTCAACAGAAACTTTGCAGGTCAGAAGGGAGTGGCAAGAAATATTCAAAGTGATGAATAGCAAGAACCTACAACCAAGATTACTTTACCCAGCAAAGCTATCATTCAGAATTGAAGGTCAGATAAAGAGCTTCACAGATAAGAAAAAGCTAAAGGAGTTCATCACCACCAAACCAGTATTATATGAAATGCTGAAAGCTATCCTTTAAGAAGAGGAAGAAGAAAAAGGTAAAGATAAAAATGAACAACAAATACATGTCTATCAACAATGAATCTAAAAATCAAGTGAATAAAAAATCCGATGAACAGAATAAATTGGTGAATATAATGGAATCAGGGACATAGAAAGGGAATGGACTGACAATTCTCGGGGGGAAAGGGGTGTGGAGGTGTGGGGGTGTGGGAAGAGACTGGACAAAAATCATACACCTATGGATGAGGACAGTGTGAGGGGGGTAAGGGCAGAGGTTGGAGTGGGAACTGGGTGGAGGGGAGCTATGGGGGGAAAAAAGAGGAACAACTGTAATAATCTGAACAATAAACATTTAAAAAAATGAAAAAAAGAAATAACTTGATCAACATCAATCTTAATCATCACCTATATTTTTATCTACTATTTTGGATTCTTTATTTTTATACAAATAATTTTTAATACATATTACTTAGCAATAAAGCCACTGGAGTGAGAAAGAGACAAAAAGTCAATATCTTGATCTTTAATTTTAAGAACTTCTCTTATTTTACTAATAAAGTTTAGAGTAAATATGTTTCCATATTAAATTTATATAGATTGAAGGGTATCCCAGGTTTCAAAAATTTAAAATGTGGCAAAATATCAGTCAAGATGCTATACAATGACCTCTTAGCAGCCTATGTAAACAGAGTTTAAGACATCTTGTTGTGATCATTAATTCTCTCCTGTTTTCAAATGGAATGGAGTTTCCTAATCAACCCCCTAAATCTATAGAATGCTTTTCATTCTCCCATCCAAAAATCAATTAAATTGAATTGACACCTTGGTTAAATTAAAACCTGGAAACTACTTTCAAAGGGGAAAATATATGTTTAATTTATTTAAACTACATATAAAGATATTTGAGTATTCCAATTGTATACACATATTTTTAAAATGAACATTGATATGCTATTTATACAAGATATTGTCTAGGACTGAAATTATATTTTCTGTAATACTTAAAAGTTGCTAAGTTTTAATTATGTTTTAGAAATTCTCTTTGATAGTAAAACTATAATAGCAGAGATTAATTATAAAGGGCAATATTCAAAGAAATAAAATCTGTGACCCTTTTTATTTAAAATTTTTAACAAAATTTAAATTTTGTATGTAAGCATTAGCTATTCCAATTCACCTATTCATGAAAAGATGTAAAAGTAGTTTTCTCTAAGTCATAATATTAACACATATTCCATTTTCTTTTGCCATAACTGTGTTTTAGTTTGTTACAATTAAAAACATACTTTTAAAATGCTATGAAAGGTAGATATAGATATCAGTAAGAAAAAAATACATGCTCAAACAGTGCCATATTTAAGAAAAATAAACCTTCAAGAAACTTCTCATAAGTTTCCTCAGTGTCACTAATACTATAATATAAAATTATTCCTTACACAATTCTGCAAATTATTCCATTGCTCAAATAAATGAGCAGGTGTTGGTTTTTACATATATTCCTAGATAAAAACAAGCAAATATTTTAAGCAGGACCCAACAAATATTTGAGTTCCTCAGAGGTGGTATGGGAATATGCAGAAAATGCAGGGAAGACTGATGGAAATTTAATAATTGCTGTCATATATATAAAAGAACTAGAAGCCTGGTGCATGAAATTCATGCATGGGGGAGGGGGTGTCCCTCAGCCTGCCTTGCACCCTCTCACCATCTGGGACCCCTCGGGGGATGTCCGACTGCCAGTTAGGCCCGATACCTGTGGGCCTTATAATGTTATATGGAGTCATAAAAAGAATGTCATTGGCATTGTCTCAACAATCTCTCAGCACCCTGAAAAATAAAATGTGGACATTCAAAAAAACAAAATACAATCAGGAGTTGCAAAATGATATTTTGACCAAGGGCAGTCCACATATATGACCTTGCTGTACCATATTTCCTAGGTGTGTAGTAGGTATACCACCAGGTTTATGTTAGTATGCGCTATTATGTTCGGACAACAATAAAATTGCCTAATGACACATTTCTCAGAATGTACCCCCATCATTAAGTAGCACATCACTCTAAGAAACATGTTATTCTAACCTGTAATCCTTAAATTCCAAACTTCTTCCTCCACAAATCATTGTTTCTTATAAAGTTGTTATTTAGTCTTGATGCCTAAGCAGTCATACTATGAACAAAAAATTTAAAACTAGAGAAAAGTTTATGCTCTTATAAGTAAATAAAAATATAATACCTGATCAGTTCAATTGTAGTAAATATCAGGCACAATTTCTGGCAAGAGAATTTTTCCTTATGGTCAAAAACGTATAGAGTTTATTAGGGACATAAATATTTTAAATCTGGGCATGTACAATTAAAATGTTTGGAAGTCCCATTAGCTGCTTTTCATTAATTATGACTTAATCATTCAGTTAAACATGTTTAATTTATTTTAGTTTCTCTTAATAACTTTAAAAATTGAAAATTTCTCTCTGAATTTGTTATTAAATGCATTTGGAACAGTAAAAAAGGTATTGTACCAAAGTGCATTTCAGATATTTCCTTAATTGTTTTAGCTTATAAACTAAATCTCAATCAAAGTCATGAGATTAGGAATGTCCTACAGAGAAGAACTGGCAAAATAGAACCAGCTAGAAATTATTATAACAAATACCCAAGCATTTATAAAATATTAGAATGAAGCCATTGGTTTTTCAACTGTTTGAGTGTTCAAAGGGTTATTACATCCTCAGAATGACTAGGATAAGATAAGGCAAGAATGTTGATAAAATATAAATTCTATAAACATCCAAAACAGAATAATCCTTTTTGTCTATACAGTTACCAAGTTACCTTTTTAAAAAATTTGGAATTATTAAAGTAAAATGTAATTCAATAAATTTATAAAACAGTCTTGGAATCTCATGTGATTGATATTAAACTTAATGTTTGCAATAAGTTGGTATTTTTAGAAAGCAGTATATTTTAGTTTTTCTAAAAGCCCTGATAATTTAGTTCTCAAAGATTTTCCTATAAAAGGTAACCTAGAAATATAAGTAAGATAAAAGTGTCACTGTCATAGCAATTAACAGCCATTAGTCATGAAGGTCAAAGCTCTTTATAAATGTAAATATGTTTCACTCTTCCAGGTCAGGAAATAAAGCAACTAAAGATTAAATCAGGGTAAGTGAATTCAAAGCATTGGTCAAGCTCTTAAAACAAAGGTCAAAGTGAACATTTCCTCAATTTTATTGAAGTCTCTGGAGTGTGAGTTATATCTATCAGAGAATATTTATGTCAGAAGAGAGGGTAAGGACACATAACAGATAGACCACAAATTTCTTTCCATATATGATAGAAAAGGCAATAATTTTACTTTGTTTCCAAATTCTTGCACTCATCAACACTCTGAGTTATAATTTGAGATTTTTCTCATTGAGTATGTTTTCTCCCTTTTATGTTATTGAATTTGCCCAATGTATCTTCTTTTGCATCTTTTATGATTCAAATCAATAAAGCCACACAAAACTCCAAGCAAACTGACTTCAAGTCAGAGACTGCATTGATTTAATTATAAAGTTGCTCCTCAACAATAATTTTCTTTATGCTATTGCTATTGTTTGTAATGCAATTTTGGATAGGCAAAAAGATCCACAACAATGTTTGTTTTGTTTTTTTTAATTTTGAAATGGAAGACTTAAATTGTATTTTCCTTATGTGCTAACAAGGGCCTTACTAATAAAAATTATTTTGTAGGAAAAAAAATTAAAATGGGAATTTTATTCAGTTTTACATAAAGTGTATTGTTCTAGCAATAAGACTTAGAATTAGGAGCATGCTTTATTTAAGGTATTATTTCAAGATCAATGTCAGAGGGTTTGAGAAAGAACTTCTGGATTCTATCTATTTTTTTTTAGCAGTGAACACGAAGACAATAAAGTTGAACTGTTGAGAAGTCTAAAAAGTGCTAATTTCAATGTAACCCTAATATTTGGGGGGCTAGAAATTGGAATCCTTGCCAGCAAGCTCATTGTACATTCTTGATAACTTATAATTAAGTCACTACCTCCTTCCCAGAAACTGGTCTTGCAGAACCTGTTACAGAGGCCATAAAACTGTGAACAGTGCACTGCCCCGGAGGGAGGGTTATTAACACTGGCACCAGGCCAAACCATCAGATATGGCCTGGAGACCCCCAACACCTGGGGGCCAACTTGCAAGGCCCGCGAAAAGGACTGGAAGCATAATCCATATTTGTGGGACAAAGACCACAGGGAGATATAAAGGAGAAGCCCCCTTCATGTTACTTTACTCAGATTTGGAAAGTTATTCCCTGAGTCCACTGGCATAAATATTGTCACCCCTTTTCTCTAAAGCATTGCTTGGTTTTTTTTTGGTCTTCTGCAACACTGTTATTACATCCACAGCCTACCCATGACTTTTTCAGAACGTGATCTTGCTGAAAAATACCCATTTGATGCCATGTCCAAATCTAGCTTTTGCACCACTTATTTCTTCTCCTTCATAGACAATCCTTCTCTAGAGAGTCATCTGCATTCCTTCACCTCTCATTCACTCACCTACATCATTGTAGTATTCATTGTCAGCATTCCAATTCAAACTGAGTTTAACAAGGTCATTAATGATCTGTATTTTAAACTGAGTTTACAAGGTCATTAATGATCTGTATTTTACTATATTTAAAGATCACTTTTCTCTCTTCTCCTAGCTCAGTTCTTATTGGGGACAATTTTGTCTCCTACTCATCAAAGAACAATGACTAATGGGCAGAGCTCAAGGATGAAGCAGCAAACACAAAGTCAATAAAGTTGAACTTTATTGCATCCACAGCCTACCCTTGTCTTTTTTCAGAATGTGATCTTGCTGAAAGATAGCCATTTGATGGCTACATGTCAGGCAGGGGTCTGTTAAAATTCCACCATGGGTATCCTCCTTGGATTGGATTCTGGAGGGTGAGGCACATTTTGCCGAAACCATGTTGACTACCTCCTGGTCATCAAGGTAAAAAATTCATCATCTTCTCCTTGGTATTCCATTCCTTAGAAATCTACTAGATACCTCAATATACCTCCAATTCCACCAAATCATTTCACAAACTTGGATCCTTCTTGTGACTTATCTGTAACAATTTCCAATGTAGCTCTAATTTTTCCCCCTTACCATTTATCCCCTCGATACCCTCTTCCACCTGCATCCATCTCCCCACCCAACAATCACCACACTGTTGCCCATGTCCATGAGTTTTCTCTCTTTTATTTTCTTTTATGAACACTCCCCCACTCCCCACAACATCCCTCTCCTCACCAGAGCTCAGGGAAACTTGGGTTCTGGTCTTTTATTAATATTTATGAACATTGTAGGTATTGTAGCACTTTAGTTAAATAAGCCTTTTTGAGCTCATCAAGAATCTCAACTGTCATTCAACATTTTGACTTGATTTTTGTTTCCTATGAGGACATGGATTATAAGACTCAAAAAACAACAACAAAAACACTTCCAAATGAAATTGAGAAAACCAGTCATTTGAACATTGAGAAATATCTATCATAGAAACCACAATAGGAATAACCAGAAAAAGAAATCACTGAATAATGACAAAGTCAACATTGATGCACACTGCTCTAGATGATAAAAATGATGTTAATTTCCTTCTTAATACAAAATAATACCAATATCGATAAAACTTCTCATATGTAAATTTCATCTCAAAGAAGTGAATTAATTACAGGGTAGGACAAAGGTAGGTTTACAGTTGTGAGTACAAGAAATAGAGTTTATTCTTTTATTATTATTTATTAATTACTCTATTAATTTGCATTACATCTGTAAACCTCCTTTTGCCCCCTGTATATTTCAAAGAGAAAAAAGTTGCTAATATATAAAATATGACAATAATTATTGTATGTAAAAAAAATTTCAATTCATACATCCAAATTTTAAATCTATATTAGCTTCATTATCTATAATTTTCGATAACCATTCAGAACCAGCTCCTTAGAAAGTGTTCACATATGCACATCTGGGAATGCCCATAAAAGCAGGATGTGGTAGGTTGTAACAATGAAATATTACTATTCCTTTCTGCTTCACATATTTTAGATTACCATGAACTGTCAACAACATAGAAAGGAATTAACAGTAAATTTTAAATTCTTACTGAGAATAGCAGTAAAAAGTAATGGTTTTACCTTAGACTTTATAAAAAATTTTTACGGATTCACTACACAAATTATATCTTTCAAGTTCAAATAAAATAGATTAAGTCATACCTTTTGGTAATGAAGCTACAAGAGAAGGTCTTCAAATTTTTGTTTGTTTGTTTGTTTTTTAATCCTCACTTGAGGATTCTTTTTCCATTGATTTTTAGAGAGAGTAGAAGGGTGTGAGGGAGGGGGAGGAAGAGAGAGAGAGAGAGAGAAAGAGAGAAACATTGATGTGAGACACATCAAGTGGTTGCCTCCCACATGCAAATGGGGCCAGGGGTCAAACCTGCAACCCAAGTATGTGCCCTTGATCAGGAATCAAACCTAAGGCCCTTTGGTGTGTGGGCCGACGCTCTAATTACTGAGCACCACTGGCCAGCCACAATAAATCATTCTTTATTCCTAGTTTTCACTGTCAGCACATGTTTTCATTATGTTAGTTAAAACAACATTGTAATTTCTGAGTGATATAAACACTAATAGATAGGATGCTGAAAAACTAAGAATCATGCCTTGCTGTGGGGAAATTGTTGAATTTCTTCATTTCTGTTGCAATATGGGCAGATAGTGGACGATCAATAATACATGTCAAATAAGTTAATGAATTGTAGTCAAACTTCAAACATCAGCCATATGTTACATTTTCTATTAAGTCTTTACTTAACCCCATCTGTCTCCTTTTTTTTTTTTTACCACTTTTTTCTTTATTGATTAAGGTATTACATATGTGTCCTTATCACCCCATTGCCCCCCACCCTCCTGCTCACGCCCTCACCCCCCTAGTGTCCTTGTCCATTGGTTATGCTAATATGCATGCATACAAGTCCTTTGGTTGCTCCTTTTTGATACAGAATCTCCATGAACTCATAAAACATCACTCATTCTTCTTTCCTAAGAGTTGTTCACAAAGAATTAGATAAATTTATATGAATATCAGAAAGTGGTGTCTTTGCAAGCCTAGTCAACAGTGGAGTAAGACTACATTTCAGAGCTCTTCTTCCTATACTCCTGGGTTTACAAGCCTAATGGGAGTAGGACTCAAATAGAGTAATGAAGTCATGTGTAATAGGAACATTCCCCCAACCTAAGTATTCAATGCCAGGCAACAGAGAAAAGTTATATTAACTAACACTGTATTCCTTTGAGTTACCATTGAGAAAGAACTTTAACAAAATCATGCCACGGTCCAGAACTGAGGGTTTGAAGTAGAAAAGCAGGGTAAGGTCGCAATAATATACTCATCGTGATTTTCAAGTTAAAAAGCATAATACCTGTAGTCTTTTAGGAATTCTTAGACTCTTGCAACATCAATAAAAAGGAATTACCTGGAATATAGTACCTTTCCATTGGTATTAATGCAGTTAGCTTTCAATAAACTGGACATTGAACCCAAAATATTGTAGTAACATGATAACTGTAGCTCAATGTTGAGGATTCTGTGGCCTCCAGGGCAGGTGTGGATCTCTGTCTACTTGCTCAGATCACTCCCTTTGCAGCATCTCCTCTTATTTCCTTACTCTCCTTCCATATGTATTCCGCCTCCCATTCCATTCCCTCCTCCTGCCACTTATCCATGCTTAGGAAACTAACACCACATTGTTTTCCTCAGGGCTACCTTAATTTTCATTAAAATAGAAAAACAATCTAAGAAAATGCAGATTATTTTATTAAGTCATATTAATGAATATTGTAACCAACATATTTTATTCATATTTTGATTTTTCCACATTTAACCCTTTTTATCTTTATTGAAGACAAACTTTGATCTTTTCAAACCAGACTATGAAAATAAGTCAGATACCAGGTAATACACCTCTCAAGATTATAATAATGGAAATGTTTTAGAAATACTTATGTCCTCAGAAAAAAATTAGCTCATTTAGAATGTCTAAACATGAGTATTAACATGAAAAATAAGCCTCAAAATACACCAAACATACTTGTTCTTTCCATTGCTTTATTTTGTGGCTTAAGCTTACGATAGTCATACAATTATGGCTGTATTATACCTCCACTGGCATAGATTGTCAGGATGATTTTGTTTTAATAAACTATAAATATTACAGAAATGAGGTGTCATGAAAGAGGAGAGAGTACTCCCATATTGCTTTCAGAGTCAATTTATAAGATAGTTTGTATTACTATATCCTAGAATTTGGCTATGTTTAAAAATAATCAGAAAATGTTGATAATTATTTTGCTTTTTTTGTGGTGAAAGAGACAGTTACTCTTATATTATAATCAGAATCCACTTACAGAGTTCAATCTGTTTATTAGGAAATGAAAACCCTTCTGGATAATGGGCAAAGTAATTTGCAAATCTCTAGGAAATGCTATGATTTTAGTAGAGGAAGGTCCATACTGATGAGCAAGACAGAAAACATCACTGAATCGTTAGAAGAGTCAACATTTACAAATAATGATTTTTAAAAAGTGTCTAAGTACCAAAAAAGAAAAAGAAAGGGAGAAGAGAGAGAAAAGAGGGACAAAAATAAAGAAGGAGGGAAAAAAATATTATTTTGTATTGAATATAATACTTTTAACAATGCTACTCTGCAAACCAAAATTATTATTTTTTAAATGAAAGGGAAAATGTTTTTAACAAATGCCTTTTGGTCCAGTTTCATAAGTAAATAATGAATTGTGCATAAGCATATTATACTGTTGAGTTACCATTTCATCTTTCCATTTACAATTTAGAGAGAGTATGAAAGAATTGTAGGTGTCAGGGATGAACGTATATAGACAAAGGTTTACCTTAAAGCCATTAACTGTTTTTCCAATATTTACTGGCCTCTAGGGGGACATAATGGAAATATATGCATTTCTAGCATCGTGTTTTTCAGTGAAAAGGGTACTTTATAGAACTGACAGAACGAAATAAAAGATACACCGACAGCCTGGCCGGCATGGCTCAGTGGTTGAGCATCACCTATGAACTAGGAGGTCATGGTTCCATTCCGGGTCTGGGCACATGCCGGGGCTCGATCCCCAGTGCAGGGCATGCAGGTGGCAACTGATCAATGATCTCTCTCATCATTGATGTTTCTATCCCCCCTCCCTCTCTAGAATCAATAAAAACATGTTAAAAGAAAAGATACACCAACAGCAAAAGAAACCTCAATTTTTTGATTTGGTAATGTTTAAAAACAAATAAATAAGCAAGACTTGACAAGACACAATTTGCAATTGTATTCAATATAATAAAAATTAACTTTAGGAAAGGATATAAATCAATGTTCAGGAAATTTAATACACTTATTTTAATTTTTAAATTAATCATAAACCAAGTCTTGTTTAATTTCCAAAACATGAAATGTATCAATCCTGGGGAACACTTATTTTTGGCACAGTAATAGAAGACACAGACACTTACTATGCTATTAGAAAAAAAAAGAAAAATATTTACATAAAACTGATTAATTTTTAATATATCCTGGGTAGTAAGGGCCATGCCTACAATTAGGCAGATTTCTATTAGTGACTGTTTCCAGCAATCACCATGTGTCCTTCAATTTTTATTTTTAGCTCATTACAGTCCAATAAATAATAGGGATCAATAAAAACTTATTGAATGGTTTAAAAATAAATGTAAGTACACTGATTAGAAGAAATCAGCCAAATAAAGATGAAAATAGTAATTCAGAGTATCAAGTCAGAAATCAGTACTCTATATTTCCTTTTTTGTGTGTTAATCCTCACCGGAGGATATTTTTCCATTCATTTTTAGAGAGAGTGGAAGGGAAGGTGGAAGAGAGAGAGACAAACATTGATATGGGAGAGACACATCGATAGCTTGCCTCCCACATGCACCCCGACTGGAGCAGGGAAAGAACCTGCACCCCAAGTACATGCCTTTGACTGGGAATCCAATCCATGACCCTGTGGTCTGCAGGCCGACGCTCTAACCATTGAGCAGAGCAAGCTGGGGCAATATTACCATTATGATGCTTTTGTCTTACCTTTGTCCCCCCCTTTTTGTGTCCCTTATATTTTCTTAATGTCATTTTTATATTACATCGTAGTCTAAAACTACCCAGACATGACCACAGTTCTTCCAATTTCAATAACTTTATTCATAGAGTCTAGCATCTAAAATATCATGGATATAGAAATATACAGTACATTAAAAATGCTGGCATTTTACATTCTTTCAGACTATGAATATGTGGTATATGCAATGTCAAAAAATATCTAATTCTGACATTATTTTACTTTTAAAATTACATATACCAAAGACATGCTCAAAGAATGAAATGACTCAATCATTGAGAATATACTGTATTTGTTCAAGTTACACATGCCAGTCATAAATAATACATTTTATAATAAGCCGCATCTGAGCACCTTTACCTTCAAAAACAAAAAGCAGCTGCAAGAGGCATCCTTTGCTTCTGAATTAATAAAGAATTGTCTTTGGCTTAGGATTTCATTCATTCATTCATTCACTCTTTGTCAGATATTTATGGAGAGCCAATTATTTCCTGTGATAAGAATGAGTCTCTTGCATATGAAAAAGGCATGGAAACCACTCTTGGGAAGTTTACAAACTTGGTTGGAATGGAAAGGGCTCATAAAATTATCTAAAATTCAGTGTCAGCAAAAATATAATGCATCATTAGTTTAGCTAAGCTATTCCATGGTATTGTTAACATAGCATCCATTTTTTTAAAAAAATCAAAAGGCCTGCAGGGACCTTAAACTGACACTAGCCCCTTATGCAAGCTCATGCCCTAGATAACAGCACAGAGTCATAGGCAAATGTAAGTTCTTGTCAAGATTCTCCAACAACCTCTGTGATCAATAGTTCTTCCTGCCTCCCAGCACCTGTATGCCTTATGTACCCCTTAGGTGAGATTCCACATGGGGCTAAAAGAAACCCTCCTCTTTAGGTTTGAACTGACCACTCCTGCCTTAGTCTGGGAACTGCAAAACACTCCATCCACAGACCCTGAGAAAGGCATATGCCCCAGGTCCTTCCTTTCTCTCTGCCTGCACTGTCTTGACCTCCCCAAGTGGCCTCGGAGCTGTGCCCTGTACCTCCTTCAGGACCTATGAATTGTGAGGAATTGTTGGAGACCAGGTGTAAGCTGACATGGTCCTTGCACCTGAAGGGGCTAGCAAGGCTGGGACCCTTACCCACACAGTTTTCCCAGACTTGTTTGGATGGTGATTATCAGTAGAATGAGAGCAACCTTTGCAGAATGAGAACAGCCTTTCATGGCTTACCAAGAAGTCTGTAACTATTTACTGAGATATGCTGTACCGAGAACTTGTCCTTCTGCTCTGTCCTCCCTTAGAGATTAAGAGACACAAAGAATACATTCCTCTTGACAGACCTTCTATTCAGTGTCTTGTGTATAAATAGCATTGTGTGGTTAATAAACTTGCTGCATTTCCTCAATTGAGCTGCAGTCTCCCCGATCCCGCTCTCCTGTCTTTCTTTTCTCAATTCCCACCTCCCTACCTCAGCCCGGCTCAACCTGTCAGGCTGGCCCTGACAAGGAATAAACTTCTCTATTTCAATTTCTCTGGTTGTCTGTTGTAGAACTGGCTCACCATCTAGTACCCTGCTGTCCACTTAAAGTTAATTTAACAAAGTCATAACATAAGTCTATAAATTCAAAAAAGAGGAGATAGGCAAAAGGGGAACCTAAGGTACACAGAAGAATATGGTAGCTCCACAAAGAATTTATTTTTTTTAACACAAATCTGAAGAATGAGGGGAAGCATTGCAGTAAGCAAGTTAGAGAGAGCAAAGAGATAATATGATATCTAGAAAGATTACAATCTGTATTTTTTAAATTTTTGAGAATTACTACTAATTAAATATTTCAGAAATATGAATGGTATGGTGAGTGAAAACATCTGGACTGTAAAAGAGATTAACACCTTCCCCGGAGGCCAGAAGAGACCAAGATAATGCGTAACAGGTGTCTTGATTAAAAGATCCGCCTGGGGACAGTGTGGAGAAGAATAAAAAGGAAAGAGAACTAAGTATTTAAATTTTCTGTGAGGTAATTTATTTTAATTAATTCAGGGAGATCACATTGATATTTGTGTCTGATATTAACTTTCATTGACACCCTAAGGATGGTGCATTAGTATTTGTAGGAACCCAATCTGGAACACACACTCCAGATATACTTCATATATCACCTAATCTTTAGCAGAAGTTTAACTGACTAGCACAAAAGACTGAGATATTAACTTGGAGGACTGAGAAGATCTCCATTGGAGGGAATGAGAATGTGTAATATTCCACATACATGGCTGGCTGGCAAGATTCCACCAGCTCTTTGCTCTTCTGCATACTGTTTGAGAAACTGACAAGTCCAAGAACCTTTAGAGCAGTGCCCCAGGTCTAGAATCCCATTGAGGCTTGCTCTCCCGCTCCCTGGAGGAAGAGTCCCGTTGTTTGAGAGAACATTGGCTGCTCCTGAAGTCATAGTATCACTGCCTTGATGAAGGGGGTGGTTCTCATAAAAGTGCCTCGGGAGAGAGAAGAGGAGCTTGCCGAGTTTTCAGGACCATGTGTGGATTTTGTTCTTGTTTACTAATAACTGTGCATAGCAGATTTTTGTCTGGTACCTGCGCTCATTGTAGCAGACAAGGGAGAGTTTTTAGAGACAAGAATAAGGGCCATTTCTTACCCCCTAGTCACAAAAAGTCACCAGTATTTACCAAAAAACGTGATAATTCCTGAAATAACAAAAATTTAGGACAGTTTGCAACAGAGGCTATTCTAGAAGGCCAGATCAAACATCATTTATGTCTTAGCAAAGATGATGGCAATGGGTCCATAGAAGAAGAAATGATTTAAAAAAGAGATATATTAAATAGAATCAGCAGAACTTGATGACAGACACTGTGTATGCACATTTTAAAAAGTGAAAAGTTTCTATCAGTTACTTTAACAAGGGAGGAAAATATATTTTAAAAGAAAGGCCTTGGGGGAGCATTGTATTGCATTACTACCTTTCTCTGGGTGCTGTAATAAATTACCACCAACTTGGTGGTTAAAAACAACACAGAAATTCATTCTCTCACAATTCTGGAAGCTAGAAGTTTGAAACAGTAGCACTGGGCTGATATCAGGTTTCAGCAAGGTTGCCAGCCTCCCAGAGGCTTTAGGGAAAACCTGGCTGATATTCCTTGACTTGCAACTAAACCATTCCTCCATGGTCACATTGCCTTCTCTTCTGTGTCTATCAAATCTTCCTCTACCTCACTACTGTCAGGACATTTAGATAATTCAAGATAATCCTCCCATCTCAAGATCCAGGTTCCAGAGATTAGAATCCAATAATCTTTGAGTCCATTATTTAGCCTACTACCGATATTAATTTTAGAGGTTATTTTATATGTCTTTATTGATTTCAGAGAGAGGAAGGGAAAGGGAGAAATATCAATGATGAGAGATAATCATTGATAGTCTGCCTCCTGCGTGCCCCCCTACAGAGGATCAAGCCAGCAACCGAGGCATGTGCCCTGATTTGGAATTGAACTGTGACGTCCTGGTTCATGGGTTGATGCTCAAACATTGAGTTATTGGCTGGGCCAGACATTAGTTTTAAATGACTATAAAATAGGAGTCTGCAGGTATGAGATAGAAAGCAGGGTCATTTGCTGAGAGAAGATAATGCTGGTAAAACTGGATTCTTGGCATTCTAAATTTCTAAAGTAGCGGTTGGGGAGAATGGAGCAGAGACCCAAGCAGTTGCTGCACAGTCTTCTGAATAGAGGAGAAAGACAGTAGCAAATATGGTGGTGACAAAAATACAATAAATTGAAGAAATGTTTTTCCAGGCATCCTTGGATGGCTGGATGTAAGAGTCAAGATGACAAGTAGTTGGAATAATAAGCTACTGGAGTTTGTTGAGCATATGCCACTGAAAAAAAAACTAGTAAACAAGGGCGTCAGGAATGTTGGTTAAAGCTGTTAAAGTCTTGGGTAATGGGAGTTCAGTTGGATGAAGTCAGGAGAATGCTGAAACATTTGAGAAAAAAGTTAATAATAGAGTTAATATGAGTGAAGAGATCAAAGTTTATTTTTAAAATAATAAAGAGATTTATTCTTTAAAGGTGGAATAATTGATAATAGTGTCTACATGGTAATGGATGATTAGAGAGTCTGGGTGTTGAATATTATTGTTGCATAGAGTAAGAAAGTGAGTGGGTAGTCATTCTCGAACTCTAATGTGTCTAAGCATTATCTGGAGAGCTTGTAAAAAATGCAGATTCCCTGATTCTACTTTTGACAATTTTTATCCTATAGGTCTGATGTGGAACCCTTAAATTTTCTCTTTAACCAAGACCATTTGAATGCAGGTGCAGGCATATAACACTGAAAATGACCAATAAATGGTTAGGATTATAACTTAACATAAAGATTGTTGATAGTAGCATGAAAACAAGATTTTGGATGAGAGAGTAAAAAGTATGTCAAGTAGTCATCAAGGGAGGGGAGTGATAAAAAGTCAGTAAACAATAAAATAAATAGCAATAGGGCTAAAAAGTATTCGGTGACATTGACAAAAAGGACAAAATGGTCTTTTAAAAGAAATTTTGTCTTCAAGAAAGAGTCAAGGTTCAAATAAAATAAAGGAATAATCTTGTCACTTATTGTAGGGCGCGGCTATAGGTTTAAGCCTCGGACTGACCTGTTGGCAAAGCCACAAACAAGTCCCAGCTTAGAGGGCACAGTCCTCTTAGCATAATTAGGCTTGACCTTATGATACTGCCTAGAGATCCTTCCTAGGTAGCTAATGGGCTGTGGGAGGTGCAGCAAGTGCTGCCAAAACAAGTGAAACTCACAAGAACATTGTAACTATGGTGACCACTACCTTGTTTACCTCTGGCTATAAAATAAAGGCTCAGCTTGCCTCTGGGTCTCTTTCTCTGTGGCCTCAGCCAGACACAGGAAGATCCACCTAGACCCAGCTTATTCTCTTTGTCTGTCATTTCTTCATCCTTTCGCCACCCTCACTCAGGCTTTCGAACCCTTGGCTGAGCTGGCTCGGCACACTTATGTATATGGATCCATTCCCCAAACATAATGTCATTCATAGTTTATCTCTCACTTTTTGCACATAGAAAAACACACCTCACTAACTATTTTAAAAATAATAATTATTTTTTCTTTATCTTCAAATGTGGCACTAAATTGGTGGATCAAAACTTATTTTAATAGTATATTTCATTAAAAAACAGTATTATATAAATGCACATTTTATAATACATACTTTTAAAGAAATAATTCTGATAATAAAACATTATTTGTTTTTTCAATCAAATAGCAAAAGTTTATAATGCAAGAAATAATATTGTCATACACCTATATTTATAAACTTCTACCTTCAAAACTAATATCCCAAATTTAGTGTATATAATCAGAAGTAATAAAAATTCTTAAACTTATGTATTTTTTGTTTTATTGAGATATAATTGATGCGATGTACTTCTCTAATAAAATATGTCTATATTTTTCCCATATTTCAGTCATAAAAAACAATAGGAATAATATACATGAGCAAAATATTTAGTTCAAATTTTAAAAGCATTCTGTCTAATGCCTATGGCAGCATTACTAATATTATACAAAAGGTAAAAGCAATACAAATTTCTATTAACTAATAAATAGGTAACCAAAATGTGGTATATTTATACAACGGAATACTATTCAGTAAAAAAAAAAGGAATAAAATACTGATTTATATGCTGTAATATGGATACATCTTGAAAATATTTTGCTAAGAGAAAGAAGCCATTCACCAAATTCCACACATTTTATGATTCCATTTTTAGGAAATGTCCAGAAGGAAACTCTATAAAGGCAGAAAGTAGATTAGCAGTTGCCAGGGGCCAGGCACTACTCTGAGGCTGTAGCGAAAGGAAATGGGTAGCGAATGGTAGTGGATACAAGGTGACTTGGGGGGAGAAGGGTGATATTCTAAAATTAGTTGATCAAAACCATTGAATTGCACACTTTAAACTGGCTTACTATATAGTGTGTTAACTGTTTCTCAATAAAACTTTTAAAAATAAAAAGCTTTCTGTCTAAGTTCTCCCTCCACGATAACCTGTGGTCAATCCTATATAAAGGTTTCCAACAATATTTCCTCCTATCCGATCCCTTCTGCTCTCCCACTTTAAATTGGCTTACTCTTTCCTGTCTTGAATTTCTATGAACATTTCCAGAAGCACTGCTGGTAACAAGATGTACTCCATTCAAGTTGCACACCTGTCACTTAAATTTTACTTTTCCCATTATTTCATTTCTTCATGGCTGACAGTAGAATGACATCCTATCCCTTCTATTTCCCGTGGTAATGAATATAACACACATTCTGGAACACAATTGCAAGCTCCTTATAAAATAAACCTCCAAAACCAATTATAATACACTGGGTGTCCCAAATCTTCTTCCCAAAGATCAAAGTCTGATTTCCCTGAATTGTTAGTATGATTGAAATCAAAACAGCCTGCTTCTAGCTTTCAGTCTTATGATCCTGATGATAGAAAGAATAAATGTGGTAGAAAACAGCTGTACATTTTCAGGAATGATAAACTTCAGCTGGATTTTTTTTTTAACTAAAGTTTTGCATTTGAAGTTTCTCTCAGCAACTAAATTTAGACAGTCGCATACGATGCAGAAATGGGGCTTTGAAGATGAAAGATGAAAAGTAGCACAGCAGACTAAAGTTGGCCCAAGGAAGATGAAATAACCAAGTAAATAATGCAGGAAGTAATCAGATTCAGAGAATTGTGACATCAACTTAATAAACTGAAAACCATTTCTGGGGAGAAATATGTCATAATGATAGTTCCTTGCAATATGTTATGAAGACAATAAAATTTAACAGTCAAAAGACTCATCAGATATATGGTACTTGATAATTAATGAGAAATAGTAGATTAAAGCAAATTGAAATGTGTTTATTTCTTTTATCACAGAAACCCGGGTTGTGTATAAAATATGAATTCTTCAAAAGTAAAGAATAATGTTTTATGCAGAAGTTGGGAAACTTTATAAAAATGTTACTTTAACTTTTCTGATAAAATATTAGAGATTTTTGATATCAGATATCAAGTTGAAAATCTGGGTTGATTATTTTTTGAAAGATGATAATTTGTACTAAACGGAAGATGTGAGCTGTCCTGTTTAATTATAAATAAGCACCTTGATTCATGTTGAGGGACTCAAACTGTTTTATGATTTATGCCAGAGTTTTGAAAATCCTGGGTTTTCAAAACTCTGGGATATATATAAGATTTTTGACACAAAACTTATAATATTTTTGTGACATAGTGAACAAAAGGAAATGAATAATCAACTTCATGTTAATAAAATCCCCCGTAGGCAGGAGCCAGCTGATCTATGCTTTTCACTCATCATTGTTGTTTCTATTTCTCTCTCCCACTCCCTTCCTCTCTCTAAAATCAGTATTTTTTAGAAGGCAAGAATGACAATTACAATAAAGTCAGTTAAAACTTGAAGAAATAAATTAGTTAAAATTAAAATGTATATAAAACACTCCACTTAACTAATATTTTAAAATTCTCTTCTGAAGCAATAGAAATATCATTATCATGTCTGGGCAATTGAAAAAATAACCAAGTCTATATGTTCAAATAAATTATTCCTTCTGTCAGTTACCTATGTTAACAATGAGTTAGCATTTTCTATTAAGTTCCAAGTACACAGTTTTATTGTAAGTACACATAATATAAGCTAAGCAAAATGTTAGTAACCTATATAAAAATAAAATGTAACTTTAATGTTACATCTCTAAAATTAACAAAGTATGGCCACACTAAAATTTCCTGTGTTATGCATGTAGAGAATGCACAGTGATTAAAAAGTATAATTAAAGAATGACAGATAGTGTTATGAAGCAAAAAGATGCAAAAGCTGGAAAATCTGTTCATGCTTTATTGAATGTCTGTATTGAGTTGAATATTGTATTTTGTGTCATTTAAAAGAACACTGAGGTTCATGGAAACAGTCAATAAAATGTTTATTAATAAAAGTGACTAAAATGTTCCAAGCTGTGGTTTTGAGTTGTCAGATGAATAAAGCTCTTATTATGTGACTTTTATATTGGAAGTCGTCTTCAATCCACAGTTCTCTAACAGTACATGTACTAGTAAAGGCTCAATATCTTTATCCATGAAACAGAATTGCTCACAAATAAGAGCCTCAGAGGAAATATTCTTGTCACACTTCCTGAAATGATGAGAGCTCTTCAGCCTTACATCTCTAATGCCCTGAAAGTATTTGTAATCATAGAGGCTTTATTTATTTAATGAACTTTATGCTAACAGTTCTCTAACAGTACATGTACTAGTAAAGGCTCAATATCTTTATCCATGAAACAGAATTGCTCACAAATCAGAGCCTCAGAGGAAATATTCTTGTCACACTTCCTGAAATGATGAGAGCTCTTCAGCCTTACATCTCTAATGCCCTGAAAGTATTTGTAATCATAGAGGCTTTATTTATTTAATGAACTTTATGGTTAAGTTACTAAGATTTTTAAGCCTATTCATGGTAGGTTTTCCCTTATTAAATTGTTCCAAGATGAAAAGTCCAAAAAAACACTCTACCTTTCAACTAGGGAAGGGTGATTAAAGTTATTTTGAGAATTAAAATAACATTGGTAAAAGGAATAGAATTTCATTAAGCTATGGTTATCCTGGCCACCATACTACCTTCATTAGGCAGGAAGGTAGTAATCCTAGACTATTAGTTGTATTAGCATTATATAATCTGCATTATAATTTCCAATGCTAAACTGTTAAACTGCAACTTGTATTGGTTCTTCTGTGACAGTGAGATGGATGTCATAAGAATCCCTTAGTAGAGACCAGTTGTCAATTAGTGTCTTTATATAAAACTAGAGGCTGGGTACATGGATTCGTGCACTGTTGGGGTTCCTTGGCCTTGCCTGCGGCTCTCTGACATCCCCCGAGGGGTCCCAAATTGTGAGAGGGTGCAGGCCAGGCTGAGGGACTCCACCAGTGCATGATCGGGGCTGGGGAGGGATCGTGAGAGGGCTCCAGGGCGTGTCCAGCCTGTCTCACCCAGTCCCAATCCACTGGACCCCAGCAACAAGCTAACCTACTGGTCAGAGCGTCTGCCCCCTCATGGTCAGTGTGCATCATAGCTACTGGTCGAACAGTGGAATGGATGGTCAGACACTTAGCATATTAGGCTTTTATTATATAGGATGGTTATAGAGATAACCCTGTCTGTCATTGACACTTACAAACATTCATTCACTCACTTTTTTTAAAATTGATTTCAGAGAGAGGCAGGGAGAGGGAGAGATATAGAAATATCAATGAGAGAGAAACATCAATCAGCTGCATCCTGTATGCCCCCTCCTGGGGATTGAGCCCATAATCCGGGCATCTACCCTGAATGGGAATTGAACTGGGGACATTGGTCCATGGGATGATGCTCAATCCACTGAGCCACATGGGCCAGTCTCACTTCTTTAGGGAATGGTGAACTACCATTTAGTTTGGGCAGATTATATAATTCTAGTAAAAGTAATAGGCCAAGATTACAACCATTCTACCTAGTGGATTTTATTCTTACTTCAGTTGAAATTTAAATCTTGGTGGTCAAAAATTAATATGTATAGGAGCTACCAAATATTTTATTAACATTTCTTTTCTAAGAAGTTTCTATTTCAAAAGTTTGGGGGCATTAAGAGTAGTTTTATAATCCTGTGTTACTTTAAAAGACTATTGTCACCAAATAAAATGTACATAGCCAGGAAAGCTCTTTATATCAGAAGAAGGTTTTGCTTTTGATTCCTCTATTAAAAGACTATCAAAGATCATACCTTTTTATGACATTTAAGTTTTTAAATAAAGTTGATGTATCTAGTTTAATAACCTATTTAGTGCACCAAATTCAGCTGATGCTCCATAATGCAAATATGTAATAGTCATGTGCCACTATTCACTCTTGTTAGCAGTGCAGGATTTAGGCCACCTGAAGAAATTGTGGAGAGGGTCTTTGTGGAAGATTTATAGGGTTATAAATGAAAACCAAATAAATATATAACATTATCATGCTTATCAGTCTCTTCTGTGGCTATAACCCTTACTTTACACATTACCTTTACATCAACAAAGATGAATGGCTTTAAACCCACATTTAATTTATTTTTTATTGAATTTATTAGGGTGATATTGGTTAATAAAATTATATAGGTTTAAGGTATACAGTTCTACAGCACATCATCTGTATCTTATATTGTGTGTTCACCACCCCAAGTCAAGTTTCTTTACATCATCATTTATCCCCTCTTTATCCTCTTCTACCTTCCCCCACCCACCTTTCACTCTGGTAATCACCATACTATTATCTATGTTCATGAGTCTTTCTCTTTTTTCCCTTGCTTAATTCCTTCACTCTTTTCACCCATCCCCCAACACCCTCTCCTCTGACAGCTGTCAGTCTGTTCTCATGAGTTTGTTTCCACTTTGCTTATTTGGTTCATTAGATTACACATATAAGTGAAATCATATGGTACTTGTCTTTCTCTGACTGGCTTATTTCACTGAGCATAATAATCATTTAAAAAAGTGAAAATGCATATATAAAATGGATGAACACAATTCTAAATGTGGCAGTGATTTTAATGTATAATATCCTTAAAATAAAGTACAACGTGATGTTGGTACATTTTCATGAGAATAGATGTAAATTACTACGGGAGGATGTTAGTTACTCAGAGGATTTGCTGTGGTCAGTCAATATGGGGCAGAGCTTGCCATTGGCCATCCCATTAAGCGATTCAAAGATTCCCCACAGGCAAATTTAGGCACACATAACATCCGAGCTCAGTCATGGAAGTCAGAAATGAAGACATATTCCACATGATAGCTAAACTCTTTCACTTTTATAATAGTCATTAATGGCCTGTAGACAAGGCTCAATCTTCCAGGTAAACAACCAATTTGTTGTTTGAAGGGATAATGTAATCATTTGTTAGTTTTGTTTCCTGTTTTGGCACACTAGGTTGTATTTATTTGTTCTCTGATATACATAACTTTAATCTAAACTCACTTAAACTGCAAATTTTCTTTAGAATCTGCAGCATCTTTTACTTTGTTGAATAAGCTCACTGTAGACTATCTCCAATTTTATTTTATTCTTAATAAGTCAAATCATGCCTGGAATCATATCTATTTAAGAATATTTATAGGGGAAAACCAAGATGGCGGCATAGGTTAACACCGGAGTTTGCTTCCTCGAACAACCACTTCAAAAATACAACTAAAAGACGGAACGGACATCATCCAGAACCACAGGAAGGCTGGCTGAGTGGAAGTTCTACAACTAGGAGGAACCGAGAATCAGAGGAGGCGCAGTGCTGAAGTAAAATACTAAGGTTCGGAGTGCGCGCGGCGCGGGCTGGTGGCTGAGGGCGAGGTTGTCTGTTTCAATCCGGAGGGAGCCTCAGACTCTGAGCTCCAGACCCGGGCGAGTCTCTAGGGACCCAGACTCAAACGGGAGAAGCAGGACTGTCTGGCTACGGTCCCTCCGAGGTTTGCAGCGGTTGCTGGGACAGAGAGGCAGAGCCCCTGGGGACAGACTGAGAGCAGCCATAACTGTTCCCTCCTCTGCCCTGTTGATCCCGTGGGACCCGCCCGGCCCAAGCCGTCGGCCTGGTGGTCAAATCCCTCTAGTATTAACTACAACAATCAAGGCTCAACTAGAACAAGACTGCGCACAAAGACCACTAGGGGGTGTACCAAGAAAGCGTAAAAAATGCGGAGACAAAGAAACAGGACAAAACTATCAAGGGAGGATATTGAGTTCAGAACCACACTTTTGAGGTCTCTCAAGAGGCTTCTAGAGTCTGTCGATAAACTTGATGAGATGTACAGGAAATCTAATGAGACCCTCGATGGTGTGATAAAGGACCATCTAGAAAGTAAGCATACACTGACTGAAATAAAGAATATTATACAGACTCCCAACAGCAGACCAGAGGAGCGCAAGAATCAAGTCAAAGATTCGAAATGCGAAGAAGCGAGAAACACCCAACCGGAAAAGCAAAATGAAAAAAGAATCCGAAAATATGAAGATAGTGTAAGGAGCCTCTGGGACAGCTTCAAGCGTACCAACATCCGAATTATAGGGGTGCCAGAAGATGAGAGAGAGCAAGATATTGAAAACCTATTTGAAGAAATAATGACAGAAAACTTCCCCTACCTGGTGAAAGAAATAGACTTACAAGTCCAGGAAGCGCAGAGAACCCCAAACAAAAGGAATCCAAAGAGGACCACACCAAGACACATCATAATTAAAATGCCAAGAGCAAAAGACAAAGAGAGAATCTTAAAAGCAGCAAGAGAAAGAAACTCAGTTACCTACAAGGGAATACCCATACGACTGTCAGCTGATTTCTCAACAGAAACTTTGCAGGCCAGAAGGGAGTGGCAAGAAATATTCAAAGTGATGAATAGCAAGAACCTACAACCAAGATTACTTTATCCAGCAAAGCTATCATTCAGAATTGAAGGTCAGATAAAGAGCTTCACAGATAAGGAAAAGCTAAAGGAGTTCATCACCACCAAACCAGTATTATATGAAATGCTGAAAGGTATCCTTTAAGAAGAGGAAGAAGAAGAAAAAGGTAAAGATACAAATTATGAACAACAAATATGCATCTATCAACAAGTGAATCTAAGAATCAAGTGAATAAATAACCTGATGTACAGAATGAACTGGTGATTATAATAGAATCAGGGACATAGAAAGGGAACGGACTAACTATTCTTGGGGGGAAAAGGGGTGTGGGAGATGCGGGAAGAGACTGGACAAAAATCGTGCACCTATGGATGAGGACAGTGGGTGGGGAGTGAGGGCGGAGGGGGGGGTGGGAGCTGGAAGGAGGGGAGTTATGGGGGGGAAAAAAGAGGAACAAATGTAATAATCTGAACAATAAAGATTTAATTAAAAAAAAGAATATTTATAAATAAGTAAACAAATAAACAAGTAAGCTGAGATATAATTTGTATTCCTCTTTTTGGGGGGTAAAGCTCAAGTGCCAGATTTCCTATAGTTAATAAACTAGCTTTAATAACAATTTCTAAGAAAGAGACATTAAAGCAGGCTATAAGACACAACTGGCTAAATGAATTCACCATCAATGTGTCTATTTGACAATACACAGATGTCAATAAAATAAACAAATGCATTTGTTTATGGTCATATCTCATATGTAAAACTGTGGTAAAACCAGAATAATGTAATTCCAAAAAAATACATAATTTGAGTATGACAAATTCTGTCATTAGAATTATTATTTACAGCATAGCCCTCTGTAAGAACGTAATTGTGATAAACCTCTTAAAGTTTCTAACCAAAAGTCCACATAAGTTATTTCGCAGCCAAAGCCAACCTTAAATCTCTTTTAAAGACAGAATCTGATCTGACAAAAATTCATGGCGTATACCTGTCTCCTTTGTTGTAGGTTGAATAAGATTGATATATGAGGTCAGCCATAGATCTGGCTTATATTCCTCAATAACAGAGAGTAAAAGGGGGCTGTATATTCCCCTTTCATTAAGGACCATAAAGAAGGAAAATTAGAGTAAAATGGCTAAATGTTCTTAGAACAATTCCCACAAATGCCCAAAATTATAGATTTTGGTTTCATTGGTTTTGATGGCTCTAATCTTTAGTAGCTTATTACTAGGCACAATGCAGAATCAGATACTTTCCACATGACACACATGTATCATCCTCACACTATAGACCATGGGGCAAGATTCTGGTTCTTATTCAATTAAATTTAAGTGAAATTTAAGTGATGCAATGAGAACCATAGGAAACATGAAAGCTGTCAAATACTACATTGCCATGCTGCACTTGAAAGAAGCCAGCCTTTAAAACTTCCATTTTCACATGTCCTACAATTCTGAAGTTGACCATTGAGTCAATCGTTATTGAATGTGCATTTTAAAAAAATCTTTATTGTTGAGAGTATTACAGATATCTGCCTTTTCCCCCCCATTGTCCCCCTCCACCCGGTTCCCACCCCACCTCAAGCTTTCACCACCCTATTGTCTGAGTCCATAGGAAATGCATATATACATATCAGATCTTTGGTTAATCTCTTCCTGCCCCCACTTCCCTTCCCTTCCCTCTGAGATTTGTCAGTCTGGTTCATGTTTCCATGTCTCTGTTTATATTTAAATTACCAGTTTATTTTGTTCATTTAGATTCCTTATTCTTTTATTTTGCTTTTTATTGATAGATATGTATTTATTTCCATTTTATTGTTCACATTCACATTTTTTATCTTTTCTTCTTCTCGTTCCTCTTCCTCTTCCTCTTCTTAAAGAATACCCTCCAACATTTCATGTAATACTGAAATGGGGTGGTGATGAACTCCAGCTTGTTCTTGTCTGTGAATCTTAATTTGAAATGATAGCTTTGTTGGGTAGCTTGGTTGTAGGTCCTTATTATTCATCACTTTGAATATTTCTTGCCACTTTCTTCTGACCAGCAAATGTTTCTGTTGAGAAATCGTTGACAGTTGTATGGATGCTCCTTTGTAAGTAACTAAGTGCTTTTCTCTTTCTGCTTTTAAGATTCTCTCTTTGTCTTTAACACTTATAATTTTAATTATGATGTGCCTTAGTGTGGGCCTCTTTGGGTTCCACTTGTTTTGGGACTCTCTGGGCTTCCTGGACTTGTAAGTTTATTTTTTTCACCAGGTATGGAAAGTTTTCTGTTACTCGTTTTTCAAATAAGTTTTTAATATCTTGCTTTTTCTCTTCTCCTTTCACCCCCATAATGTGAATATTGGTACAGTTGAAGTTGTCCCAAAGGTTCCTTACATTATCATCATATTTTTGGATTATTTTTTCTTTTTGCTCTTCTGATTGGATTTCTTTGTGTACTCATATTCCAAATCATTGATTTGATTCTTGGAATCCTCTATTCTACTATTGAATCCCTGTAAATTATTTGTTATTTCAGTTTAGTGTATGCTTAATTTCTGACTGGTCCTTTTTCATGTCTGTGAAATTCTAAGATCCTTGATAGTCTCACTAAGTCCCTTGGAGCTCTCATTGAGTCCCTTGAAGCTCTCATTAATACAGGCAGTCCTCGGGTTACATCGGACTTGATGTACGTCATTTTGTGATTACGTTGCCATCTCCCATTTATTTATAAAAAAAAAGTTCCGTCATTTCGACGTATGTACATATGTGCTTTATGTTTTTTTATCATTTATTTACCACAAGTAAAGGTCAGGAATTATCTTTCTTTTAAATTTTTTTTTTTTACTGTTTCACTTCATTACTGCTGTGTATGTGCTCCATGTGAGTGACATAAATGCTTATGTAGGTGGGTTCCGACTTATGGCGAAAATCGCGTTATGTCGCGCTGTAGGAACGGATCTCCGATGTAACCCGAGGACCTACTGTACCCTTGAGCAACCGTATAACCATTGTTTTGAACTCTGTATCCAATAGTATGCTTGCTTCCATTCATTTTTTTTCCTGGAGATTTCCTTTGTTCTTTCATTTGTGACATGTTTCTTGGTTTCCACATGTTGGTGGCTTCCCAGTGTTTGTTTCTATGTATTAGGTAGTATGCTATGTCTCCTGGAATTTGTAGAATGACCTTGGGTGGTAGTTGTTCTGTAGGGTCCAGTGGCTCAGCATCCCCAGTCACCTGACCTGGGCACTCTAGGTGTGCCCCTGTGTGGGCTGTGTGTACAGTCTTCCTATAGTTGAGCCTTGGTTGCTGTTGGCATCACTGGGAGGAGTTGACCTCCAGGCCAATTGGCTGTGAGATCAAGCTGTGACTATGGTGGAAGAGTTGATGTGCAGGAGGCACCCTTATGGAGCAGGACTTGCTTCAGTGGGGCTTTGGTGCTCACTAAGCCTGCCCCTTGAATGTGTTGCTCATGGATGTATAGAGCTGTAATCTGATATTGTCTAAAGTTGTTCACCAGGTATACTGGCTCTGGGACCTCCCAGGAGACGAAAAGTCAGCCACTGCCTGGGGCCACCCAGCAGGAGCTACCTAGTACAGAGTAATTAGCAAATGGCTGCTACTTGTATTGGTTTTGGAAGTGCCTAGGCAAGGCCAAGTTGTGGAGCAAGACAGGCTGGTACTAATGCTGGGTCTTAAGCCTTTTATTGATAGGTATGGGGTGCATTGATGCCAGCTGATGCTTGTTTGAGAGATTTTTAGGAGAGTCTGAAGCCTGAGCCAGGACAGGACATTCATATGGAAAAGCTGCTTCAAATAGTTTGGGTGGGGCTATAAGTTGGATGGGGCAGGGTCTCAGGAAATCACCAGCACTGAGTGAACAGTGTGCTCCAGGATGATGGAAACTCAGATATGGCTTCCAGTTAGCTCTGAGATGGGGAAGGTCCCAGCACAAGAACAATAACCCTTGTGAGCACCCCCATCTTAGAGAAAACTGCCCCGGTGTTCCTGACCCACTGTCAGACAATTCAGTTCCTCCCCATATATCCCTGACTCCCCCAAACTGTTGTCCCAGTGCCAGAGCTCAGACAAAGTGGAACCATGTAAGTGTGTGTGCTGGCCCTTTAAGAGGAACTGTGTGGGACTCCAGCAGTCTCTGTGTCAACCACAATCCCTACTGGTTTTTACAAACCAAAGTTCTCTTCCCAGCTTTGGAACCCTGGGCTGGTGGTCTGGTGTGGGGCTGGGACACCTTGCTCCTCATCGGCCTCATAGGAGGTCTCCACAGCCAAGATATCCCTCCCCCCATTTAAAAAAATGCCACATGTGGGTGTCTGACCAGCCCTTTCCAGGCCTTTTCCCCTCCTACCAGTCTCAGTGTACTTTCTTCTCTACTCCTCTAGTTGTAGGACTTATACTCAGCTAATTTTCAGGTGGTTCTGAATGATGGTTGTTCTGTTTTAGTTGTAATTTTCTTGTGGTTGTGGGAGGCGGTGAGTACCTGCATTTACCTATGCCACTATCTTGGTTCTCTCCTAAACGTGCATTTTTATTATAGGCATACAAGCTTTTTTGTTGTTGTTGGTAGTGGTGGTATTGTTTTCAACAAAAGTATAGCATCAGCTACCTGACCTATAATTTTAACAAAGTTGTCAGATTCAAATTAGATCCTATGGAAAAACTTAAAAATCTGGGTCTGAGTCTCTAGTCATTTATTAAACATGGAGGAAAAGGACATTTCTTTCTCTGTGTTTAATCATACTTTTGAAAAATATATTATATAATTAATTATTGTACAAATACAAAGTGGCATTTTATCATATCATTTAAATCATGAGAAAGAAGAACAAAGTTGGGGGGGTTATAATACCAGATATCAAGTTATATTATAAAACCAGTGTACTTACAACAGCGTGGCACTGGCACAACAACAGACATAGAGATCAATGGAACAGAACAGAGAACTCAGAAATCAATCCAAGCCATTATGCTCAATTGATATTTGACAAAGGAGACAAGAGCATACAATGAAGTCAAGACAGTCTCTTCAATGAAAGGTGTTGGGAAAATTGGACAGATACATGCGAAAAAAATGAAAGTAGACAACCAACTTACACCATACACAAATATAAACTCAAAATGGATAAAAGACTTAAATGTAAGGCGTGAAACCATAAAAATCTTAGAAGAAGCCATAGGCAGCAAAGTTTCAGACATCTCTCATAGCAGTATGTTTACCCATACATCTCTTAGGGCAAAGGAAACTAAGAAGAAAATAAACAAATGGGACTGCATCAAAATAAAAGGCTCTGTACAGCAAAAGAAACCACCATTACAATGAAAAGGGAACCCACTGAATGGGGGAACATATTTGCCAATGATACATTTGATAAAGGGTTAATATCCAAAGTATATAAAGTACTTGTACAACTCAACAAAAGAAGACAAACAATCCAATTAAAAAATGGACAGACCTGAATAGACATTTCTCCAAATTGGTCAAGAGATATATGAAAAAATGATCAATGTCACTAATCATCAGAAAGATGCAAATTTAAAATGATAATGAGTTATCACCTCACACCTATCAGAAAGGCTATCATCAACAAACCAACAAATGACAAGTGTTTGTGAGGATATGTAGGAAAGGGAACCTTAGTACACTGCTGGTGGGGATGCAGACTGGTGCAGCCACAGTGGAAAACAGTATGGAGGTTCCTCAAAAAATTAAAAATGGAACTCCCATTTGACCCAGTGATCCCACTTCTAGGAATATATCCTAAGAAATCTGAAACACCAATCAGAAAGAATATATGCACCCCTATGTTCATATCAGCATAATTTACAAAAACTAAGATTTGGAAACAGCCAAGTGCCATTAGTTCTCCCAACCCAGTTGATTCTGAGCAAGTTGTGCAGGGCCCCACACAGCAAGGAGGATTCAAAATCTCTGCAAGGAGTTCACAGAAGACAAAACCTTTGCAAAGGCAAAGTCTGCATCTTTGAGAAGCCCTCAAGGCCTCTGGCATGAGAGCCGGTACACGCATCAGTGTGGTTCCCATGTGAGTGAATGAAAGAGACAGCACCTGAGACAGCAACTGCACTAAACCTGGGACTCATGTTGGGGCTGGGGCAGAGGAGTTAGATACCTGTGCCAAACATTCACTCTCACCCTTCCACAGTGTGGGTTGTCATGGGGAGGTGGCTTCCCAGATGGGACTACATTTCACAGCCCTCCATGCATCGTGAGTAGATTAAAAAGTGGTAGTACATTTATACAATGGAATATTATGCAGTTGTAAAAAAGAAAGAACTCATCATTTGCAACAGCATGGATGGACCTGGAGAATATTATGCTAAGCAAAATAAGTCAGTCAGAGAAAGATAAGTATCACATGATCTCACTCATTTGAGGAATCAAATGAACAAAATAAACAGATTAACAAAATAGTTCCAGAAACATAGAAGCATAGAACAGGTTGAGGAATTTCAGAGGGAAGATGGAAGTGGGTGGGTGGGGAGTAATTAGCCAATTAACTGGGAACTTATATGCATACTAGAGTCCACAAAATTCGTGCTTGGGTAGTGGGGGGTCCCTAAGCCCAGCCTGCACCCTTTCCAATCCCGGACCCCTCGGAGGATGTCTGATGGCCAGTTTAGGCCTGATCCCGCAGGGGATTGCAATCCTGGACCACTAGCTCCTAACCATTCACCTGCCTGCCTGCCTGCCTGATCACCCCCAACCACTCTGCCAGCCTTCCTGATGCCCCTAACTGCTCCCCTACCTGCCTGATTTCCTCTAATTGCCTCTGCCAGCCTGCCTGATAGCCCCTAACTGCTCTCCTGCTGGCCTGATCATCCCTAACTGCTCCCCTGCCTGCCTGGTCACCCCTACCACGTCTTCCTGCTGGCCTGGTCACCCCTAACTGCCCTCCCCTGCTGGCCTGGTTGCTCCTAACTGCCTTCCCTTGCCATCCTGGTCGCCCCTAACCTCCTCTGCCTTGGCCCCCGCCACCATAGCTTTGTCTGGAATAACGTCCAGATGGATGTCCAGAAGATGTCTACTCTAATTAGCATATTACCCTTTTATTAGTATAGATATGGACACAGGCAATAGAGTGGTGAAGGCCTGGGAGGGGTGGGTGCAGGATGGAGGGATCAATGGGAAAAAACAAACAAATAAAGGAGACATCTATAATACTTTCAACAATAAAGAAAATAATTACTAAATAAATAGATCAAAAGCTTAAAATGTTTCAGGGTTGGTAACAGAAGAAAGAAATAGTGTTTAAGAGCTCGGGTATCACCTATTGCAAAATAAGGTCTACAAGATGAGGAGTTAAAGCTCTAATATTTTTTGCCTAACACACATTTTGTGGACACTACAAAGACTATGCCATAGTCTTAAAAAAAGAGCTAACAGACTCTTTGGCATAACCATAAATATCCATATTTCAGCTCAGATGCTGGCTCATTGAAAGAAAAATATTTATTAAAAAGTTCTCAAAGTCAGTGCCACTGTCAAGAGAATCAGGTATTATTTGAATGCATATGTATATTCTACTGCAGTCCAGTGCTAACTTTGGAAAACTGCACTGTGTGGCTATAGCAGAAACTGCTGTCTAAACTCTGAGATATTGGTCTCCAGCAACTGACAGTACTGCGCTACCCTGTGATTGGCCATTAAGATTTCTGTTATATGAAAGGAGAGCACTGGCTGGATACATGACATTCTCTGGACACTAATGTATGACTTGGTTGGCTTTCTTGGGCACATGTTCTCAGAATTTCCTCTCTCAAAATGAATTTTTTTTTAACTTTTCTCTTCAGTTATAGATAGTATCAAAGTTGCTAGTTTTTCAATGGGTTTGAACCATCTACACTAATAAAAGAGAAACATGGTAATCATGACAGGGGGTGGCGCCGAAATCTCCCCATCGACCCTGCCTTGAGTGTGACAGGTGACGGTGCCCCAACCCCCCAATCGGCCCTACCCTGAGCGTGACTGAGGGTGGCATCACAACCTCCCGATCCGCCCTGCTCTGTGCATGACAGGGGGCAGCGCCCCAACTCCCCAATCGGCCCTGCTCTGAGCCCGACCAGGGGCTGCACCTAGGGATTGGGCCTGCCCTCTGCCACCCAGGAGCAGGCCTAAGCCAGCAGGTCGTTATCTCCCGAGGGGTCCCAGACTGCGAGAGGGCACAGGCCGGGCTGGGGGACCCCCCTCCCCTCACGAGTGCACAAATTTTTGTGCACCGGGCCTCTAGTTTTTTAATAATGTTACTTTTAGACACAGAACCATCCTTCCATATCTGAACTGTGATTAAGTCTATTTTCCATACCCTTTGAACAATTACCTCCTACAGCAAAGACTTCATCTATTTCCTCCCAATGAACATAAGCAGAAGCACCACTTATTATTTTAAAACTTGATGTAGTTGCTAAAACGAAAAGGCATAAACAGTGTAGAGGCAAAAGTTTCCTTTCTAATATGAAGGCATATTGCAAATTTCTAAACAAGATAATTTTTTCCATGATATAAAACAAAACAAAAGCAAACTTGTGATTATTAAAAGACTTCATTCCTTTAAGGAGAGTACCCTGTTTTCTATTATACTAATTATACAGTTTTCTGTATATTTTTTCTAAAGTATAGTTTTCTATATTTTTCTGAAGTCTTAAATTTTTTACTTTAAAAATTCACAGTTCAAAACCTATCACTTAGAACTATCCTGATTTAATCTGATTAAGCAGAGCCTCATCTATTTGCTTCAATTTATGTTACCACCTTACAATTTTCTTTACCATCATAATCCTGCCTGTAGAATTGTGCTGAAATCCATAGCCAAAGCCCTCCCTTTTGACTTTCCTAATCCGTGTCCTCAGAAGTGCTGTTTCAGAAGGAAGGGATGTTTCTGGTCTGGCTGTCCTTCTCATTGGCTTGGTGACAGGCATCCTCACATTACAGTAGACAGTGTGGCCTCTGCTTGTTACCATGTCATTTCAAATAGCTGGTCCTTTTGGGTAGGTATGGAGATGTTTTTACTAATTAATAATTAATTTATCTTCACAAGTATACTTTATTTTAAAAACAATTAATCTGAAAATTAATTATTCTGTCTCTGGAAAATTTGGAATTGATGTAATGAATACTACAAGCATAGTATTGCTGGACTCACCGTTCTTCTTAATGTCCGACACTGAGGTTACCATAAAACACCTCTTCACCCCCTCTTTATGCAGTTCTAATCCTTATTTTGTTGGAACAGTAATCTGGCCAGTTGAAATCTTGTTTGCCCACGTTCTGTCCAGGAGACACAAGGGGAAAGCTGGGAATTCTGTAGAAGCTTTTCCTTTCCTGACAAAAAGGAAGAGTTGAGGCTGGTAAACCTCCCTGCCCTTTCTTCCGACTGTGAAAGTGGGTGTGATATCTGGAGCTCCAACTGCCATTTTATGACCATGAAGTGGCAACTATGAGGGAATAATCTACAAAATCATAGAGATGTAGAACCTGACATTGTTGAGCTGCTGACATTGTTGAGCTGCCAGCAGCCACAAACTTCCAGATCTTAAGTTTTATATGGCATCTAGTTGTGTGCTTAGGCATCTTAATTTCCTCCCCCTCTAGTTCTCGCTGGGTGAATGCATATCTAATTTTCAATGACTCTTTTATTCCCATCTTTTCAAAATGCCAATAGATATTTCTATCAAGCTCTTTCACAAAAATCTGAAATTTAGGCATAAATGTAGAATTATTATCTTCACCTGCTCAAAATTAAAAACAAAATGTCCATATTTTCCTTTTGAGTTAATGGCACCATCATTTACACAACTGCTAAAATGAGAAAGCCAGGAGTCACCCTGATTGCCACTGTCCCTGTAATTCCCACATCCTATCACTCCCTAAGGCTTGCTGCTTTGATCTAGCCACTATCACTTAGATGCTTGCCCTTCTCCTACCCCTTCTGCTGTCACTAAAATCCTTTGGTTGAACATCAAACCGCCACTTTGTCCTCTTATTTCCAATCCCCTCATTTTCACCCACTCATACCTGTTTTATCAGAGTGATTTTTCTAAAACTTGGATATAATCCCACCACTTTCCTCCTTGTAAACTTTCAGGAAATTTCTGTACCTATAAAATAAAGTCAAAATTGCCTGGTATGCATACAAATTCCCATGATCTGTGATGGGCTTTCTGTTCTGCTACATCTTTAGCTAACACCCAATGAAAATGACATGATTTCTGGCTGACAGTCTGCTGTTCTGTTTTTACTTTACATTTATTATGCAAATAATATATAAATGTATTAAAATAGAGTAAAATTAGAAAGATATTCTTAAACTCTCAATTCCTCTTAACATTCCATTTCCAAGAAATAATCTCTATCAAACACTGAATGTAGATCCCATCATGTTTGATCTTCCCTCCTCATTGCTATGTTTCTGTTTCTTCTGCTGAGAATGGCTTTCCCCTTTTGTGTAGTGAACATATGGATCTACAACACTGAATGTAGATCCCGTCATGTTTGATCTTCCCTCCTCATTGTTATGTTTCTGTTTCTTCTGCTGAGATGGCTTTCCCCTTTTGTGTAGTGAACATATGGATCTAATTGTCCAGGCTCTAAGGTCATTTATTCAAGAGTTTATTTCCTCAACTGTGTGAAACTGTAGGGAAAATACCCTCATGTGTCTCTAGGCTTAGGCTAGTCTAGGCAAAGAAAACTGAAAACTGGGTTAAAGGATATGTCTTAAATGTAAAAGGATGGATGGATAAATAGCAATCTTTAGAGATAGATAGAGATTTATCTTCTCAGAGCTATACATAGGCTTCTATTTTTAAGGAGAAATGAAATCTGAGAGACATCTACTTATATTTCAAATTCAAGTTTACATTACATTTCCAAATAATAAAACATTTGCAATGTAAGGTTTCTCACCCTCTTGAAAGAGAGGATGGTAGCCGCTTTATAGCAGAGCCCATATAAACCTTAAGATTCATAATTATGGAGTTCCTCTCCTGTGGTATAACTCTCTTTGTACACACAGGCATAATCAACAGGCTCTCATCTCTTTGTCTTAGATGGGGGCAGGGTGAGTTTAGGGAAATAGTCTGATAATAGACAAATCTAATAATAGACAAACATGTAAATTAACCATCCCTCCGCTACGCTCACCAGCCAATCAGGAGAGTATGCACATTAACCCAACAAAGATGGCAGTTAATTTGCATACGTAGGGGCGAAGCGGCTGAACGAAGGCTGAAGGCTCCATCTAGAGCCGCGAAGGCTGAAGGCTCTGTCTGGAGCAGGGAAGGCTGGAGTGAAGGCCTGGGTCCCGGGTGCCGGAGGAAAACCGGTGCTGGCAGCCAGGGGAAGGGAAGGCCTATTGCACGAATCTCTTTGTGCAACAG